>NC_045542.1:60080918-60410918 GCF_009769535.1 Thamnophis elegans
TGATTATTAGACTTCCCATCCCTTGTACCACGTTTCCCCCAAAATAAGATAGGGTCTTATTTTCTTTTAACCCCCCAAATAAACACTTGGCCTTATTTTCATGGAGGTCTTGTTATTTTTGAGGTGCAGGAGGTGGTGAGCATGGTCACCTCATGGCTGCTGCTATATTGCAATTTTTGGGGGAGGACTTATTTTCAGGGAGAACTTATTTTCAGAGAAACAGGGTAGGCAAATATACTCGCCTGTGTCTAAATCTTTATTGTGAAATATCTTGAAAACTTTAGCGAACCAGCACCTTTATCCCCTGTTTTCTAATTCATCTAATCAAAATATGTAAAATTAACACATTTTATCGCAGAGGTCGATAATTTCCCCAAATTTGTAGACCTTGTACAATTGTAGTGTCATTTGACCAAAGCAGTCATTTTGGCTTTTTGGACTATTTTTTTGCCTTGAAAAAGTGCCTGAACACAAGAAGCAACAACAGTGTAAGGGAATTTTCTTGTTCGACGTACAGTATATTCTGCAATTAAACTTTATTTTAGATTATCTGTTGCAAAGTGGTCTTTTATAATCCAGTGCTACTTGTTGCCTTTTAACCAAACAGCTGCAGTTCATGTCACATAGTAACCTTAGTAGGGTAATATTGTGGTGACATATTCTTGGATGCTGTGTCTGCATGTGTTTGTGTTTTTACCGTAGCCGAGGGCAAAGGATATGTTTTATACACAAAAGAGTCCTAGATCCAATGGAAAAGATCAAGTAGCATTAAAAGGTCCCTGGACCGAATCCTTGGAGAGCTGCTGCCAGTCAACATAACGACTAAATGAACAAATTGCCTAATGGGAAAAGGCAACTTTTAGTGTTCTCCAAAATGACAAGCTGCCCTAAGTGATAGTACCAGTGTCCTCTTGACTTTCCTATCATGTGGCATGTGTCTGAAAGGACTCGTGTGTTAAATCCCCAGATGCATTACAAAGAACCATCTACATGCAGGCTTTAAGCAAGTCTCTGGGGACTGCATAAATTTGCCAGACAGTCTCAGGTTTCCCTTCCTGAAAGGAGATGAAATGTGTATTCCCCTGCCCCTTGGTCTTATTAGTTGGAAAATCTTCTGCTAACCATTCTTGGTATGTGCTTGCTATATCCTAGATCAAGTTCTGTGCCCTTAAAGAAATCCAATCCATCATATAAGCCAATCCATTGCATTTTTCTTTTTATGGAAAGATGTACATTAATCTTGAATTACTTTTGCTCTTTCCTCCATTTTCAGGTTGCCATTAAGCAAATTCCCTGTGTGAAATGTCCAAATTTTGCTATTCTGGGTTTCATTTAATGCAATATGGGATCATGGCCAATTTCCACTGCTAGCTGGGTATCATTCAATAGAATTCTCATGGTTACATTGGCCATCTGAGCTTAGCTAGAATAACCCTTTTATCTTGAGACTTTTCTCCTGTATAAATCAGACTGTGCCTCCCAAGGAAATAATTAGATGTTAGGAAGGACAAGAAGTCTCCACTGGGCTTTTTTTTAATAGCAATCTTCTTAATGAGATTTGGTTGTTCTTTTGCCTACTATTATTGGCTATTAGTTTAGCAAATAAACTAATGATGGTAGAAACCACACAGAAATAATAACACATCCATACTGTGTTTATCAGGGAATCAAAGGTACAATAAGGTCCAAAGTGTGTGTATTATAATTATATAAATTAAAATGGGATTAGACTGACAAGGCTAGGAAAATCAGATCTCATGTCACCGATGTGCTAGAATATTCACACACCTCCTGTATTGCATTATCTCAGGGCTGTCAAACTCAATTTCATTGAAGGTCTCAGGGTTGTGTTTACCTTAGGGGGCCAGGGTGGGTGTCGCCAGGGTAGGCATGGTCAGCTCAATATCACTCATGTCAGGGATGCCTCTGGTGACCCAAGCGCTCTGTCAATGAAAACAGGCTCCTGAGCTCTGTTTTTGGCTGCAACAGCTTCCTTCAACCCTCTGCCAGCAAAAATGGAGCTTGGGAGGGCTGCCTGCAGCCCTCCCAAGCTCCACTTTTGTTGGCAGAGGCACTGCAGGCTGTTCTTTTGCTGTTTTCAGGGTAGCCCCAGGACAGTTCTAAGTACCCCATGGGCCAAATCCAGCCCCCGGCCTTGAGTTTGACATCCCTGCATTATCTGAACTGTAAAAAAAAATAATATTCAAAATTGATTCTGCCCAGATTCTACAGATTTGACGACACTGGAGCCCTTTTAGCATTCCTATTCTCATATGCTAATTTTATGCATGTAGGCTTTCTATCTATAACTTAGAAACTCAGAGTAGAGGGAACCAGAAGTTGCCTTTCCAGTGATCTGGAGGTGGACAACAGGAATTACTACACTGGGCAAAGTCACCAGTTCTGGGTTCTGAATGTCTAGATGATGACCACTAAGAGGTCAGCAAAGAGAGATAGAAAACTCTAATTCTTTGGTGCCATATAGTGGATGGCTCATTTCATTTTCAGGTCTTCAGATCTAGTAGCCCTACCCCAGGGGGAGGAAGAAGATAGAGACTGAATCTGAACACAGATTAGAAGTTTAGGGTCTGCTTTAAAGTTCACTGTAAAGAGGGGGAGAAATCTAGGACAGAAACACAAACACTGATGATATTGATGGCGCACCCGAGGTGCTGGAAGCCAAAGCTGGGGAGGACTGTGCAATGGAGCGCCGGCAGCTGCAGAGCTGTGCTGATCGTCCAGAGCCCTTCTGAGGAAATGATAATAACACGAGGGAGAAGGGGTTGAGTGGTTCTGGATCATCGGGGTGGCAGTGGACCTCCGTGAGTGGTGATAGCATCGTCGGAACATATTGCCCCGCAAATGGCAGCCCGAGGGCTGACAATCTAATCAGCCAAATCCAAAGTTTCATTTTTTTCCATTCCAAGCACAAAATCCAGAACCTTTGTTTCCAAGTTGAAACAAAGTTGGATGTGTTATTTTCTTTGATTTAAAGCAGTCAATTTAGCCACATCTGCTAGTTCCATCATTTTTTTCAGCCATTCCTCCATTATGGAGATTAAAATATCATTTTTGTGCATTAAGATCCAACATATGTATTGCCTGTCTTCTGATATCTTCAAGCAGCGATCTCAAAAAATAAAAATGGGACTGTTGACATGTAGAATACATGCCCTATCATTAAGCTATGCTGTGCCTGACAAAATTTTGCTATCATCTCTGATGATAAATGTACCAGAATTCAACAGGTAGTCAGTCTCACAATGGCAGCTGATACGGACTGCCAAGCAGATTTATTTGAAAACAGAGCGAAGCTCATGTTTCCTTTTTAATTGCTTCATCTCTGAGGAAGTACTAGTGGATGGTCTGTTTTCTTATTTGCAAGACCCACACTGCCTTCCGGTTCCTAGATTTTCCCCCATTTCCGCCCTGTGCTGCTTCAATGTCTCCTTTTGATTACTTTCTGTAGACCTCATTTAAATGTGTTTCTCACTCTTCCCCATTCCAGTTACTAGAGTTACAACAGGGAAAATTCCTAGTCTCAGAACTGCCAATGTACTATTATTTCACCTTCACTGTTTGCAAGAGTATTTTAAATGTAGCCATTTTGCAGCCAAAAAAGTTATTTTCATTGAAGCTGCTCAGATGTTTATGTTATCTCAGCTCTTAATTTTATGCTTTTAGACATGATCAGACAAATGAAAATAGCACATACACACACACAGTACAGTACAGTACAGTACAGTACAGTACAGTATAGTGGAATGCAGATAAGGGATTGTTACAAAATCTGCAGCATTTCAGGTGATGCATTGTTGATTCTGATGTCAATCCTTTCCTATTATCATCAGACCATGGTTCATCATGTTTTAAGACTGCCATCACACCTGGTGGAGAAGAATGCTCATGTATGAATGTTGTTTATTCATTTTAGTTCGGTGTTCAACACAAATCATTCCTCAGCATTTGGGGAACAAACTGGGCCTATTAGGTTTTGATACTCCTTTATTTAATTGGATACTGGATTTCCTTATTGATAGGCCCCCAATCTGTGCGAGTTGGAAGAAAAGTTTCCAACTCCATCTCCACGAGTACAGTTTCCCCACCAGGCTGTGTCTACTACTGTTCACCTTGATGACCCACAACTGCTGTGCCAAATCTGCTATGATACATATTGTGAAATATGCAGATGACACAGCAGTGGTGGCTCTTATCTGAGATGACAATAGAGATGCTTCTAGGGACTGGTGCAATAAAATTGTTCTAAATATTAATAAAGCAAAGGAGATCACTGTAGATTTTATAAAAAGCCGGTATGGTCATACTCCACTCAGTATCAAGGATGTGGCTATACAGGTAGTCAACAGTATTAAGTATCTTGGGATGCAGATAAATAACAATCTGAACTGGTGTCTCCACATGTCATCCTTAGTGAAGCATGCAAGCCAGCATCTGCATTTCCTGCATCGATTGAGGAGAGCACATCTTTTGCCTTCTGTCCTGGCCACTTTTTACAGAGGAACAATTGAGAGCATTTTAACAAACTGCATCACTATTCGGTTTGGTGGCTGCAGTGCCTCAGAAAGAAAGTCCATTCAGAGAATGGTAAGGACAGATGAGAAGATTATAGGAAGCTTGCTTCATGTCAGTCAGGATACTGCTTATAAGCACTATGTGCTTAGAGCTCAAAGCATTGTTAGAGACCCCATACACCCACTTCACAGTCTGTTTCTGTTGCTCCCCTCTGGGAGGAGGTTTTGCAGTATATCTAGCAGGTCTATCAGATTCTGTAACAGCTTTGTTCCATATGTCATCCATCTGGTAAACTCGACATCCTAAAATTGCAAAAATTGGGACAACTGCTAGACATCAGACTAAGACATTTCTGTCCTTTATTTGGAGCGTCGCCTGGATTCTTGCAGTCAAATATAGTAGAGCCAGGGTTTGGAAGTATCAGTGGTGTGGAAGTTCCCTCAATGATTTATTATTTCCTGGGAGCTCCTCAGAAAGCAACATGAAACATTTGTCATTACAGGCCTGGCTAAATATTCAGGATTCCAATTTCAAGAATTGGTGACACACCAGAGGAGTCTGAATTCATTGTAGATGTAGGATGTTGTTGTTGTTGTTTAACTTCTTCAGAACCAGATTGAACAGGAGAAAACAATTCCAGCTGCCATCTTTGATCATTGCTATGATCAAATTTTAGAGCAGTGGTCATGTGACTGGCACTTTCATTTGACCTAGTGGGGTTCCAAGCCAGAGGTTGAGGCAGAAGAGCCAAAATCTTTGCTCCCTAGAGAAACAGTAATGAGAGAGAGATGGTTTCAGTCTCTTTGAGCTGCCAGCCAGTTCTCTGTTGCTACTCGGTTAGCAGAGAAGGACTGAAGAACAATAGAGAATGGGCTGTCAAAAGACAGATCCAAGAACAGAATGGTGGGAGGGAGAATGCTGAATAGATGTTTCCTACACATGTTTACAAAGAGAGGCATTGATATCCCACTATGCTGGGTGCCTCTGAGGTCACTGGCACAGAGGGATGTGATAAAAGAATCACTGTCAGTGTAACAGCCCCAGGACAGAAGGAATTTCCATTGGAGGGTTATGGAAATCAGAGATACTTACTCTGATGTTACAAGTTTCCATCTTTCTGGTAGCGGGAAAATATCTGGGCATGGGATGCAGCAAGATGTTAAGATAAAATACTATCAGTCACAGTGGTGGGTTGCAGGCGGTATGCCCCGATACGGGCATACCAGTGCCTGCTGGGAGCACTGGGTACCGTTCCAGTACGATGCTCCGGACGGCCCACCTGCCCGCCCTCATTCCTTACCTGTATTTGAAGAAAACGGGCATGAGCAGTGTACGGTGTCTACTCAATGCTCCGCTGAGCAGCTGTAGCATCGTGGAGGTGTTGTGGAGTTTCGCAGGAGGTAAGGACCCATGCGAGTGCTGCGTGCGTATGCGCACATGCTGCATTCATTCATGTGGTGGTCGCAGGGCCCAGGTGCACCATACCGGTTGCAATGGGATCCGGAACCCACCACTGATCAGTCATAAAAATACCCCAATTTCTATTGTTTGCAATCTACATGCCATAAAATGCTACAAATGTTGTTTGGCAGAAGATGGATCCAGATGTTCTGGAAGACTTTAGGGCAATTTTTAAAAAATCAGGTTTTCTCTCCCTCCCCTTGAATTTTTCAACATATAATAACAATAACCACAAAGCTCCCTCTAACCATGCCTTATCTATACCTATACCTATACCTATTCTCTCTCTCTCTCTTTCTCTCTCTCTCTCTCTCTCTATCTATCTATCTATCATCTATCTCTATATTTATATCTATCTATCTATAAATACTAATGCTAACTAATATAAAGAAAAAGAAAAGAAAAAGAAAGAAATCAAAGAGAAATCTAAAGTTTAGGAAAGAAAAAGTAAAAAAATAGAAAAGAAATAAGATACAAAGAAATAGCTTTCAGAAAATGCTATATAGCAATTATAAGTACAATTATACATTTATCTCTTCCTGTATGGTTGCAACATAACTTTCTTCTTTATATAATCTATTCTGTCTAGTAATCAAAATCATAACTCATGTTCATTTTTTTCTGTTCCATACAAAAAATCTACAAATGGTTTCCTGTCAGCAAGAAACATAGATTTTATCTATTTGTTGATCAAAGAATTCAATTTTGCCATTGCAGCAAGTTCCATCATTTTTATCAGCCATTCCTTCATTGTAGGTAATACTGAATCTTTTCAGCTTTGTGCACATAATAATCTCGGTGCAGTTATCATGTACTGTACATAAAGTTCCACATTTTTTTTCAAATTATGTTCCCATCAATCCCAAAAGAAAAACCTAAGGACCTATTTGTATATTAATGTTTAAAATCGTCTGAATCCGTGTGTGTATTTGAATCCCAAATTTTTTATACATCTACAAAACATGATAAAATGTCCATTCTTCTTGTTCACATTTCCAACATAAATTTGAAGTGTCTTTATGCCTTCTAAACAATTTTTCTGGTGGTATGTACCAATGGAACATCATTTCACAAAAAAAAATTTAAGATTAATGCATAGTGTAAATTTCTCTCCTTTCAGTCAGATATTTCCCATTGATCTCTCTTTATATTATAACCAAATATATTAGCCTACTTTATCATTCTTTTACATGTTCTTCTTTTGTTTCAAATTTCAATAAAAGTTTATACACTTTAGCTCATCACTTATACATAATTGTATTTCAAACTAAATTGTACAATGTTCAAAATCACAATTATCTCATCTATTTTTTTCCAGTAATTGTAAATAAGAGAACCATTTATAACTCTATTTCTCTGCCACCAGTTTTTCTTTTGATTTTATTTCATATTCCTTTTAAAATTAGTATCTCGTGTTAAACTAGCCTTTATTTTTGTCTATTCTTTCTAATCTATAAAATGCTTCTTGTGCAAAGAGCTACAAATGTGTTTTCATATTTATCATAAAATTTATTTATTCCATACTCTCAATTGACAGATCTACTATAATGTTTTTAAAATCCATATTAACTTTGACTTTATTGTATCATAAATATCCACACCCCTCATATTTTTAATTGTGTGTTTCTAATTCCAAAAATCTATTTCTCAGCAACACCCACTCATTCATTCAAACCAGATAGGAAGCTGCAAATCGCATAAACCCAATTGTCCTCTTTCCTTTGCATTTTGTAATGTCTTATATTTAACTCATGTTTCTCCCCATGCAAATTTAGATATATCCTTCTGCCACTGCTTAAAAGCTGCATCAGTTGTCAAAACAAGTATAATTTAAAACAAAAATATTATTCTAGGCAAGACATTCATTTTTATCATAGAAATTCTCCCTAGCAATGACAGTTTCTCCCATCACAACATATCTTTTAAAACTGTGTTCCATGTCTTAATATAGCTACTTTGAAATAATTTCCAATTCATATTTGTCATAGCCAGATATTTTATCTCCTTCTTAATCCTAAACTTTAGTCAATGATTCATCTTCTATTTTTATGTTTTGTTAACATCTTTGTCCTCTGTTTAGTAATCTTGACACCTGCAAAAGCACCACATTCTTACATTGGCCAAACATGTTTCAATTCTTTTTAACAGATTTTCCATAACCAACACCAAGTCATCTACATGAACTCTTAACTTAAACATTTCTTTTTAAAATCTTCACCCCCACAATCCCCTCATCTTGTCTTATAGCTCTATTCAATATTTCAAGAACCGAAATAAACAGGAGTGGAGACCGTGGACATCTCTGTCTTGTTTGTTTTGTAATTACAGTATCCAAATGAGTCTGCCATAGTTTTAATATCTTCAGAACATGACTCAGTGTCAGTAAATGTTTGAGCAATAAACTTACGTCAATTCTTTATGTGCAAAAGTTGCAGAACTGTAGCCATTGTTTTTCCTTCTCTTGCTCAAAGATATATTTCTTCCTATGATCTTTGTGCCTAGAACTCTATTATTGTCAGTGACCCAAACAACTACATATTACCACATTTGTCACTTCCTTTAACACTAAAATACAATTCTATTCTCATCTTTATTCCCAGTACATGCTGTGGGACAAACTAGACATTATTTTGAGAATGCAATCGATATATACTTCTTTACAATAAACTCCATAGAAAGCTCTTGGAGATTTATTTTCAAGCAGGCAAATGTTTTTAACATGGAGCTTATTGGATCAGAGATATAAGGAATAACCAACAAAATCAAAGCAGCTAGGGAAGGGAAAAATTAATGATTTTCTTCTACTGTGGAAAGATGCATTGGAAAATCTTAATTCTATTATATTCCTGTTGGTGCCAACATTTCAGGTGCTTCATCAGCTGAGAGCTCAGGGAAGGGTTGGGGGTGTGGCTATTGTTATTCGGGAGTCTTTAGTACCTCGTAGGATCCCTGCTCCGGGGCTTGTCGGGTGTGAGTCCCTGCTGGTGAAGCTGGACCTCAAGGGTCAAGTGGGTTTGCTGCTAACGTACCTGCCTCCCAACAGCGTTGCAGCAGCCCTCCCCTCGCTCCTCGAGTCGGTAGCCGAGCTGGCAATTGAGTTCCCCAGGCTTATGGTCCTGGGGGATTTCAATTTGCCTACGCTCGGTGAACACTCTGATGGGGCGCAGGAGTTCATGGCTTCCATGACAGCCATGGGCTTGACCCAGATAATTCGGGGCCCAACCCACTCTGCGGGTCACACGCTCGACCTCGTATTCTTCTCGGAGCAGTGGACTTGTGATCTTGGTCTGAGGGGTAATGAGATCATACCCCTGTCGTGGTCAGACCACTGCCTACTGAGGCTTGACTTCCGAAGACCAAACCCCCACTGTAGGGAGGAGGAACCGACCAAGTGGTTCCGCCCCAGGCGACTTATGGACCCTTTGAGGTTCCAGACGGAGCTTGGGGTTATTCCTGATACTCTCGCCCACAGTCCGGTAGAGACTCTGGTTGCTGCCTGACATTCGGCAGCATCGGAGACCCTTGACCGGATTGCGCCACTATGGCCCCTCCGAGGCGGCGGATCCCGGAGCCCTCCTTGGTTCACCGAGGAGCTCCGGGAGAGGAAGCGCCGGAGGAGACGCCTAGAGCACCTGTGGAGGTCCGATAAATCTGAATCGAACCGAGCACTCTTAACAACCTGCACCAAGGAGTACATCAGGGCACTTAGGGCAGCAAAGAGATCTTATATTGCCACCTTGGTTGCGTCCGCCGAGTCCCGTCCAGCCGCCCTGTTTAGGATAACCCGTTCCCTCTTAAATAAGAGGGATACGGGGGACCCCTTGCAGGGTAGGGCTGAAGACTATGCCCAGTTCTTGGCGGACAAAGTTGCTCGGTTTCGGTCGGATTTGGACTCCACCTTTGCAGATCCAGCCGAGGCACGAGTGGACGATTTGGTAGACCATCGCTGGGTTGAGTTTCAGGATGTTACCCCCGGGGACGTGGACAAGGCCATGAGGGCTGTGAGTGCCTCCACCTGTGTACTGGACCCGTGTCCCTCCTGGCTGGTTGCTAACAGCAGGGAGGTGACACGGAGCTGGATCCAAGCGGTTATTACCGCCTCGCTTCGGGAGGGGCACTTCCCCGCCGCACTTAAAACGGCGGTGGTGAGACCCCTCCTGAAGAAACCATCTTTGGATCCAGCCGTACTTAACAATTACCGTCCAGCCTCCAACCTCCCCTTTATTGGGAAGGTTGTTGAGAAGGTGGTGGCCTACCAGCTCCAGCGGTCCTTGGAGGAAGCCGATTACCTGGACCCCTTCCAGTCCGGCTTCAGACCTGGTTACAGCACAGAAACCGCTTTGGTCGCATTGACCGATGATCTCTGGAGAGCCAGGGATGGAGGCCACGCCTCCATCTTGGTTCTCCTTGACCTCTCGGCGGCTTTCGATACCATTGACCATGGTATCCTTCTGCGACGACTGCGGGAGGTGGGGGTGGGAGGCACTGTTTTGCAGTGGTTCTCCTCCTACCTCTCGGACAGGTCGCAGTCGGTGTTGGTTGGGGGACAGAGATCGACCATGAGGCCCCTAACATATGGGGTGCCGCAGGGGTCGGTCCTGTCCCCCGTACTATTTAACATCTACATGAAACCGCTGGGCGAGATCATTCGGAGGCACGGGATAAGATACCATCAATATGCGGACGATACGCAGCTGTATCTGTCCGCCCCGTGCCAACTCAATGAAGCGGTAGACGTGATGAACCAGGGTCTTGAGGCCGTCAGGGACTGGATGAGGGCTAACAAGCTTGTACTCAACCCAGAAAAGACCGAGTGGCTGTTGTGTTTCCCTCCCAAAAATTTGGTTAGTGTTCCATCGCTCAGGCTGGGGGGCCAAATTTTACACCCTTCAGACAGGGTTCGCAACTTGGGAGTCCTCCTGGACCCACAGCTGACCTTTGATTACCACCTGTCGGCTGTGACCAGGGGGGCATTTGCCCAGGTTCGCCTGGTGCGCCAGTTGCGACCCTACCTGAATCAGGAGGCTCTCACAACAGTCACTCGCGCCCTCGTGACCTCTAGGCTGGAATACTGCAACGTGCTCTACATGGGGCTGCCCTTGAAGAGCATCCGGCGGCTTCAGCTAGTCCAGAATGCGGCCGCGCGAGTGATTATGGGTGCACCTCGGTTCACCCACATAACACCTATCCTCCGCGAGCTGCACTGGCTACCTGTTGATCTCCGTGTGCGCTTCAAGGTGCTTCTTACTACCTACAAAGCCCTTCATGGTAGTGGATCTGCGTACTTGGGAGACCGCCTCCTGCCAATCACCTCCTCTCGACCCATAAGATCTCACAGATTAGGCCTCCTCCGAGTGCCATCTGCCAGCCAGTGCCGGCTGGCAACTACGCGGAGGAGAGCCTTTTCAGTAGCAGCTCCGACCCTCTGGAACGATCTCCCCGTGGAGATTCGTACCCTCACCACCCTTCAGACCTTCCGCACAGCCCTCAAGATCTGGCTATCCCGCCAGGCCTGGGGGTAAAGAGTATAATCCGCCCCCACCCGAATGTTGAATGAATGTTGCTCGATTTTAATTATACATTGTGTTTATATGTTATTGTATGTTTTCCCCTCCCATACAAGTTGTTAGCCGCCCTGAGTCCCCTCAGGGAAAAGTGCGGCCTATAAATAAACTCAACTACAACTACAACATGCATTTGTTCTCATTCATATCTTGTTATCCTTACTATCTCCTCCTTCTCCTCTATCTCTTTGTTTCTCCTTTCCTGTCCCACTAACTATGTATGCCTCAGTGGCACAGTGGTTAGAATTCAATGCTGCAGTACTGCAGCTAATTTTGCTGATTGCCGGCTGACAGCAGTTTGGCAGTCTGGATCCTGACTGGCTCAGCCTTCCATCCTTCCGAAGTTGGTAAAATGAGGACCCAGATTGTTGGGGGCAATATGCCCACTCTGTAAACTGCTTAGAGAGAGCTGAAAAGCACTGTGAAGCACTATATTAGTCTAAGTGCTATATCTCAGGCCATGAGCTTTTGTGCTTCTTAAGTTTATAATAGTTCTCAATAGAGAACTATTTTAATAGTTCTCAATACTGCTCCAGAAAACTGGTAGGAGAGAATTTTTCATTCCCCTTTGCAAGGCTCCACTGGTGCTCATTCTTGATAAAGTATAGTATAGTAATCTAATCTATTATTTCTAATCAGTAGTATGAAATTAACACTTGGTAGATTTTGAAAAGTATTTTGAGCCATAATTACAGTTAGCCTAGTGAGCCTCATGTAGCCCACTTGGTGCTATGTTCTAAAATGAAGTGACTATTTGACTTCATGGATTATTCAATGGATTATTTATTATTCCTCAATCACCAATAGTAGACCAATTATGTGGGGGGGGGAAATGAATTATCTCTATGGAAAAGGGAAACTACTCTGGTCTTTTTCTCATTGACATCCAGTTCAATAATTTTGGAAGAGATACTGTAGCTCTGCCTCAGCATCTAAGACTTAGAAACTTTTTTGTTCTGGCCAAGATGAAAGAAGAAAGCAAATTCCTCTTTGATTTGCTGTAAAATGAGCAAACAGGAAAAGATACAGATCAGTGACTGACCCAATGCACAGGGCCAAAGAAGTATTCTCTCTACATGCAACAGCTGGGAACTCTCCTAACTTCTTCTTAAGATTGGGAATAATAGCCAAGAATTAGGTATTTTGTTCCATTATTTTAATCACAGAGCTTTTAAATAAATCAGAACTCTGAGGGAAGAGATATTCTTTTTAAAACTCTTCTAAAACTCTTGCAATAATATTCCATATATTTTTCTTTGAGTGTATAATTTCCCATCCCCAAATTTCTGAAGCTCAAAACCCATTTTTGGTGTCCCTGGCTGTCCATTCAGTATACTGGAATAATTGTGGTCAGTTAGGTCAGTTCTAATTTTTTCTTCCAGGGCGCAACAGTAAAAGCAGTATTTTAAAATATTTCCCCAACTGTCTAAAAGAGAAAATATATATATTTCATGTTGACAAATACACATTTGCAAACATCATGACAAGTGTATCCCAAACCAGATCTGAGAAAAGAAAATGAAGAACGTATCAAAGATATTTCATATCTTGTTTTATTTCTTCAATAATACAAATAGTAGAAAGTAAGTCATCAAGAGCAAAAATTACCTTTAAGTCAGTATTTTATTTTGCACATGTTGCACATAACATTTGGGAGGTGACTGTACAGTATTAGTCACAATACCTAATGGAGCTCTCATGTATACAATCGGTGCACCACTAAAACCAGAGGCTGCTTGCCATCTTCATTGTGCCCTTTTCGTGAACTTGGAAAGGCAATTCTTAAGACAGTTTCCTCTCTCCAATGATTTACAACATCATTAACATGGCCTGACAAGCTCTGCTTTAGATTCTGCTCTTTTGAAGCTGACTCTGCCTTGCCCCAGGCCTTGATTTGAACAATTTTATTCTATTGCTTTGGATACAAGAAATTATCTGATTTCCCCCTTCCTTATCTTGCCACTGTTTTGGCCCGGCACACAATAACAGAATCAAATTGGAAGGGACACGAGAATCAGCTAGTTTTAACTGTTTTCAGGGTGCAGGAAAACCAATTAAATTACCCATGGGGGGGGGGGGCTGTCTAGTTCTTGCAAACCTCCAGAGATGGCAAACCCATCATCTCCATCATGGTATGGGGGAAAAAAAATGCAGCAGTTTCCTACATTTGTTGGAGTTGTCTTCATTTGGCCACTTCTGCCTTGCTTCTTGTGATCCATTTGTATAGCTTCTAACATAATAAAAATGAAGAGCTTGTCAACTTAGATGAACAACATGTTTGTTCTATCCTCTATGACTGCTGATGTCAGTTCTTCAAGATAGACTAGACTAGGAAACAAAAGTCATATAGGCTAACGATATGTTTATTATAAGGTTATAGTCGTAGAATCTTGCAAGTTTGAATGGCATTTCCCCTTCCCTCCCTTTTTCTTCATGAGAATAGAGAGGGCCTGAAACACTTTCTCAGATTACATTTATGCCCTGGAGTCAGATTTCCCTTATCTGACCATTGTCTTGGTTGTGGCTCTTCCCCCTGTTCCTTGAGGTTATTTCTTCCTCTGATTACCTCAGGTGAGGAAAGGCTTTTGAAACACTTTCTGATTAAGCAGATAGAGCAATTAATAAAAGGTTGTAACTTCTGAGTTTAATGTGGATAATATTTTAACATTTTAAAATTAATAAAGTGTTCAAGAAAAAAAAGCAGAATTTAGGTAATATCTCAGAATAGGGTACGTTTAAAAAATACAACAGAATAAAACTTGCAGAATAAAAGGTAATCACGATTTGCCTTCAGGTCTGTGTGTTCCAAAAATGTGCCAATCTTGTCTTTTCTTTCTGCTAAAGAATTCCTATTTGTCCCCATGGGAGGCAGTTTTACTTCATGTTTGTGTGTATGTCCCTTCCTCTCTTTTAAATACCTAACACACTGAACTAATTTTTTTTGGTTCTAGTTACATTTTAATGGCATAGTTTCCCAATGGCACAAAGAGTTAGTTGTACGTTTTGTCTGCGCTGAGAATAGAGGACTATACAATATCTGTTCAGTAGACCTTCTTCCCCTTTGCAACATTCCCAAAGAAACACATGGGAACCCCCCTCTCACCCCCCTTTCCTCCCCCCTTTTTTTGCTGGCTACTCTCTGGCCCAGATTTCACAGTTCATGACTCACAGCAGAGCAGCAACAAACACAGAAAATGCCAAACTAATTATTTCGCTTTGTCAGCTTGGTTAAAAACATTATTATTTTGGGAGGAGGCTGTGTTTTCATAAAGAAGGCCTTTGAGAAAACAAAACAATAAAAAAACACCCCACTCTGTGGCCGCCCTCTCTTTTCTACCGAGTCTCACTCTGCTGAGTCATCAACAACACCGGTGCAGTGACCCTCACTCTTTCAATCCAAAAAGCTGCCTTCTTCCCGCTTGATTGAAAGGAAAAAAACAAAGACCTGAACAGTGAAAGACAATATGGCCCATCCATGCCAGCTTGTGCCAAAGGACAATTTGCTGCTTGAATGTGTGGCTTTGTTAAGGTGACCAGATTTTCAGATTGGTAAAGAGGGACACCATTGACGGGGGGGGGGGGGTTTGATTAAAATTTTTATATTTTGTCAAAAGGTCACCCCAGGACACTGAAACCAGCATAAATACGAATCTGTTGCCAAACAAAATTTTGATCACGTGACCATGAGGATGCTGCAACGGTCGCTAAGTGTGAAAAATGGTCGCAACGGTCGCTAAGTGTGAAAAATGGTCTCAACGGTCGCTAAGTGTGAAAAATGGTCATCAGTCACTTTTTTCAATGCCATTGTAACTTTGGTCACTAAATGTTTTCCCCCTCCTCGAGACTCCTCACTTCTTCCTTCATTCCTCTTGCTTATCTACCTTCACCTTATCTGTCTTCTGCTCTTTCCCTCTCTTCCTTCCTTCCTCCCTCCTTCCATCCTCTTCTTTCCTCACTCACTCCCTTCCTCCTTTTTTCTCTTCCTTCCTCCTTCCATTCTTTATACGATATAAAATTCAATGAGGGTGAAACACACCAAATCTGGCAAAGCTGCCTTGCACCAACCTGGCCTGCCCATAGAATAGCAGCCACTTTGAGACACATAAACCTGGTCTGAACATATTGCATCACAAAGATTTGCAAAGATCACATTTGCAAAAAGGAACATTTCTTGTAGTAAATACATTTTATAAACAATTTAAAAGTAAAAATCCCCCCAAAATAATAAAAAAGGTATTCTATAAATAAAAGAAATCCTTAAAAACCATTGTTAAGTATTACACCAGCAATAATTTATACTGTCACCATTTCAAACTATCATCAGAAATACGAATCCGTTGCCAAACATCAACATTTTGATCGCGTAACCATGAGGATGCCACAACGGTCGCTAAGTGTGAAAATGGTCGCTAAGTGTGAAAAATGGTCATCAGTCACTTTTTTCAATGCCATTGTATCTTCCTGATTATTAAAAGTGCAAATTCACTCAGTGTCAATCATGACTCCTGAGTCCATTTCAAAGTATTGTGCATAGAAATTTTAAAAATGGCTTGTTTCAATTTATTTTGGATAGAATCTTTTTTTAAATAGTCTAAGACAATTTAAAAAAAGAATCAACACAGAATACCACTATTTTAAAAAATCATATGCACAATAAATAAAATATTATTTTAAAATACATTGAGCCTATACTCCTTACAGTAAATGACTCATCTGGAAACAAGCCAATAGCATTTTTTGTGCTTTCAAATTTACAGATGTTCCAAAATCAGCTTAAAGTCCAAATATTTAAAGACCACCCCCCTCAAAGCTATCTTACCAGAGCTTTAAATATCTTCTGGGGAGGCCCTGTAATCCCATTCATGACAAAGGTAGGGCTTTCTCAGGAGGAAGGTTTCAGCTGGTGCCCATCCTTTGGAAACCTCCTCCAGAGCAGGGAGCCCTAACCTGCTGTCCATTCAGGAAGGCTGTACAAATTATTCTGTCTTCTAGAGCCATTGGGATTTAATATGGTTTTATCACTGGATTTTCTTTTTATTGTTTTTGTGGAATTGTTACAATGATTTTATAATAATATACCGTATTTATCGGCGTATAACACGCAGTTTTAAAACTAAAATTGCAAGCTTAAACCCTGCCTGCGTGTTATACGCCGATACTCCGGGTGGCAGAAGCCCGGGACCCAGTCAAATTCGCTGCGCAAGGTGAAACGGCCGGCAGCAGCCCTGCTCTCCTGCTGCGGCTTCTGTTTCAATAGGGAAGAAAACTTCCTTTCGCTTCCCGGGCTTCTGCCGCCCGGCAGAAGCCCCGGGACCCAGTCAAATTCGGGAAGCGAAAGGAAGTTTTCTTCCCTACTGAAACAGAAGCCGCAGCAGGAGAGCGAGGCCAGCGTCCGTTTCAGTCGCTTCCCTTGTCCGTCTTGATTGCTGGAAGCAGTAACAAACGGCGCGTCCGCTCCGCATCGCCCTGACAACCACCCCAGCCGGCGGCTGCCAGGCCTCGCTGGAGTCAATTGCAAAGCTGCGTTCAGCGCTTTGAGGACCTGAGGCATCTTGGGAAATGTAGTTCCCTATCAGAAAGAATGGAGTAGCTGCGAATTTGTAACAACATAATATAACTTGGTGCTTCGCAGGTTACGAAAATCTCGTTTGATTTGCACACTGTTTTTTAAAAGTTAGATAAAGAAATTATGCTGTGAAAGCGACTAGATAGCCCCCCTCCCCTTCCTGTGTGTGAGAAAGGGAAGGAGAGGAAGGAAGGAGGGAGGGGGGAGGAAAAGAAGAAGGGAGGGGAGGGAGAAGATGGAAGGAGAAAAGATGGATGGAAGGAGAAAGAATGGAAGGAGAAGGAGGAAGATGGAAGAAGAAAGGAAGAAAAAGAAGAAGGGAGGGAGAAGGAAGGAGGTAGGAAGAAAAGGGAAGAGAGGGAAAGAGCAGAAAGACAAAGAGGATGAAGTTGATAGGCAAGAGGAAGGGGGAAGGAAGGGAAAAAAGAGGGAGAGAGTGAAGATGAGGAAGAGGTTTTTGGTTTTCCAAAAAGCAGTGATTCTGATTAAGTTTTTTTGCTCAAAGAGGTGTTTTTTCATTTCATATTTGCCTTTTAAGAGGAGTTAATGTTATAATTCATGTTCCAATGTTATAAATTTTAATCCAACATTAAGTTCCGAGCTTCCAAGTCATTTATTTTTAATGAAAAAAATTTTTACTCAAATTTTTGTGTTAAAATGGGGGGTGCGTGTTATACGCCGGTGCGTGTTATACGCCGATAAATACGGTAATTTTATTTGGCATTTTTGTTGCTGTAAACTGCTGAAAGCCCCTGATAGAATACAAATTGTTTAATAATAAATTTAAAAAGCTGGATGCAAGATATGAAAACATTGCAAATTATTGTTCAAGATAATTTGAGAAAAGGGAATCATTCACCAAGAGTGCTAATAACTACTGCTAAGTTATATAGCAAATCAGATACTAAGGCCTAATGCCACAGAGGGGAGAGAAATTCATAAGTTTTCAAGATTTCCTGCACTGCTTCAAACATATACACTTAATACCAATGAATCCACAGCTAATATTTGATACAAGAAGATGGGTATGGAGAACGGAAAGAAATTTAAATTAATAAAAAAGATGCCACTGAAATCATCTGTTTTAAATTATAATCCCTCTTCCTGACAGTGGATCAATAAAAAAAGATTATGCCCAATTCAAACTGGAAAAATACATTTAGCTCAAAAAAATAAGATCGTCATGGTGATGAAAGAACATGGCAAGTATCCCTAGGAATTATTTGTCTCTCCAGGCAAATAAGGAAATACCTGTTGCTCTGGTCTTTAATGCAATTCTTGCTTAAGGCAGAGCCCTCCCCCCCCCAACGACGAGGCAAGCCACCTTGAAGCAAACAGCCTCCGCCACAATTATTTTTTTAAAAAAACCATGCAGTGGCAGAAATGTCAGTTGTAGGAAAGCCGGGGAAGAATGGCTGGAGGGGGAAGTGATTTTATGAATTACCTCTCTCTCTCTCTCTCTCTCTCACACACACACACACACACTCTCTCTCTCTCTCTCTCACACACACACACAGATGAAAGAACATGGCAAGTATCCCTAGGAATTATCTTATCTCCAGGCAAATAAGGAAATACCTGTTGCTCTGGTCTTTAATGCAATTCTTGCTTAAGGCAGAGCCCTCCCCCGAAAAAATACTTCTGCCGGGCTGCGAGAGCCACGTGGAAGTTGTCTGCACAGCTGAAAAAAGGACTGTTTGCTGGGCTGGGAGGAGGAGACAGCCCCCTGCCTTCTCCCCCTTTGGCTTTGCGGAGTTCACAGCCAGCACGGGCGGCAAGTCTGGATGGAACCACGTGGAAGTTCTCTGCGCGACCGGCAGCCGCTTTTTACTCCCGAGTAAAATTTTTTACAAAACATGATTTATTTTACTCACCACCAGTAAGCGCAGCTGCAACCCCAACAAGAAAGACAAAATAAAATGGAGACTCGTGCATGCGTCCTCAGCTAAGGAGTCCAGCCAATCAGTGAGCTGGTTGGCCAGCTCACTGATTGGCTGGAGTCCAGCCAATCAAATCAGTGAGCGGCAGGCTGGGCTGGCTTAAATTTGTAGGTAGCATAGAACAGAACGATGAGCCAGCCCAGCAGCTGATGGGCGGGAGCTGCGAGCGCCAAAAAAAGCGTGCCTTTTAAAAAAGCGGGCGGGACGCAGGAAAATGCATCAAAAAGCGGGGGTGTCCCGCCAAAAGCGTTATGTCTGGTCACCTTAGGCTTTGTAAAAAATAATAATTGAAGCCCAGTGTCTACTTTTCAGTAGGCAAGAAGGGGGTTGACACCTTCCATAATTCCAGTTACATTCCATAACTTTAGTTGGTAGAGTTTCACCATAGTGAAACATGGAAAGAAATTATGAATGACTAATGCCTGCAAAGGTGAATTTCAGGGCTTTGACAGATAAGCAGCTACATAGTTCTCTAGAGCAGTGTTTTTCAATTTCATTGGCTTTAAGGCCGTGATGGCGAACCTATGGCACACGTGCCACAGGTGGCACATGGAGCCATTTATGAGGTCATGCAAGGCATTGCCCTGTCACCTGCAGCGCACATGTGCATGCTGACCAGCTGATTTTTGGCCTTGATTTTTGGCCATTTTTCACCCTCTGGAAGTTTCCCTGAAGCCTCCGGAGGGCGAAAAACCACACAACATGCAAACCAGAAGTCCATCCCCAAACTTCCGGTTTGCCTGTTGGGCAATTTTTTGCCCTCCCCAGGCTCCTAGAAAGCCTCTGGAGCCTGGGGAGGGCAAAAAACTGACCTAGCAGGCCCACTGGAAGTCAGAAAATGGGCCATGTCTGACCTCCAGAGGGCCTCCAGAGGGGGAGGGAGGCCATTTCCGCCTTCCACAGGCTCCAGGAAAGCCTGTGCGCATGTGTGGGGCAGTGGGGGTGGATGGTGTGTTACGTGTGCATATGCAGGGGGCACAGCACATGGGGCATTAAATTATGGGGGTGGGCACACGAGTGAGCTCAATAGCGCATGTGCTTTTGGCACCTGAGGTGAAAAAGGTTCGACATCACTACTTTAAGGTTTGTGGACTTCAGTTTCCAGCTGGCTGGAGAACTCTGGGAGTTGAAGTTCCCACATCTTAAAGCTGCTGAGGTTGAGAAACAGTGGTCTAGAACACAGGCATCCTGCACAAATACACATTAAGAGACCTTCTGAATGCCTGTACCCGAGTCTCCATACCTAGCATATATCTTGCTATACTGTGATGTGAATCTGTTCTTCACATATCTTATGCCTCACCTCACTATGTATGAAACTGGAATATTAAGAAGCCAGCCTTCTAAACCTCACTTGCTATTTGTGTTCCTTAGAGGTAAATTCACCCTTTATATAGGGGGAGGGGCTGGCCAGAATCATAGGTGACATAACTCTCTGTGTTCTGTCGATGACATCCTAATCTGTAAAACCTGATTTATGAATGTGAGCATGGAAAACAGCAGAATTCATAGTCATGAAGTTCCTAAGACAATGTTGAGTGGGTTACTCAACATGTCACATAAGGCTGCTGTGACAATTCTAAAATGTAGCAGTTGTGGAGAAACTAAGTGGGTATTATCTTGAGTTCCATATAGGAAGAATGGGCCAAACAATGAGTAATGAATGTACTATTTTCATTCACAGCAGGATTAAACAAATGTCTATTTCTATTGATTAACACATTACTATTCTAATGCACTACAGCTAGAGTAAGTGCTTTTTGTGGGGAATTTTAATTTAACTCGAAGCTTCCAGATATTCTACAAATGTTGTCCAATGTAGAGCACATTACAGTAATCCAATCAATCACAATAGAGCTGGAAGGGACCTTGGAGGTCTTCTAGTCCAGCCCCCTGCTAAAGCAGGAGACCCTATAGCATTTCAGACGAGTGACTGTCTAGTCTCTTCTTAAAACCTCCAGTGATGGAGCGTCTACAATTTCTGCAGGCAAGCTGTTCCATTGATTGTCCTCACTGTTAGGAAGTTTCTCCTTAATTCCAGGTTGCTTCTCTCCTTCATTAGTTTCCATCCATGTTTTTTTGTTCTGCCCTCTGGTGCTTTGGAGAATAAATTGACTTCCTCCTCTTTGTGGCAGCATCTCAAATACTGGAACACTACTATCATGCTATCATATCATTCTGAAAGTGGCCATGTTTCTCTCTGCATGTGTCCCCCCCCCTCTATTTGTATCTGTTTTCTGTGTGATAGATATGCCACCTAGTTTTATTTGATTTCATTTGGATTTTATTGTTAAATTGTTAAAAATCCCAGTCATCAAATCCTTTCTAGCCAGGATAGGCAAATGATTTCACAACTGGGCTTGATGCTGGCATAGAGTTTCAGTGTGTGTTATGATACTTCCAAAAATGTTTTCCTTATTTTATTCCCCACTTTTCCTTCCTTTGCTGCATATTATATCAAAACTCACAATTCTAACCCAACCCAAACCACAACAATGAAAAGAATTGAGAAAGAAAAAATTGTAAATACCTATTCTCTATTGAAGGTATATATTGTTATGTATAAATTAACTTGATATCTAATTTTGGACAACTGACAAAAATAGTTCTGAAAAAAAATATCTCATAAATTTTTTTTAAACTGATTTATCGAATTCCAAATCTTCTACCAAGACTTAAAAAGAAACTATTTCAAAAAACTTCTGGTTTTGGTGTAAGAAGTAATTTTGTTGATTTTAAATGATATGGATTTAGAATAATCTTCAGGTATTGTTAATGTTCATGACTGTAGGACATATTTTATTGAAAAAAATGTACTTGTTTCTAAGGGGAAAAAATCAGATGTTTCAAGGAACGGTAATCATCATAAGAGTAAATCTTTGTTAAAATACATATCTGTCTTTATTTCATCGCATCTTATAACTACATCTCCATATAACAAATTTAGATAGAAATGATGGGTAATTGCCATTAAGCCATTAGGTGCTTAAAGTCATTTTTCTTCTTTTAGAAAAGAAGAATAAACTGCCAAGAGTATTATGAACAGAGAAGAAGGGTAATCAATCATTTTAAAGCAGTACTAGATATGATTTTGGAAACGGAAATAATGTATGGATCCAACTGCAAATCTAAATAGTTTAGATTTAGTTTAGAATAGTAACTCCCCAGACTCCATTTTTGCTGGCAGAAAGCTGCAGGAGGTTATCATGGTCGAAAATGGAGTTTAGGAGGGCTACATGTGGCCCTCCTCAGCTCCGTTTTCTCTGACAGAAGCACCATGGGATCAGTGGTGGGATTCAAAATTTTTTACTACTGGTTTGGTGGGCTTAGCTTGGTGGGTGTGGGTGTGGCTTGGTGGGCGTGCAGGGAAAGGACACTGTAAAATCTCCATTCCCTCCTCACTCCAGGGGAAGATTACTGCAAAATCCCCATTCCCTCCTGATCAGCTGGGACTCAGGAGGCAGAGAATAGAAGGGGGTGGGGCCAGTCAGAGGTGGTATTTACCGGTTCTCCAAACTACTCGAAATTTCCGCTACCGGTTCTCCAGAACTGGTCAGAACCCACTGAATACCTCTTCTGCATGGGATGGTTCTTCGCTGTTTCCAGGTTGGCCCCATGGGACAGATCTAAGCCCATGGGCCTTGAGTTTGACACTGCTGGTCTAGAGGATTCTAATAAAATAAAACAAATCAGAAGTAGATTATTGTATGAGAAAGCAGGGATAATACCTGTGATACAGAAAACAAATGTTTATTCAATGCCTTAATTTGGGATGCTTGTAGAAAGAATTCTCTTCGGACTCATATTTTATCAGGGAACCTATTTCTAAACCCAGAAATATATCGCTCCATAGTGCTTTATAGCACTCTCTGAGCAGTTTACAATGTAGAAGTATTATTTGCACATTGCCACCAACAATCTGGACCCTCGTTTTATCAACCTCGTGTGGACGGAAGGTTGGGTCAACCTTAAGTCCCATTAGGATCAAGTTCCAGGTTAGGGGAAGAGTTTGCCTGCAATACTGCACTATAATCACTGTGCCACCTGGGCCCTTCTACTTAGGACCAGGGTCCTTTCTACTTAGTAGCCCTGAGGTAAGAAGGGTCCCTCTACTTACTTTTCTCTACTCTGTAATAGGTAATTACATCTTACCCATGCTCTGTTTTCTCCTTTTTTCTGCTCTATGTCTCTCAGGTTTGCTTTGCAGATTTATGTTTATCAGTGACTGACTTTCCTCATTTTTTCATGGTTGATTTTCTTTGTGCCACTACCCACTTTATACATTTCCCCACTCCATATTTAGAGTTACTGTGCTGGTTCACATGTATTAGGATTGGGTACACTAAACCATTTTATTTATTCTAAATTTTATTGTAGAATTACCAATTGTTTATCCATGATTTTTTGCTGGCTTGCATGCATTGTAACCGAAACTAGGTAATATTTGGTCAGTCATTTCTTGTTTGCTTTCGCTATGGATGAACATGCATTTTGAGTATGAATTGAATTAACTCCTATTTATTAGCGGTAAATAGTTATTCCAAAAATAACAAGGCCTGAACTGCACAAATATATATGCCTGCCACACATCTGTTGGAAGACAATGTGAATTACTGAGTTTCCCTGGCAGTGGAAATAAGGAATCTCAAGCAACATGTATTACCTTTGGCTGATTTGGAGATAAACAGAATCAGTTTAAGTAAGGAGAAGAGAATATTTCTGTGTCACATTTAGCAAAGCAACAACAACTCTGATTGTTTTGTTTTGTTAATTTAATTTAATTGATGCTATTCCACCTTGGATTATGGACAGAGGGGCTAACAAGAATCACATTTTTTGGGGGGGGGGGACTAGCAAACATTTGTAGATCATATCAATGTGCTTAGAGAAGTAAACCAAACAAACAAACAGCTAATAGGTACGAACTGGTGGAAGTGGGATACAGCTTTAAGTGCAGTTCTAAGGAAGCAGGAGTCTTCTAAAGGACTAAATATTTCACAGCTGGCTTCTTCATTTGTCTTACAAATGCAATGTTCTCCCAAATGACAGCAAGAAGAAAAGATTGGGGAGTGGCAATAACAAGTTTTCCACAATCTTCCAAGCATTCCAGTTACTAGTGTTGGCGTTTCTAAATTATAACAATACATTCTTTGTTCTCTGGATTGGTCAGAAACATGACAAGGCAGTCAAAAAGGCTTAGAACTAATCTTCCGTAGGGAATTAACTCTCTTAAGTCAGTGTTCCCCACCCTACATGCCCTCTAAGATTTCAACTTCCAAAATCATGGCAATCTAGAGATTGTCCAGGCTGGGGAAACTTAAGCAAATAGATGAAGGAGTGTTGTGCTGGAAATAAGATATATGTCACTAAGCATAGAAGCACTTTCTTCAGTTGTCCAGAAGGAAGGAAAAAAGAAAACACTTACCAGCACATGCTGAAGCGATTTCTGGTTTGGAGGCCAAACCCTATTTTTTTTAACACCAGAATTAATACCAGACAAACTATCAAGCAGTAAGCTAAACTCTGAACAACGAACTATCAAGCAAAGAATGAAGCAGTAAACAACAGCTTAATCAAGGAACTATCAGGGAGAAAAGAATATCCCATCAATGCTGACAGGGCAAACTGCTGTATATAAACAGAGAGCAAGCCCACAGCCTTCTAACACTGAAGATGTTAACTAGCTGGGTAGAGAAATGTCTGCAAGCAAACAACCAAGCTCAGAAAGCATCAAGAGCTGCATCTGTTTTCTTTCATTCTCCAATCTGTAATTTCCCATCTTCTAAAAAACAACTCTGCACTGCTAAGGAAGGGCAACAAGCTAACGTTCTTCCCACAAGTCCAAATATCTGTGCTCTGCATGCAGACAGTTAGCAGGTTGTATCTTTCGCTGTGGTTTTCCTGTTCCATTTCTGTGTTCTGCAATTTTGAGGAGATACTATTTTAAACCCATCTGCTTTGCATTTCCATGAATTTTGCTGTACCATCAAATTCCTCTTTGCTGGAATGGATAGTGCTGCTTAGTGACTTGAGTTACAGTTTAATCAATTCCCCGCTTCTTTTCTACTCATGAAGTGAGGAAAATGGTCATAATTATGATGTTTACTGGGACAAAGTGTTCTGTCTCAGCTAAAACTTTCTTCTTGGGTCTATTTCTTGATAAATAGCCATGCTAATATGTGTTGCATAAAAACAAGAGAAACTTTTCAGCATTTTAGAGATTGGCTAGGCTAACAGCATACCAGAGAAAATGGAAAACAACCCTAATGCGTTTCCTAGCACATTTTAAGAACATGTTGTTATCAAATGAATCCAGTTTCGATGGCTTCTTCCAGAGGGATTGTTAATAACATGGAGGGAAAAGAAATACCGGATAGACACTTTGGAGAAAGCTCAAGAATTCCAGGAGCTCTTACTAGCAGATGAAGAGAGGTTTAACAAGGAAGGAACCTTAAGACAGGAGGACTCTATAACTGCAACTCAGCGGGAGGGGCGAGAGACGGGAGAGGTCAGGGAGCGAGAGAGATATGGCAGAGAAGATTCAAGAGCAAGGTCACCAATTGAGACACGGTCTAAAGGTGCCAGCAAAGCGAATAATATGTAAAGAAACGGGGGAATGGGAAACGAATGTATTGTCAGCTAATATAAATGGTCTTAACATAACTTCCAAAAGAAAACGTGTACTGTTGGATCTAATGAAACAAAAGTTAGATGTAATTTGTCTTCAGGAAACCCATATTAAAGAGAAATATAACAATCTGTTAAATTGTCCAAAACTAGGTAAAATTTTTTGCTCGTCAGCACAAACTAGAAAAAGGGGAATTGTGATGTATATAAAGGAATGGTTGAACCCCAAATTAATACATGCAGACAAGGAGGGTAGAGTATTAATGGTGGAGATAATGAATGGTGGAAAATTTTTTTTACTAGTTGGAATTTATGCTCCAAACCAAAAACAAGAAAGATTTTATGTAAATCTATATAAGAGGATAAATGAAATAAAGTGGCAAAATATATGTATTCTAGGGGATTTCAACACAATAGTAGACGGTAAAATGGACTATAAGGGTACACACAAGAAAAGTACAAGAAGGAAATTACCAACTCCCTATGCAAATATGGTGAAGGAATTAGATCTTTATGATGTCTGGCGAACAATGAATGACAAGATACAACAGTACACGTTTTATTCTCAACCACATAATTCATGGTCCCGTATCGATATGGTCTGGTCAAACCCGGAACTACTCATGGATACTGTAAACATTGAAATAACAACGAACAAGTGGGCCGACCATCACCCAGTCTTATGGCAATGGAAAGGGAAATCAAGGACAAAAGCTAGGTGGACATTAAACCAGAACATATTACAAGAGAAGCAATTTGTACAACAAATAGAAAAGGAACTGGGCCACTTTTTCAAAGAAAACGGCAAAGAGCAGACCTCAATACAAAATGTCTGGGACACGATGAAGGCAGTTGTGAGGGGAATATCAATAGCCTATCTAATAAGAAGAAACAAAATGTATAGGGGAAAACTTAATGCATTGAACAAAGAATTAAGAGAGACAGAATTGCTGATTCAGAAAAACCCAGACAATAGCAGATACAGGGAAAGAGGAGAGTTAATCAAACACCAAATAAATCTGATCTCGCAAGAGGAAGTAGCACAAAATATTAAGAGAATGAAACAGAACTATTTTGAGCATGCAAATAAAACTGGGAGATGGCTGGCCCACAAAATAAGAAAAGAGGAGGTCAAAAGAATTATTAAACAATTATGTGACGAGGAGGGGAATTTGAAACAGGAAATAGGGGAAAAGAAAAAGATTGTACAGAATTACTATAAGAAATTATATAAACCGGACGAAATCAATAAACAAGACACTAGAAAATACTTAATAAAGCAGAAACTGCCAGTCTTGTCGGAGGAGATGAGAGAAATGCTTGATAAGGAAATCACACAAGAAGAACTGAAAAAGGCCATTCAAAAACAAAAAAATAACAAAACTCCTGGTCCAGATGGGCTTCCGTCGGAAATATACAAAAAACTTCAAAACGTCGTAGAAGATAAATTATTAGAACTATTCAATGAGGCATTACAAAATGGTAAGGTCCCAAAATCATGGGAGGAAGCTTACATCACCCTAATACCAAAGGAAGAGGCGGATAGTAGCAAGATTCAGAACTATAGACCTATATCTCTGTTAAACGCAGATTACAAAATTTTTACATCAATATTGGCGGAAAGGCTAAAAATAATATTAAACCAAAGTATCCATTCGGATCAAAACGGCTTTCTTCCAAAGAGACATATTCGGTATAATACAAGAATGATAATCAATACCTTGGAATTCTACGAAACAAGATCCGAGAAACAAGTAGCTTTAATTTTTGTTGATGCCCAGAAAGCCTTTGACAATTTAGATTGGAACTTCTTAATTACACAATTGAAAATGATGAAATTTGGCGATAATTTTATAAAGATCATAGAAGCTATATATTCACAGCAATCTGCAAACATCATAATCAATGGAGAATTAACAGAGAGGGTACAAATTGGAAAAGGTGTTAGACAAGGGTGTCTGCTCTCCCCATTACTATTTATTATGTCCTTAGAAGTTCTCCTAAGTCGGATAAGATTAAACCAGGAAATTAGGGGGTTGACTATAAAAAAAGAACAATATAAAACGCAGGCCTTCGCGGACGACATGGTTTTTATTGTGGAAGATCCACTAACTTCAGGACCGTATTTGATGAAGGATATTGAGAACTTTGGGCGCGTGGCCGGATTAAAAATAAATAAGGAAAAAACTAAAATGATTATAAAGAACGTTCCCAAAAATCAGATTGGCGAGCTAGAAAAAATAATGGAAATAAAGGTAACCAAAAAAATTAAATACTTAGGGATCTGGCTGACTGCGAAATGCTCTTCCATAAAAGAAGATAACTACGATAAACTATTACAAAATATCCAAAAAGACTTAAAAAACTGGTCGAAACTACAAATATCATTGATGGGAAGAGTCGCAGTAATCAAGATGAATGTTTTGCCAAAAATCCTCTATCTATTTCAAATGGCACCGGTCAAGCTAGGGGGAAAATTCTATAATGATCTAGACAAAATGGTACGAAGTTTTGTATGGAATGGTAAAAAGCCCAGGATAAAATATAAACATCTTCAGGATAAAAGAGCACAAGGGGGAATGGGCTTACCGGAGTGGAAAATATATCATCAAGCAGCAACAGCTATGTGGACAAAAGAGTGGGTAATGTTAGCCAACAAGAATCTTAACGATAGAGGGACACAACTTGCAGTATGGGTGGCACAACTATCTATGGTGCGAGGGAAATAAAGTCCACAATTACTTTAGTAGACACCATTTAAGAGGGGTTTTAATTAAGAACTGGCTGGAAATCAGAAGGAAATTTTACACCCAACTCCCCAAATGGATATCTCCGACGGAAGCCCTGATATACCCGAATTTGATAAACTTTGATAAAATTGTTACTTACCAACAGCTGCTAGATGATCAAAATAGACTAAACCCTAGGGAAAATTTGGCTGAAAGGGGAATAAACATTGATTGGTGGCCATATCTTCAAATTCAAAATAAACATAGATTAGACCTAGCACAATTCGGCTTCCAGAACAAGGACCAGGAACTGGACAAAATTTTAATTGGACCAGATGAAAAAGTAATCTCGAAACTATACAACTGCTTCCTGATTCGGAAAATGGAAGCAGAAAGAGTAAAAGAAGTCATGGTAACCTGGGCCCAAAATATCGGCCACACGATAGATCTAGATGATTGGGAAAGGGTTTGGGAGTGGAATTTGAAATTGACAAAATCGACGGCATATAAAGAAAATATATACAAAATGTTCTACCGCTGGCATCTTCCTCCAACAAGACTGGCAAAAATCTCCCCAAAAGTATCGGCCAAATGTTGGAAATGTAGAACAACACTGGGCACATTCTACCACATGTGGTGGACGTGTCCGGTGGCCAAAATGTATTGGAAGCAAATACTAGGATGGCTGAACGGAATCTTGTCAATGAAATTATGTCTTAACCCGGAAACTTTCATATTAGGGATAACAGATCAAAAAATATGTAAAATCAATCAATACCTCCTCGTCCATATTTTGACAGCGGCAAGGATTGTTTACGCACAGTGCTGGAAGAGTGAAAATGCCCCCACCAGCACTATGGTGATGAATAAAATCTTAGAATTAGCAGAAATGAACAAATTGACGATGCGGATTAACGATAAAGAAGATACAGACTTTTATAAAGTCTGGGAGAAGCTGTACAAATGGCTTGATGGGACAGTGTAGGTTTAGACATAAAAGGAGATAGCTGACTAACTTAACACGATTCAAGCAATAACCCTAACGAACAACATACAAAAATTGAGAGATAAGTGAGAGGAGAAAAGCATTAGAGGGAGGATTTACCGTTGACTAACTCTGCTAGATTACGACGTCGGGAAAACTTGAAAAGTTGATAGGTAATCCGTCACAATTACCTGCATGGAATTAGCAACCAAGTCTTATTCTAGGTAAGGCGAGATGAGCAATGGGAGATGAAAACAATTCTTCATCTTGCTTCTTGTAAAGCTTGCCTTTTTTAAAGAAGGAAAGGAAAGAGAACCGGGTCACCCTCAGTAGAGGAAAATATGTAAATGCAACAAAGGTTAGACTGGGGGGAGGGAGGGGTAGTAGGAAAGACAAGATGGAGAGGAGAAAGGAGAGGAATAGGAAAAAGGGAAGGGTAGAAGAAGGGGGGAAGGTTAAAAAAGGAGGAAGAGAAAGGAGAGAAGGGAAGGGAGAGGTGGAAAGGTGAGAAGAAAGAGAAGAAAGTGGGATAGGAAGGAGAGAGGAAAGAAGGCAGGGAAGCAAGGAGGGCAAGAGGGAGGGAAGGAAGGAGAGAAGGAGAGTAGATAGGAAGGAGGGAAGGAGGGAAGAAAAGAGGGAACTTAAGAGAAGAGAAAGGAAGGAGGGAAGGAGGAAAGGAGGGAGGGAAGATATGAGAGAAGGAGGGGGGGAAGAAGAGAGGAAAGGGAAGGGGAAGGAAAGGAGGAAAGGAAAAGAAAGGAGGGAAGGAAGGAGGGAAGGAGAGAAGGAGGGAGGGAAGGAAGGGGAGTGGGAAAGAAGAAACAAGGGAAGGAAAGAGGGAGGGAGGGGAGAAGATATCTAATCTCTGATGTCTATAAGGATTTTGATATTATGGGAACGTCTTGAAACGCAGTCAAATGTAAAGCGAAACAGTGAATGTTGTATTGTTTTTTACCAGTTATTGGTTGTTGTATTTTTCTTTTACTAATAAAAATATTAAAAAAAAAAAAACAAATTCCTCTTTGCTGGAATGGATAGTGCTGCTTAGTGACTTGAGTTACAGTTTAATCAATTCCCCGCTTCTTTTCTACTCATGAAGTGAGGAAAATGGTCATAATTATGATGTTTACTGGGACAAAGTGTTCTGTCTCAGCTAAAACATTCTTCTTGGGTCTATTTCTTGATAAATAGCCTTGCTAATATGTGTTGCATAAAAACAAGTGAAACTTTTCAGCATTTTAGAGATTGGCTAAGCTAACAGCATACCAGAGAAAATGGAAAACAACCCTAATGCGTTTCCTAGCACATTTTAAGAACATGTTGTTATCAATTGATCTTATTTTCTGCCCTTAAAAGATGGCCACCCATTACACTGGAAATGAAGTAGGGCAAAACAACATGGCATGTATTGGACTTCAGGGTATGTTTTTTCATTTTTGGTCTTATACCAATAGCACTTACTCTTATATATCACTTCACAGTGTTTTATAGCCTTCTCTAACTGGTTTATAGAATCAAAATATTGGCCCCAACAATGGGGGTCCTCATTTTACTAACTTTGGAAAGATGGAAGGCTGAGTCAACCTTGAGCTGGTCAGAATCAAACTCTTGGCAATGGGCAGAGTTAGCCTGCAATACTGTATTTTAAGCACTGTGCTACCACAGCTCATATGCAGCCATTCTGTGGTTGTCCCACTGTAGAATTGGACAGAGAATCCGTGTACTGGTGGCACCTGCTGAATAGAGTTATAAAATCATATAATTAATTGGTTGGAAGGAATTCTGGATATCATCTTTTTCAGTCCAATGTAAATCAGTATTCCAGTCTGATGCAGCTCAGACTCTGTCTGAATAGTTCTAGAAAAGAAGCCTCTACTGCCTCCTGAGGTACTATATTACATTGCTGAATTCCTCTTACTATTAGAACAGTTTTCCTATCCAACCACAATCACCTTTCTTTAGTTAAATTCTTGTTTCTGTCTTCTGAAACAATTCTAAACAATTCTGCACCCCCACACCCAGCTCTGCAGGTAGAGGCCATGTTCCACTGCTTCATTACCAGACAGGAGGCCCTGCATTAGTGGTTGAGCTTGGGGAATACACCGTGTATGTGTTGTTGTATTGCCTTTTCTGTGGCATAGCTTTCAATTTGCTATTGAAATAGTGGTTCAGAGGCAGTTCAGGAATTCACAGCTGATACAACAACATGGCCCAGTTCTATTTCCTCATAATCTCATCAGTCGGCCATATATTAAACTGGGGTTTTATCCTGGAATTGCAGATATATGATCTAAAGGTAGAGGACACTGAGATTAGTCCGTTATCATGGTCAGGCCACTCTGTGTTTTCTATTGAGCTTACTGGTAGCCTTTAACCTTTAAAGATACATAAGAATAGATGCAGTCAAATAGTTACCCCAGGTGTCTGTTGGACCTATTTGATTTCTACAAGATGTTTAGTTGTTTCCATAGGGCCTTTACAGACAGCTCAAGCCCTGGGAACGCAGAGATAATTGTAGACTTTTGACTGGATTGTGTCTGGCCATTCTCTATAGTACATGCTAATCCAGAAGAACATCATATTAGAGAGTGCTGGAAGGTAAAATAGCAGAAAAGAGATTAATGCTAGTAAACAATAACAACAAATAGGACTACACATAGGTACAAGACTACACTTGCAAGTTCCTCTTGATCATGGTTCCCATCAGGAGAATAACTGTACTACGGTGATTAAATATGTGTCTCAGAAACCAGTCAAATTATGGAAAAATTGGAGTTTCAATGTTCCCTTCTTCAATAAGAAAGAATTTGTATAACAAATATGGATAGAAACCTTTCAATACTTTAATTTGAACCCAGAAATATCAAGTGCTCACATTTTTTAATGGAATCATATAAAACATATTAAAAATACAAGGGAAAAATAATGTGAAAGATTAACTGGAACATTTATGGGTGCAAATGGCTAAATGCCTATCTCCTCTGTATAGAGTAGTACAGAAAAAAATGAACTAAATGCTATAATATCACAGCAGACATATGCTTATATGTTTATGATGGAGATACTGGGAAAACAAGGAAAGTCTTGGGAAGATGTCAGCTAATTGCTTGAAACAAAGAAAGACAGGCCATGATTCCAACTATCAGAGGTGAAAGTGATGAAACATATAAAAGTTAAATAGACATAAAAAGACAATTTTTAAAATTTACTCAGAATTATATAGCAAATCAGAAAATGTATAAATTACTAAAGTTGCTAAATAAAAGTAACCCACCACATTTAGATAACACACAAAAAAAACTTTTACTTGTTCTAGTATGTGAGATAGAGATTAAACAAATAATTTTGAAAAATGATAAATGGTAAAACTCCAGGATTGGATAGATTCCCTATAGGGTGGTATAAAACATTCATTTTTGGTGCCAAAGCTTTGCCAATTGTATGATGAGACACTGGATAATGGAACTTTATTTGCAGCATTCAATCAAGGTTGTATCAAAAGCGGGTAAAGATTACACTTGTGTGCAAATTATCATCCGGTTTCATTGTCTAATGTTGATAACAAAGATCTTAACAGTGGTGTTAGGGAACAGATTACAGCAAGTGATATCTTTCATTATTAACATTGATCAAGCAGGTTTCCCATTTGGGGAGAAGACCAAGGCAAGGTATAATTTCCCGAGTCCTGCTTTGTTTCCTTAACCTTCTTACTATCTCAACATTTTTTCCAACAGCTCTTCCTCTTCTTTCCTTTTCCCCTTGACATAGCCACCCCTTTTAACTTTCCTTGAAAGCTTAAGTTCCTGTTTTAGCTTTTCTGAATCTCTTTCTGCATATATTCCTACACTTTGGTGCTTATATTCAGGTTATACCAGTGGTGGGTTCCGGATCCCATTCCAACTGCTACAGTTGGAATGGGCCCGGTGTCATCCACATGGATGCACGTGGTGCACACACACATATGTGAAGTGTGCACATGCATCTTACCATCTCCGTGAGCCTCTGCGATGCTCCAGCTGCTCAGTGGAGCATTGCACAGGTTCTGTATGCACCATGCACGTGCACAGAAGCACGAAAGCCTTAAAAGACAGGTAGGGAGCTTGGGCAGGCAGGTGGACCCTCCAGAGCACCGTACCGGAATGGTATCTGGTGCTGTGGGCAGGCTCTGGTACGCCCATACTGGGGAGTACCGCCTGCAACTCACCACTGGGTTATACCCCCAATGGCAATAACACTTAGATTTATATACCACTTTACACTGCTTTACAGCCCTCTCCAAGTGGTTTATAGAATCAGCATATTGCTCAAAAAAGAGGCTGAAAATTTGGCTGCATCCTATACACTGAATAAAGCATTTTTTTTTGCCTCTCGAAACCCCGCCCCCCTTCACCAAAACAGCTGTGCAGAGCTTTTAGGAGGCTTATAGAGTGCTTCTGGGGGCTGGGGAGGGCAGAAATGAGCAAAACATGGGCCATTTTTGCTCACTTTGCCCCCCCATATCCTCCCTGGAGCACTCTATAAGCCTCCTAATGGCTATGCATGCCCTTTTTGACAAAGGAATGGACCAGTTTTTTTAAAAAAATGGGCCTGTTTTTTGCTCATTTTTGAGCATTTTTTTGCCTCTCAAAACCCCACCCCTTTACCAAAACGGCTGTGTTACAGCCTTTAGGAGCCTTATAGAGTGCTCCTGGGGGCTGGGGAGGGCAGAAATGAGCAAAAAATGGCCCGTTTTTTGCTCATTTTTTTGCACCTCCCCCCCCCCCAGGAGAACTCTATAAGCTTCCTAAAGGCAATTCATGCCCCTTTTTTTGAAAAAAAACAGGCCCTTTTCTGTGAAAAATGGGCTGTTTTGGGGAGGTCTGTAAAAACTTTTTGTTTTAATTTACCTCTTCAAAATCTTGGTGCGTCTTACACTCCAAAAATAGAGGTATATGGTATTGTCCCTTTACTGATTTGGGAGAATGCAGAAACAATGCAATAGAGGAATGACAGGCTCACTCCCTCCCATACTTCACATACAAAGGATAGAGGAATTAATTGGCATTTATTACAAATATAAAGAAAGAAAAGGCAGGAAAGAGAAATTCTAAATAAAAACCCTGCTTGTGATTCAGTTTCCTTCATGACTCCAATTTCTTTGTTTTTAACTTTATTCGGCTTGGGTTCCAACAGAACTGAATGCTGTTCAGATCATAGCAATGACTGACAGGGCCCTGCAGTCAGATCCACTCAGTTTGTTTGCTGCACTGTGATCGACCAATTCTTTTCCTGTCAGCGAATGACACAGTGAAGAAGAGGGCAGGAACTGTTTTGTCTCTTACATGGTGCACCAGCATAATCAGGGCAGGACCATTTGGCAGGGAGTCAGAACACACCCAGTGGCAATCGAGAAATGGGGGCAGCAAATTCATAGCTTTCTGTTAAGTCAAGGACGGGCTCTAGCACTTTAACTCAGCAGTGGTAAAAGACCCTAGATATATCTCTGGCTAAATTGGAACCCACAATTGGGTGTTTTAGGCATTTCTTTGGGAGATTGAGAACCCAACACTGATTTTGGTAGTACAGATAGTCCTTGACTTAGAACAGTTTATTTAGCGACTCTTCAAAGTTATGTCACTGAAGAAAGTGACTTGTGATTGCTTTTCACACATGACCATTGCAACATCCCCATGGGCATGTGATCAAAATTTGGATGCTTGACAACTGCTTCATATTTATGATGGTTGCAGTATCATGGGATCATGGGCATCTTTCTGGCCAGCGAAGCCAACGAGGAAGCCAGATTCACTTCAAACCATGTATACTACCTTAACAGCTGAAGTTATTTACTTAACAACAGTGGCAAGAAAGGTAGTAAAATGGGGCAAAATTCATTTAACAACTGTCTCACTCAGCAACAGAAATTTGGGGCTCCATTGTGGTCGTAAGTCGAGGGCTACCTCTTTACGTGACTTCCTTTTGTTGGGTTTACCATCAATCAAGGGACTCATGGTGAGAATTCTGTGACCTGGTACTGTGTGTTTAACATTTGTAGCAAACATTACTTGATAGCTTTGTTCTTCACTTGCAGCACCTTTTCCTGTACCAGGAAAGGGAAGTTGCTACCTGTAAATGCAGTGCAGTTGTGAAGTATGCTACAGTTCAATATTAATAAAGCCCTCCAGCATTTAATAACATTGGATTACCAAACAATTCAGAGTGCAACCGATTTGCCTGATGTCAAACAAATACAAGGGCTCCTGTTCCCTTGAGAGCTGCTCCGATTAGACATGTTGTTTATAATATGCTTGTTTGCTGATTGGGAGGTCAAGCATGTTTGACATTCCCAGCACTCTCTTTGCTGGGATCTCTACTTTGTCTTGGACTCTCTCTCTCTCTCTCTTTCTTTATACCCAGAAACTGTGTCTCCCTTTTTAAATCAAATGTTTACAGTTCGGAAGTTGCCTAGATAATTTTAACCATCTGCCGTACCTCGAAGAAGGGAAGGCTTTAATTATTTGAGTTTTTAAAAAGTGACCTTTTCAAAAACCTCAGTTCTCTTTTTGACACTTTGGGATTTGGAAATGACTGCTTACTTGAAACATCTGGATGCAGACAAACAGCCCAAGAGAAATAAACAGTGCAGTGTGTATCCTTCATGCATCACTGGAAATAACACAAGATAGTTCATATCAAGCATCTTGGCATTTGACACATATGTGGTTGGTCTGACCAACATAGAAACATAGAAAAGACAGAAGCAGGACAAACCTTGTTTCTTTCCTTTCACACCTAACTTTAGAGGAAGAAGGAAACCCAAATAAGTATATGCCTTAAAGGTAAGAAGGAAAGGAAATATAATATTTTAGTGTATTTGAAGGTTATAGATTCTCTTGAGATTCTGAGTGATTTGTATGTTCCCTGGATAATCTAGCCAACTAAAGGCATTAGATCCAGTATTCTTCAGTTTTTATCTTCATAATTTTAACAAAGGTTAAAATTAGGATACCTAGTATTACATTGGTTTCATTTTCTTTCTTTCTTTCTTTCTTTCTTTCTTTCTTTCTTTCTTTCTTTTTTTTCTTTCTTTTTCTTTCTTGTTTTGTTCTTTCTTGTTTTTTTCTTTCTTTCTTTCTTTCTTTCTTTCTTTCTTTTTGAATAATTTTTATTGAAAATAAATTTTACTAACAATATTAAAAAAAAACTCCAAGAAAGGTTAAGAAAAAAAGAGAATACAAGTAGTTCTTGACTTACAGGCATAACTGGTACTGGAATTTCAATCATAAGTTGTGGTTGCAAATTGAGTCAGACCTGATTGTATGACAATTTTTACAGCAATCTTTAAGCAATTTATATGATTATTAAGAGAATCTGGTTTTCCCAATGAGCATTTTTTGCTATTTGTTTTGTCAACAATTGACAAAAAAGGTTGCAAATTGCAATCACGTGATTGCAGTGTTGGTGTGATGGTTATAAATGTGAGCACAGGCCATAAGTCACTTTTTTGAAGACAACAGCTGCTGCCTCTGCTCCCAAATGGAACTGTCAGCTGCCCAGCTCTCTGCCTCCTCCTTTGCTTAGGCTCCTCGCTGGCTCTGAGGCTGTAGGCATCCAGGGACAGGGGGGGGATATTGCCCATCTGCCCCCTCCCAAAGCAACCTCGCAGGTTTTCAAGATCATCTGGAAAGGCGTTTTTTAAAAAGAAAACCCCGAAAAAGCTGCAAGATCTGAAGAGACGGGTGGTCGGTATTTTTTTTTGGGGGGGGGAATCCCCAGAACTAGGTTGCCCAGCACCCCAAAAAGGTCCATGCAGGGCTTTTGTGGCTGCAAAGTGTGGCAAGAGGGGCAGAAGTCCCCAACCTAGCGGAGCAACGCAGCTCCAGCAGTAGCAGCGTGGCTTCTTGCAGGAGCATGCCACCCAGATCAACTTACCTTATGGCACCTTCTGCAGCCCATTCTGTGTGGTGTCAAGTTGGTGGCAGGCAGCCCTCGCTAGGGTTTCCTCTTTCCTCCACCCAGCTCTCCGCCTCCTCTTTTGCTTAGGCTCCCCTCTGGGTTCGGGGCTTCTGCCCCTCGTGCCATGCTTTGCAAGCATGGTGCAGAGAGAGAGAGAGAGAGAGAGAGAGAGAGAGAGAGAGAGAGAGAGAGAGAGAGAGGGAGGGAGGGAGGGAGGGAGGGAGATTGAGCAGTGACTGGGCAGGCAGAGTAGTGAGCGGGGGGGGGGGGGCAGGGCAGGGCAGGGGAGGGAGGGTTCCAGTACTGGGCATCCAGAAAAAGGGGTACGGAAAGGCATGCTAAATTTCACCATCCAATACGGTCCGTACTGGCTGAAACCCACCCTGAGGTAAACATTGAAGAACTTTCAGCTACCAAACACTACTAACTGAAGAAAGTTATAAATTGTTGAAGCACAAAGCATGGTAGCCTTGAACGTTTTCAGACAAAGTAGCCATTTTTATGTGTGATATTCCAAATCAGACAATCACCAATTTTGCTGAGTCAATGATATCTTGCTTCACGGATAACTGGTTGCATTCTCAAACTAATCAAGTTTCTTGGATGGGAAACAAAAAGTTTTGTTCAGTACAGTTGCCTTTTGGAAAAGCACTTTTGAGACAACTATGAGCTGGATGAGTAAGAATTTCCACAGATATTTAAGCATAGGAAAAGCTTCTTACGTATTGTGAATAAGTAAAAAAAAAAAAAAAAAAAAGATAATAGAAATAAACCTGGGGGTTAGGAAATTGGAATAAAATAAGTTTAGGAATAGGAAAAAGTTAAGACTATTTTTAAGAATAAACATTTCTTTTTCTACTTGCCTTCCTGCTTTTGCCTGTACTATCCAGAAACAAATCTGTGACAACGTATTATAACATGGTAACAATAGCCATGGAGATGTAGAATTGTAGAGGCCTTTGAAGGATTTGTCACTAAGGGACACTGGGAAAGCTTCTACAAACCATGACAGAAGAAACAAACAAAAGACATTCAACAGATAAATGTCCAACGCAAGAACAGCAGTCGGGAACAAGTGAATAAAGATACAGGAGAGCAAGAATAAGTAAATTTATACATAAAGCCAATACGTAGACAAGGCCAATGGTTTTTTAAATAAAACACTGAAGGATCAAATGATGGGATGTATGTACAGATGAGGCCCTGGGGATTAGAGGAAGGGTCGTATGTGGAGAGAGGACCCAGGTATGGATGGAATAGACATGAGAGTGAGGAATATGAATTCTAATAAAACATTTTCTCTTGCCTTCATTTCTTTGCCTTAACAATTAAGAGCTTTGCTCCTTCCTCTCCTCCCTCACTGCAGAAGGAGGTGGGGGTTGCGGGGGAGTGAGGGTGCTGCCTCAGACAAAGACTTAAAACTGCTTTTACTTTTCTCTGTGGAAGGAGTTAGGGGTCATGAGGGTGGGTGGGGGTGCTGCCTTATATTGCTCTGCAATAGCACTTTACCTGTTAGAAAACCACTAGCCAGGCTATTAGGCACAAGAATAGCTCGCTTATAAGAAAAGCCCCAAGAAGCACATACCTGGCACAATTTGCAAAATATCCGTGACCTGGGGTGAAAAACAGGTGATGAGACATTTAGCTATTTAGCATAAAAGGTTTAGGGGGCTGAAATCCAAATAACCAATCAATATTATCTGTTATGCCTGCATTATTAGGGGAAGCACAAAGGGTTGACTGCGACCATACTTTGACTATAAAAATTGCTGTAAGATTCTAATCTAATCTTGGTTAGCTTTTGAAGCAAGGTCCTTATATGTTGGCACCATAATAAATGTATAATTCTGTATCACACCTTGTGTCCGGTGACATACCGGCTTTGACACCAAGCAGGAGCTCAGTTTTGGGGACAACAATACAAGGGCAGAATGGAGACAGAGAAATTGTTCGGTTAAACGTAACAAAGCAACATGGCTTTTCTCAGCATTGCTCATCAAATTAAAAAAAACAACACAACCATTTACTGATTATTTTTTTCTTTAGCTGAAAGATTTTTTGATCAGAAGGCTCCACAAATTTAGTTTTCTTTTCTGATTAGTTGTCCTGGTAGTTCAGTAAATCGGGAAGAATCGCTAGTTCCTCATCTCTGTGATACCCCATGTACTAATTCTAACTATTTGGCTACAAAGACTAGCATAAGAATTGCCTACTGTACTTTTAGCATGCTCTGTGAAAATGCCCTGTTTGTGAACTGACTGTGTTTGGTGACATATTGCCTTTAGAAGATTTATATTTATTTGTGGATCCTGTTTTAGAGAGGATTGTGTTTACTGTGTATCTATTTGAGAAATGTGGTGGCTCTAAGCACTCTCTCCCGTTAATCTCTACAATTGTTTATTTTATGGCGGAGGCTACTTTGCATTGTCAGGACATCATCCCTGATAATGTTTTCCTTGGCAGCTTTTCTGGGTATCAGACTTGGCCTCTCCAGATTTCTCATCATTAGCTGTTGAAGAAGGCTAAGCAAACTTAGGCAATGTTTGCTAATGACTTGTGGCAAGTCGGGGAGGGTTAATGAAGGAAACCTGCAAGAGACATTTGTGGAGCCATGAGAATTTGACCATCCCACTCCAGAAATAGATATTTGAGTTTAGGAGTAGTCAGGCTTATTGAATCTACTGGGGTCCCAAAGGTACTTTTTCAAAAGGCAATTGGATTTTCTTTGTTTTCCCTTGAAGACATTTTTTCCTCAACTAAGAAGCTTCTTCAGTTCTGAAGTAGCTTCTTGGATGAGAAAGAAAATGTCTTCAAGCAAAAACAAAGTCTATTTGCTTTTTGAAAATGCATCTTTGGAATAACTATGACCCAGATGACTGAGAATCTCCATGGAGATCTACTAGGGTCTTTATTGAATCTCAGTGCTCCTATGACCAGAACCTCAAGTAGATATATGATGAGGAACAAACTCACTATAAGATGTTGACCATATCATAATCAAGAATATCAATTCTTCTCTCCATATCTCCTCACACCAAACCAGTTTATGGTCTGCCACTTTCATTATTCATTCATCCAATTTGAATAGAATCAGATAATGCTGAATTAAGATTTAGGGGAGGGGAAAAGGCATTTTTTCCCCAAGTGCCTCCTGCTTTGCCATTTGACCTGTGCTTGCATCAAACTCTGATATATTACTGGATTAACTGCATAGCAGTACAAAGTGAAACACTGCTCATATTGCTCTAAATGTCTGAACTAAGTTGAGTAAGTAATCTAATATGCGTATGCTCTGTGGTTGGTCATCATTTTCTTCCACAACTTGCAAATCTGTTGGTTGGGTTTAATCCAGCAATTTATACCTGACTTGCTTTACTTCCAGACAAGTGAATGTTGCTTAACCTTTCAGGCACTTTGAGAAAATGATGAAATCCAAAGAAGAGCAGAGTGAAATTCAGAAATATTCACCATTTAATTAACCATGGAAAGACTCTGCAGCTTTCAGAGGATATTTCTGCAGCTTTCAGAGGATCCATCACCTAGTTATCATAGCTGCAAGGCTGGATTGGGTGTCCTCTCTAGAGTGATCTTGGAGGAATGAATAGGAAAAAAAAGTCTACAAAGATTGCAGTAGTCTGAAAAGCTGTTGGCAGAAACAAAAAATTAAGTTTGTTTCTGACCTGTCACAATTTTCTTTCATTATCAAAAATATCAGTGCAGGAGTAAAGAAAAGAGAAGGGAAAGGAAGGGAAGAGGAGGGGAGGAGAAGGAAAGGAAGGCTAGGAAATGGAAGGAAAGGAAGAGGAGTGAAGAGGAAAGAAGGGAAGGGGAGCGGAGAGAAGGAAAGGAAGGAGAGGAAAGGGAAGGGAAGAGGAGGTAAGGGAAGAGGAAGGGAGAGGAGGGGAAGGAAAGGAAGGAGAGAAAAGAAAAGGGAAGGAGTATTGGATATGCTTTTGTAATCTATTCTAAATTTAATCAATTGTTGGTGCAATAGAAGGAAATGCCAATATGATAGTATTCTTCCATCCTGGACGATTTCTAGCCAACATCACACAACACTGATTCACTATTTTATTACTATATGTAATAAAATTAATATTTTAATGTAGTAATGTAATGGGATGAGAAATACTATGAGAATAGCTATTAGATATCCATAAACTATGCATATATGTAAGTTTGTCCTTCAAGTATATTAATGTCTGTAGCTGCCTGGATCACATTTTATCGGTGCTGTTTCCAACAATTCCAGTGGAACATCTCACCAAGAATGAATTATGCTTCCTTTGCATTCTTTATCCAAATAAATGAAAGCTTGTAAAGAAGAGTCAAAGAAGAACTGGAACATTTTTTAACCTTTGTAAGCATTGCACAAGATAATGTGGCACCATCACAGGCTGTCTAAATTTCATGGGTAGTGCTGACGTATCATATTTGAATGCATATCCATGTAATGTAATGTAATGTAATGTAATGTAATGTAATGTAATGTAATGTAATGTAATGTAATGTAATGTAATGTAATAAAACTCTCACGCAATCAGTGAATTTTGCTGAAGCTTTCTCATATTCGAGTGAGAAGCATTCAACAACATGTTTCTTGTGAAGCAGTAGCTTTCCAAATGCCATCATCTTGAACACAGTCTGTCCTAATGGCAACATGGCAGCCAATACTAATGTCACACAATATCTCAGTGATAGCCAATGAGGAAGGGCAGGGATACAACATGTTTGGTCCCTATTACCTATTCTAAAGGCATCTTGCTATGAGCCTTCAAAACCTGGAGAAGTAATAGATGTGTTGTAGCACTGTGGTTTGCTAGCCAGAGTGGCAATAGAAACATCTCTCTGTGGACAGAAAAAGCATTTGGTGGGTTTCTCTACCACATAGCTAAGTGGATTATAAACCCCATCAGATCCTCTTCCTATAGTCAAGGATTCCCCTCTTGTACTGCAACATGGAAAATAACAAGTCAATGGGGACCTACAATGTCACCAAGAAAGTTGGGTTGCCCTTAAATGATTTATTGGGAAGCATTCCAAGCATCACTCACGATTTATTACGAAGGAGTTCATGCACAAGTGATTCCAGTAAAGCCTTTGCAAAGAAGCACTTTTCTCCCATCTATTTTACTGTGCTAATAATGCCAGGAACTAAGTGTGTTAAATATACACTAAATATTGATAGAAGAGGCTGCAGTCTGTTTACAGATTTTACCCCACACAGGCAAAGGTGTGGTTGTTTGCAGATGAGGAGATCAGGAGTTCTAGTGTTTGGGGATTGAAACAAAACTGTCCTGTGAGATTTCACATGAATAAGAACAGCTCATTTATATTGGTGTGTGACCTCCCAGGAAGTGTAATTTGATAATGGTGTGAGCCAAGGTCACACTTCAGCCAACTACACCCTTTTCAGTGATTCTTCAGGGACTTGGCCATTTGTATTGCATTTGAAACCTTCCATCCGTGATCCCAAAGGTGAGATTTATGTCACAAACTCTCAGCAACCTATTCCAGGAAAAGGATATGCAACCTGTTGCCCTCCTGGTGATTCAGATTACAATTTACGGAATCCCAGCTAGCAAGGCCAATGAATAGAGTGTGTGGGATTTGTAATCCAAAACTTCTGGGGGGATTACAAGTTGCCTACTCCAACCTCAGGGGAAACTCTCTGTATTGAAGTCAGGTTCTTTAAATGAAACCATTCACTATCATGCATTAAAAAAAAACCTACACCTTTTTCTCTTGTGGGTTTAAATTCTGTGGTAGTTCCTGCCAGCTAGCAGTTCCAAAATATGCTTAATAGGGCTAATTGAAACTGGCATACTATGCAAGTTTTTGCATACTATGCAAACGTAAGACTCACTATATATATAATGGGCCTTGTTTCCAAATAAATGCACGTAGTATTTTTCTGTATATTAATAATGCGTACTTGGAGTATGAATTCTGTACTCCAGTTTCACTATACAAACTCTTCTTGCATATTCACCTCATTTGCAGTAATACAGCTAAATCAGCGAGGCTGTAGTGAGCTAAGTATATGTTTTGTGCGGGATACGTATAATCGTTCACATTTTCTGTAATTACAGAAAATTCCAATTTTTATATGATATTTCAGGAGCCAGAGAATTTTGTATCAGATCGCATGAGATCATGCTTATACCCTATCATTTGAAAAGAACATCAACATTAAGATACAACCCAGAAAATTCATCAAAGTTGACAGGCTGTAGGCTGTAGGTAGATAGAAGCTAACAATCAACAGCAGTGTTGGTAGCAAATCTAAGCTTTGATTTTGAATTTGGATGCAAAAAGACACTAAACATACCAAACCCAGAGAGTTGATTATTACTTAGGCCAAATCTCAACTCACATAGGAAGCTTATTATATCCTTCCTTTCTTGTTGGGCCCAAGAGCAGCATTTGGTGGAAGGGCTGAGTCTGGGCATAATCTGAAACCCAGTGTCCCAGAAGGCTTTCACAAAGAGCAGTGTCAGGTTTTCAAAAATCTCGAACAAACCAATGAGGAAAAAAGATGTTTCAGTAGGCATCAACCATCAATTTAGCAACAGACTTAATGATGGGGAATGATTTTGCCCAGGATCATTAATTTTTCAAATTAGTATTCATACAATGTGGTGTAATATGCTATAACAGCATTTTTCATTTAAATGGCATTGTATAATACACATGAGCATGGGGGACTGTGTGTCTGCTTTAATGTTAATTGAAATATAAATCAATGAAATAATATATCCTACTGCAATAGCAAATCATTGCTAAGCTGTGGGTGGTTTACCTCTCCCATGTGTCATCCTCTGCTTCATCCTTCTAGAAAGAATCAAAGTCTGGCTTCATTTGCAATGTACAACAGTAACTCCAATATTATCTTCTGCTGCTATAAAAGTGACTCTATTTTAGCCCACAACCCAAGATTTAAATGGTCTCATCTGAGTATCCCAATCCAGGGGTGGGTTGCTGCTGGCATTACTGCCAGTTTGGTGCACGCTCCATGAGCATGCCCATTTACACATAAATAGCTCTGCACATGCACAAAATGTTACAAAGATGAAAAATTAAATTTGTGCAAAGGAAATTGTTCTGCCGCATTCACAGAACTGAAAAACAAGATGGCACCACCGTAGGAGAACCAGTTTGGGAGAGTGGCAGGCCTGGGTTGCTGTGGGTTCCAACGACCCAGGCCGCCAAACCACTACCAGTTCAGTCGAACCATTCCGAACCGGTAGGAACCCACCACTGACCCAATCTCTCCTCCTAAGCTGCCATAGAGCCATGGTGGGGAAATGTTGCCATGTTTTCCCTCTGGTTTTAGGGAAGTGTCTTCATGTGCTGAATTCTGACTTGATTATCATTTGTAAATTATTGTGCTCAGGCAACACTGACACAAAGAAGAGGCCTATTTATTAGGAGGACGGGTGGGGAGTCCATGACACTGATATGCATCAGCCATGCAGCCTCTCAAAGCCTTTAGCAAGCTATTCATATTGTGCTGATATTGTGAGTGAGAGGGTTCACTATCAATCAATCAGAATAGAGCTGGAAGGAACCTTGGAGGTCTTCTTGTCCAATCCCCTGTTCAATCAGGGGACCCTATAGCATTTCAGACAAGTGATTGTCCACTCTCCAGAAGTGATATTCAGCAGGTTCTGACCAATTCTGGAGAACTTGTAGAGGAAATTTTGTGTAGTTCGGCGAACCGGTAAATATCACCCCTGACTGGCCCCACCCCCATCTATTCTCTGCCTCCTGAGTCCCAGCTGATCGGGAGGGAATGGAGATTTTACAGTATCTTCCCCTACCATGCCCATTGAGCCATGCCCACAGATCAGTAGTAAATTGTTTTGAATCCCACCACTGCCACTTTCTTCTTGGAAAACCTCCAGTGATGAAGCATCCACGACCTCTGATGGCATGCTGTCATCAAGCAGTACTTCTGGAAGGATAGGCTTCTGAAATAGCAGGACATCCGCATCTGTGGCGATAACACTATTTTTTATTTCTTACAAAAATAATGGAACTTTCTGGCAAAGACTGAAAACTGACTGGAGAAATATATCATAACAATAGCTGGATGATGGCAGTCTGTGGATGGTCTACCAACAGTAAACAAACATTTAGTCATGAAATATCCTATGGTTTTTTTGCGTTAGAAAATGGAAGATGCAAAATAATTTATTACGGGTGTTGGAAAGCATTGGCGTATTGGTATGAAATAGGCCTATTTTGCACTTTTGGGGCTGATTCTCAACTCACAACCATTCATTTAGTGATTGTTTAAACTTGCTGAAAAAAGTGACTTAAGACTAGTCCTAATGCTTACAACCATTGCAGGATTCATATGGTCAGATGATCAAAATCTGGGCACTTGATAACTAGCATGTCTTTATGATGATTACAGTGTTCTAGGGTCATGTGATCATCATTTGCAACTTTCCTAGCTGTCTTCCAATAACAAAGTTAATGGGAGAAGCTGGATTCACTTAATGACCACATGATTCATTTAACAATTGCAGTGTTTCACTTAGCAATTGTGCCAAAAAGTATCATAAAATTGGCCACCACTCACTTAACAACTGAAATTTTGGTCCAATTGCAGTCATAGGTTGGGAACTATCTGTATACGAATCGGACTTTAACTGTCCAATGCATGTTGCATTTCTCTGACTATTGAAGTTTAGTTCTCAGCATTTATTTATTTATTCAATTTTTGTGGCTGCCCTCATATTCATGACTGTAGATGGCTAATGACAGTTTAAAGCATATAACAATGATAAACTAACATCCAATACACATAATCAACAGCCTATTTAAAACTAAACCCTCCCCCCAAGACAATGTAGGCATTGTAAGGGCAATGTAGACATCTGGCCCCCCAAATTCAGTCACAAAACCATATTTTAAGGGTTTGTGGAATGCCAGCAAGGTTTTTTAAAAGTAACATCAAAATATACAACTTTTTAAGACAATGTAGCCTTTAATTCTGCACAGTTCTTTCAAAAAAGTATGCTTGAAAAACCATACAGTAGTGACATTCTGAGTTGATTTAAATTACAGACTAATGTGGAAATGGAACATATTTATGTGTAAAACATGTGAATTAGATTGGAAAGACAATCTGTCCATTTTTAGAACTGATTGTTCCAAAGCCTGCTATCTATCCACAATTCCAGAAAATGAGCCTTGACAGGAATGTCCTGTCCTGAATGACAAAATCAGCCACATTAAAACTTTGTTGCATTCGCCTTTTCACTCCAGCACGTTTTTATTTTATTTTAGGTCATTATTGTATTTTTCAACAACAGTTGTAGTTTCATCTTTGGCAGAAATTCCTCCTTAACTATCCTCCTTTTTTTTAAAAAAAAAAAAAAAAAAAAAGGGAAACCATTAGAAGGAAGTTGCTCTGATTTCACATCAGCCTGAAGTTTGGCAACAAGCCCTCCATCTGTAGAATCCATCTCCTCTTCCAGTCCTCTGAGCATTAGCAGAGTGTGTGCAAGTTTGACACCGGAGAATTTCCCTCACAGATGCAAAATCCTTACCTTGCTTTCTATTGTTGAAAGAGCAATGGAACAGCATTAAACCCAGTGTGGAGTCAAACACTATTATAATTCAGGGCTGCAGGTACAAGCAAGTGCATGCCAAACAGTACAAAGCTAAGATCCTTTTCAGATTTGGTGCTTTCCTCAGTTGTTGTTCTCTGACTCCATCTTTTCTCTCATTTGTTATGTTAGTAAGTTAGATGACGAATAAGCTAAATTTTGAAGTAGACCTCAAGCAGGGGTGGGCTTCAAAATTTTAGCAGGGGGTTCTCTGCCCGGTTGCTGGGTGGGCATGCCCATGGTGAGTGTGGCCTAGTCAGCCTCTTGCACCATGGCAATGGTGGGGTGTTTTTGCCCACTCAGGGTTCTGGAGCTTTTCTTGAGCCTCCGGGAGGGTGAAAATGCCCCCCCCAGACTCCGGAGGCCCTCAAACTTCCAGTAGGCCCATTTTACGTCTCGCTTGAGCCTCCATACGTGTACTGCACTTACCTGCATCCAAAAGGGGCTGCATTGGGACTCCTGGGAGGGGAGGAGCAGGGTGGGTGGGGCCAGCCAGGGGTGGGATTTGGAGGTTCTCCAAACGGCACAGAATCTTGACTACAAGTTCTTCCAAACCCCTGCGAATCCCAAGCAGCCCATCACCCTCTTTTCTTTTCCTGTTTTGCAGCCAAAAAATAAAAAAACTAGAAAAGGCTACAGAGCTCCCTTTTTAATTGCTAAAGTGTAGCTCCTTAGATAATTCCCATTTTTGAAATATGCTGCTAATTCTGAATTAAAAGGAAAGATAAGTGCAGCAAGCCTTTTTGCTACCAATCTGGATAGGACCAACTGCTTTCAGATCTTTCTCTTTCAATGGCAGCCATAACTTCATGATGCCAAATTGGATGAAGAATGTGTAAGTGCTTCCCCATCATCCTTATTTGTAACTTTCTGCCCACTTATTTTCAATCGTGACTATCTGATATTAAATATTTACAATGGAGCTTTTAAATCTTTACAAGTCATAGGTTTATACAAATTCTGGAAACACCCTGCTTGCATTCATTCTTTTTGGCTCAGCCAAATGGATTTGCATCCATTTTCTGGTCTTGGAATAGTAAACTTGAAATGACCTACACATTAAAAAAAAAAAAAAAAAAAAAACCCTAGTCCCTGAGTCTGGAATTTGCAGACATTTCTTTCAAACCTTTGCTACAATGCAAGACAGTAAAGCAGTAGGCTTAAGGAAAGTGGAAGATATGTAGCAATTTTTAAATTTTTCTCCTTTCCCTCTCCTTCCTCTCTACCCCTCAAGAAATTTCATCAGGAAAAAACTGGCATGCTTCTGAAATCAAAAGCTTTTCCTTGCCTCCCTTTCCCTTCCCATTTTTGCAAAGTTGTCATTTCATCCTCTCATTCTTGCAAGTGTTGTGGCCCGCCAGCAGAGCTGGCAGCAGATTTGGACAGTGAGGAGGTTGGGGAGAAACATGGGCCAGTCCTGGAGTCTGGGGAAGGCTCTGATGAGGGCTCTGTGTCAGAAGCAGAGGGGGCCCCAGAGCTGTATGCCAGTTATCAGCTCCCTTCAGAGTCAGACATCAGTGAGGCAGGTGAACATCTGTAGCCTGTTCCCAGTGTGTGCATGCACAGAGTTGCCAGATGAAGGGAACAGCTAAAGAATAGAGGTTGACTTGGGAGTAAGGCCACAGGTGGACGATGAATGGTTCCTCCCAGAGGAAATAAAAGAGGAGCGAAAGGGGAGTGGAGTTTGCAGGAGACAATTAGTTCGCTTAATTGGTTTGTGACTCTCCAAGACTCCTTGCCAACTTTTGCAGATATTGGCCTGTCTGCTCTCCAAGCCAGATAAGGTCTGTGACTGTAAATCCTCCCTTGAAAGACTTTGCTGGATGTGAATGAGCAGAATTCACAGTAAATTAATAAAAGGATTTTTTATCAGGGCAAGGAGTTTGCTTCATGCTCTTTGGAAGCCTAGGTCAGAACAACATGCTAGACGTCAGACTCATTTCAAAACCTGCTTTAGTCGTATTAGGAATTGTCTTTGGGACTGCTCATCTAGAAGAGTATAATAGAAGAGTATAATAGAAGAGCATTGCAAAGAAACCCTGAGAAGAAAAAGACAGAATACTTTCATATGATGGCTGCTATTCTAACATCTGGAAAATTATTTTATTTTTGGAAGGAAGAAAGTCATGCATAGAATATGCCTACATGGCTTCCTTGTTTAACAGAAGAATGTGCTTCATTCTTTCTACAACCTGCAGCATCCATAATCTTTGCTTGTTCCACTGGAGAAAGATGGTAGGCATCTTGGAAACAAAATTGACAGTATTTCATTCAACATAAGGGCAGAATGAAATATAATGTAAGTCATTGACAGATGGCAGCACTAGAAGTTCTGCTAAAGTTCTGACACATTCTTTGGCACCTGTTTCTTCATTTCAATTGGCAGGGAATTGTTATGATAAAAGATTGGGTTGCTATTGTTCATGAAATAAAAGTATGCAGTGAGTACTTTTCAGTGTGTTTCAAAGCAAAACGCCATGATTAAATTTTTGAGTGCCAGCAATTCACCACTGAATGCAGGTTATTTATGGTGATGACTGTATTGATGTACTATGCATCACTGCTCTCCCCCCCCAAAAAAAAATCTAAAGAAGAGCTTAACAAATAGGAGCTTAAACATAAACAGTAACAGAGTTGGAAGGGACCTTGGAGGTCATTTATTCCAACCCCATGCTCACGCAGAAGACCTGTACTAGGGATTTGAACTGCCGAACTGCCAACCTTTGTGACTGAAAAGCTCAGTGTCTTAGCTGCTGAGGAATGAAACCTGTGAGAGAAACCAATACATTTTACATGAGAAAGGTGGATGGACTGAATAATGTGGATTGGAGGATCATGAATAGGGAAAATGATAACAAGCTTGGTAAGCTCTGTGCCACATTACTCATGTTTTTCAGTGTTGGAAAGCTTGTACAAGACAGGTTCCTTATATGCTGACGGGGGAGATGAAAGCTTCAAGAGTTGAAATGCTATGAGTATGAAGGTGAGAAATTTCTGCTCAGCATTATTAAGCTTACAAAATAGGGCCTCAACATTATGATGCAGAAATGAAGTGTCAGTCCATGGAATATCATAACAAAGTTTTACTTATAGGGGGAAAAATCAAAGCCAAGGCTTCAACAGGAAAACTCATAGTAACATTTTTGGGGGGATGCACATAACTTTTTTTTTTTTTTTTTTTTTTTACTATATATGGATTTCCTTGAACCTAGCACCACCACTAACTTTAAATGGCAACACTTAAAACTTTGAAACCATGATTAGTCAGAGTTCAGAACTACAAGAAGTAAATTTTGCTGCAAAATGACAATGCTAAACCTCGCATCCCACAGGCCACCCAAGTGGTAATTGTGAAGTTATCCCATTTGCCATAGAGTCCAAACTAAGCCCATGCTTTTCCAAAAAATTAAAGGAATATCTTTGTGAGCATCTGTTTGGCTCAAATAAAGAGATGAGAAAGACTCTGAAGATCTGACTGAAGGAACAAAGTATGAAGTTCTTTTCTGACAGCTTTATGAAGCTTATCAATTGTTGGCACAATTGTGCAGTAAAAGGTGGTGATTATGTGGTGAGGTGAATAGTACTAGAAACAAAAGATCTCATTTCAAGGATTACTTTCCTGGGTCATTAATTAAAATACCCTTATATTAACAAAAACTACAGAAATGGAGGGGTTCAGGAGAATCTCTAGCTAAGATTCTGCGCAGTTCGGAGAACTCCCAAATCCCACTCCTGTCTGGCCCCATCCACCCTGCTCCTCCCCTCCCAGGAGACCCAATGCAGCCCATTTTGGATACAGATAAGTGTAGGGTGCACGAGGAGGCTCAGGGAGGGTGAAAAATGGGTGTACTGGAAGTTTGGGAACATCAGAAATGGGCCCGTTTCCAGCCTCCAGAAGGCCTCTGGCACCTAGGAAGGCTGTATTTGCCCTCCTGGAGGCTCAAGGAAAGCCTCAGGAGCCCGGAGATGGCAAAAACACTCCACTCCACCATGGTGCAGGAGACTGACTAATCCATGCCCACCATGGCCACCCTTAACATTTTTGAAGCACAACCTTCCCCAGAAGTAAAGTGTTTCCTGAAAATTCTGGTCAGTCCTTTTGAAAAAAGACGTAATAGTGTTAGAAAAGGTTCAGATGGAAATAACCAAAATGATTAGAAGGTTCAATCTACTTTCCTGTGAGATAAAGACTAGAACATTAGAAATCATTTAGTGAGTGGGGGAGAACATGAGATGCATAAAACCATGCATGGAGAAAGCAATAGGATCAGGGATCATCCGAGGTAGTTGATTCGGGTGGATTTAGAACTGACAAATAAAGTACTTTTTCACATTGTGCATACTTAACATGTGGAATTTACAGATACAATTATGGATGACCAACAGGATGGCTTTAAAACTAAGTTAGATAAATTCAGAGGAAAGATCTGTCAAGGGCTATCAGTTTTGAGACAGTGTTACTTCTGGGATGGGGGACAGCATGCCTTTAAATATTGTGTGGATAACAAAATGACAGGAGAACAGTAGTAACTATGTGAGCCGAAACAACTATGTCTTGTTGACATAGTTGCAACTGCTCCCCTGCCATTATGCTATGCAAACAATATTTGGAGGCATGCTGTAACAATGTCTTAAAACTGATACCCCTTGATAGAGCATTCCTCTGTACATTGGTGAGCATCACAGAAGCATTTGGTTGGACGCTATGAGAAACAAAATGTTTTGGGTCCACCAAACCTCACTAAGGTTTTAAGCAACTGTGTGTACTAGGAATTTTTGAATTGGTATACCACTTGCACGAAAGTGGTAACAGCATTCATTGGTCAATTATAACTGAGTGTACAGGGAAATGTTGGAATCTTTCCACTCAGCTTTAAAAGAAAAATCTGGATGATTATCTACTGGCAATGCTAGAAGGTCAAAAGAGATCCTTATTTTAGTCTTGAAATCCTGATCAGCTCCATATTTGATACTATTATTGGATGATTATTTGGTAGGGGATCGGGAGTCTGAGTTGAGTTGACATCAAAGCCAACATTAAAGAATGAACCAAAAGCCTTAAAAATAAAACCAAGAGTTAGGTCTATTAAACTATCAGGAGCAAAGATGATTCAGGAGCAGGAATTCATCAATAGTTAGAAATAGAAATAGAGATTAACCTAAGAATAAACTACTACAAGTGACTCAACTTGTTGCTGAAACATGAAACTATTACTATATATTAATGACAAGTGATGTAATTAGTGGGAATGGATAGATTTCCCCCCCACAAAAAGGCCATCAGTGCAGTTTATTATTGGCTGGCAACCGGGGTGAAATCCTCCAGGTTTGGTCTGGTTCGGCCGAACCGGTAGGGATGATTGTCCTTGGTTCTGCAAACCAGTAGTAAAAAAAAGCTTCTGACAATCGCACGGCTCAGCTGTGAGCCGTGCGATTGTAGGAAGCCTTTTTCCCGCTTTTAAAAGCATTTTTTCCCCTTCTGGTTTGCCTGAACCGGCAGGGGGAAAAATGCTTTAAAAAAGCTGAAAGTGAAAAAAAAGGTGCCTGTGGCCATCCAGTCACATGACACCCCCCCCCCCCCAAGCCATGCCCACATAACCGGTGGGGTGGGGTGGGGAATTAGATTTAATTGCTGGCAAGAGTTATTAATTGATATAAGCCAAAATTAGTGATTGCACACATATATGCTTTAACAATGGCTTTTTTTCTCAACAATTGCTGAACAAATTGACTCAGACTGGTTCTGAAATATGGGATGAGTTTAAGGTACTTAATGAAGACCTTTCATCCCTTAAAAATTCCAGCCTTTGAAAAAGTCCAGGACTAATTGGTATCCTGGCCACACCCAGTTTTGGATTGTGGGTGACCCTCCCTTGACATCTTGGCAAAATCTGATGTAGTCTTCAAACCACTAAAAGTTGGAACCCCTGCTGTAGATTTTAGGATACTATAATATAAAACAGTCCTTCTAATGCCTTCCAGACATGATGGACTGTGTCTTCTGCAATGCTGGCAAGGAATTATAAGACTTGAATTCCATTACATCTGGAAAGCACCAGGATGGGGAAGACTGATTAAAAGTAATTATTTTAGTAGCTCTGCTCTTTCAAAACTCTTCCTTGCTGAGTCTTCACAGGGGATAAGAGGCTGATTTGAGATTCTCCTCTACAAGTCGAAACTCGGCATGGACTTGGCAGAGAAGTTGCAACCAAAATTAGCTGATCAGAATTAGCACAGCAAGTTAGTGATGAGTTTGGATCTCAATTCCAAACATATCCACCCAATGGGTAGAAGCTCAATTTTACACATCAAGTGGAACATATTTTTTTAATGGATCATTAATCCTGCTGAGATCAGGAAAAATAAATGTATGCTTTAAACCCTGTCAGAGAGAGCATGTGTGATTATGTGAGTGGTTAAATGTTAATCTGTGCAGAAAAGTGCTCAATCTCATTCTTAGCCACGAAGCTCACCAGGCAAGCTATACCATTCAGCCTTATCCTGCTTAAAGGACAGTAAGAATAAAAGAAAGCTGGGGACAATAAAGCTATTTGCCCTACATGCCTTGAAAGAAAGTCATGCTAAAAAAATGGACTATATCAACACAGAAAACCACTGTACTCTCATTACTGAATAGCAGTCTATCTTAAAGGTAAAGGTAAAAGTTCCCCTCGCACATATGTGCTAGTCGTTCCCGACTCTAGGGCGCAGTACTCATCTCCATTTCAAAGCTGAAGAGCCAGCGCTTTCTGAAGACATCTCCATGGTCATGTGGCCGGCATGACTAAATGCCAAAGGCACACAGAATGCTGTAACCTTCCCACCAAAGGTGGTTCCTATTTTTCTACTTGCATTTTTACATGCTTTCAAACTGCTAGGTTGGCAGAAGCTGGGACAAGTAACGGGAGCTAGGGATTCGAACCGCTGAATTGCCAACCTTCTGATCGACAAGTTCAATGTCTTAGCAACTGAGCCACCACATCCATCTAGTCTACCTGTGCAATAATATCAGACACAGCTATGTCATATGCTGTCCAGCTCAAAGATTAATTGTGGATTCAAAGAAATAAGAAATACTAAGCATCAGAATATCTATCTGGATCTTTTATTGACCCAGATCTGTGTATTTCTAGCGTGTTATCAGTAACTATGATCTCAAGGAAGGAGATGCATGATTCTGCCTCCCGGCCAAGGATTTGGTTTATGAAAAGTGAGCATCTGTAAACTCTAGTCTGGCTCTTAAAGCTCCACTCCATGTGGGTTGGATTTCTGTGCTAGATGGCTGCATTTCACAGACATCTGGATTCAATAATCTGGTTGATACAGGCCATAAAATTAGAAACTGAACACTCCAGAAGGTAGAGGTCAGCCAGTGATTCATTGTGATCTAATGTGCTGGGCAGCAGCTCTTTGCGGTGGAGTAACAGGCTGTGTGAGGAACGGAAGGGCGGGACGATGGAAAGGGATCAAGCCACACTGCTGAGCAAGGCAAGAACTAGTTTGTTTTTCACTGTCTTGACCTTGGAAAGTAGAAATTGGGACCCACATTCTACTTAGCACATCTGCAGCCTTTCTTATTTCAAGCTGGCAAGTAGCTTTACAAAGGAAGTAAGACTTCACAGCAATTTAACTTGGCATCTACTCTTATCCTAACATTTTTGTGGGCGCAGAAGTGCATACTTCTCCATCCCGCTTTCTTTCCTCAGGCTTAAGTTTTTAAATTGTGTTGAGCTCTTCCTTCTTGTTGACCCCTGCATTCTTACTGAGCGTTCTTCTACCCACTATCCTGTTACAGTTGAAGTTTTATTTTATTGATTTCTTTGAATTATATCCCTCCTTTTTTTCCAGGCACCTGGACTGAGAGTGAATGACTCAAAATATTCTTAGTGGGTTTTCATGAGTGACATGACTTGGATTATCTCCAAACCTGGTCCAATTCTTCAACCAAGGCTATCTGACAGATTTCTTCCCCAAAGCCTTTGAACTTAGTTTAATATATTAATAAACAAACTCATCTATTTCTAAATGTAGCAAAATAGTTTGAGCTTTGTAAGCCTTATGGACATCTAGATTTTGCTTACCAGTGATCTCACAGGCCAGTGATGGTGAACCTTTTTCTTATGGCGTGCCCACACCAATTCAATCCTCCCCACCCACCTGCACATGCGCACAAGACACCCCCCTTTGCATGCGCACACGACCCCTCCCAAGGCTCCAGAGGCTTTCCTGAAGCCTGGAGAGGGTGAAAACAGCCTCCCCTGGCCCTCCAAAGGCCCTCCGGAAGCTGGAAATGAATCATTTCTGAACTTCCAGTTGGCCTATTGGGCCGTTTTTGCTCTCCTCAGGCTTCAGGAAAGCCTCCGGAGGCTGGGGAAGGTGAAAAACAGGCCCAATGGGCCAACCGGAAGTTTGGGAACATCCTCCCCAGCCTCTGGAGGCATTCCTGGAGCCTGGGGAGGCCCCAACGGGCCAATCAGAAGTTCAGAAACAATTTGTTTCCAAATTTCCGGTTGGCCCATTGGTCCTGTTTTTTGCCTTCCTCAGCCTCTGGAGGCTTTCCTGAAGCCTGGGGAGGGCGAAAATCAGCTGGCCAGTGTGCACATGGACACGGGAGTTGACAGCTGCCATGCCAGCAAACATGGCTCCGCATGCCACCTGTGGCACACGTACCATAGGTTCACCATCATGGTCATAATATATTTAAAAAGAATTCTGAAACTTAGATCTTTTGCCTTCAACTCAAAGGCAACTTTTAACTCAAAGACCTTTTCTATTTAAATTTTTCACCCTATACATTTCTTATCATTAAGTAAATGTTTATAAAACTAAATAATTAATAGTTTTGCCTGTATTAAAGACATTTTGATAAACAGGAGAAAGGGGGTGGCAAATTGTTTTTGGATCTTGGGTAAATCTATTATTGTACTTACAAATAAGCTAATACATGGCATACAAAATTGTACCTCAAAATAATATACTAAAATTATTTAATCTTTAAAAAAAGTAGCTTTCTAAATCTGTTGCAGCAGAGCTCACACTGGTATGCCAGAAGGGGTCTGTCAAATTTATCGTACCATTTAGAACCTGTTTGTCTGGTGGGAGAGTACCGGAATGCTCCCTCCTGCCTGCCCCCCTCACTTCCTCCCCCTGCCTATCCAGTCACTGCTTGCTTGCTCGCCCCGCCCATCCGTACCATGCTTTACCCGCCCACCACTCACTAATTGGCTGGCTCACCAATCGCCCCGCCTCTGAGAGGCAGGGGGGGCTTTCTCACATGCCTTCTTTCTTTCTCTGAAGGCATGTGAGAAAGCCCCCCGGTTGCCCGAATGTGTGAACTGTGAAGGAAGGAAGCTGCAGGCTCATTTGCTTCAGTTACGCGAACTCCTTTCATTCTCCATCTGCCTCCTTCACTGGTTCGGGCAGCAGAGAACGAAAGGAGATCATGAGGGCAAAGGAGCCTGCAGACTCCTTCATTCACACATTCGGATGGGGGGGGGCTTTCTTGCATGCCTTCTTTCTTTCTCCAAAGGTGTGTGAGAAAGCCACACCCCCATTGCCTGAAGATGTGAACTGTGAAGGAAGGAAGGAAGCTGTAGGCTCATTTTCCTTGCCTACGCAATCTCCTTTCATTCTCTGTCGGCCTCCTTCACTCATTCGGGTAGCAGAGAACGAAAGGAGATCACATAGCCGAGGGCAAAGGAGCCTGCAGCCTCCTTCATGCTTTCCTCCCCTCAGCGCCCACCACAGCACTGCTGCTGCTTGGCTGCCATCGCTGCCGCCATGCCCCCTCTGTGTGCCTGGCCTCCAGCCTGAATGGTAGTGAGTGATGGCAGTGTGGGGCAGCTGGTGGTGGCGGCTACTGCTTCTGGGCTAGTTGTGGGTCACGCTGCTCGGTGGACAGCACCCCGACTCCCCCGCCACCGCTGCCACCGCTGTGCCACCTCAGCAGCAGCACCTCTCGCCCACAGAACTGAGGCGGGGAAGAAGATCGAGAGACTTGGAGCCACAGACTCCCACCTTTCCTCTGCCCCACAGCTCACCTCCTTGGGTGGGACCAGGGTGCATGCAGGGTGAGTGGAGTTTGCAACCAACTTTAAAGTGAATGGGGCTTTTTGTGACTAAATGGGACTGAGAACATAGAGGGATGCAAGGGAACTTGGAGGTAATCTAGTCCAATCCCTTCCCAAGGCAGGAGTCCTTCCTTCTCTTTGAGAGCTGTCAGTGGCAGACATGAGGGGAATTGTGTGTGTGTGTGTGAGAGAGAGAGAGAGAGAAAGAGAGAAAGAAAGAATGAGAAAGAGAAAGAAAGTTGGAGAGAGACATATAAGAAAGAAGGAAGGAAGAAAGAGAAAGAAAGAAAATAAGTGGTGGAGAGAGACACAAGAAGGAAAGAAGGAAGGAAGAAAGAAAGAGAAATAAATAAAATAAGTGGTGGAGAGAGACACACAAGAAGGAAGGAAGGAAGGAAGGAAGGAAGGAAGGGAACTTATGATCACAATTGAGCCCAAAATTGTGGTTGCTAAGCAAGAGCATTGTTAAGTGAGTTTCACCTCATTTTCCAACTTGGCCATGCCCACCTGGTCACACGACCGCCAAGCCACTCCCTCCCGGTCACATGACCACCAAGCCACTCCCACAAAACAGGCCACACCTACAGAATAGGTTCTAAAATAATTTGAAACCCACCACTGTCACAGGCTTATGGTCAAAGGCACCTACAGCCAATAAAGGGTTTGTGTGGAAGTGACAAATTTGCATAAATTCACCTCTTACATACTTGTCTGCCACATCATGATGCAAGTATGAAAGGGTCTATGTGTTGGGCCATTACAATGCACATTTAAGTTGTACTGACATAGCCATGGTTAGGATTGGCTGCATTTGCTTATGGTGTCATTGAAATGGTTTTATAAAGCGTTGATGAGTCACAGTCTCTTCATTAGTAGATGCCTGGGCCAAAGAGCTTAATACCAAGCCATGAAAGCTTCTGTATAACAAATGTCTTGCTCTCTGTAAGTGGCCACCAAATAACATATCCAAAAGTAACTGTTTCTTGCAAATATATCAGAAAAATATTCTTTTCTCTTGCATAGGATTTTGATAGGATTTTTTTTAAAACAGTTATAATTTTCAATCTTCTATCAAAATGTTTCTGCAAAACTTTATCTCTTGTCTTTTTACTAACAAAATGGACCAAAAAAATATGTATTGGCACATTCGTATTGTGGCAAAACTAGAATCTACACATTCTATATCAATTTCTGCTTCCATACCAACAAAGTATCTCAGTTTAGCTTTATCTTTTGTTTTATAAAATCTGCCCATTACTTGTACTTTAGTAGTAAAAAGAAAGTATTCCCATGAAGGTCTGATTTGTTTGTCCAATTTAATTCAAGTTTATGCAAAAATGCTTTCATCAAAAGTAAAATAATAAAAATAAAAATAATTGTTGTCTTTATCCATTTTATTTTTTTTAAAAATAACCTCTTTGTTAAACTTTTTACCAAAAGTTTAAGGATTTAAAAACCCTTAGTGTCTCTTTTTATTTTTATAACCCAGAAAAAGAGTTACACTTATCAAGAGATATTTTGTCTTTACTGTAAAGAAAACCTCTCTTTATCTATAGATTAATTACTTCCAAGTGTGATTAAGAAATAAGGATGACTGAAATCATTATCTATATAGGCTAGATTATGGCTGTAAGCTTAAATGGAATCATGTGCCTCTTAAACCTACAAGAAACTTGCAAAAAAATTTATTCCTGAAGTTTATTCACAAGGACCAGCTATCCAGAGTTATAATCTCTCCTTCGACTTGACTTTGCCAGCCAGCACCCAACCTCTGGTTGACATTCTTGGCTGTAATGTTGTCTGACTCATTTGGGATATCTACTCTACTATAATCCACACCAGAATCTCACTTATGGACTGGAGATTAGATGAAGGTCACAGTGTAGGAAATGGCAGGGGGAAATTTTTTGCCAGGTTTTGTGCTAAGGTTAAGTGCAAAGGGGAAAATGTTGTATATGTAGTTAATAAATTCTATGGTTTTGCAGGTTATGCAAACACTGAATATTTATATGTGAAAAAGAAATTGGAAAATATTTAAGTCTGCATCAGTGGTGGGTTCCTACCAGTTCAGACCAGTTCAGCTGAACCGGAAGTGGTTTGACAGCCTGGGTCGCTGGAACTGGCAGTGACCCCGGCCTGCCACACCCCGAACTGGTTCTCCATACATCTTGTTTTTCAGTTCTGTGCATGCGCAGAACAATTTTAATTGTACTGTGCATGTGCGTGCACATGGCGCACACACAAGCAAATCGGCAGTAGTGCCTGCTGGAACCCACCCGTGGTCTGCATGTGAATTGGATAGGAAAATAACAAAGAAACATATATTAGTCTGTATGGTACTCACTCCAATCTTGAATATATATTATACCCAATGAGAAATACCAATAGTTTTCCATGTGCATGAAATGAAATATGAAATGTGAGAATCTGGTAACCCAGATGGGATATAAGAACTAGAACTGGCACTACTGTGCAATTGTTAGGTCTTTAATTCAGAAGACCTGGTATGCATTCCCTTTTGAATTTTCCCTATGTGATGGATATCAAGTAAAAATTCTGTAACGGCATGAAAGAATTCAGAATAGCAATTGTCATATTTATAGATGCATTTGAGAAAAGAACCTTTGATTCTGAAATGTGTGATGAGTGAAAAAGTATCAGCCTTCCCTGATAGACCAAACAGAAAACATGACCAGATGAACTAATTTTACTTTATGGCAAGGCTACACTACCAAAATCTTGCAAGTCTGCAAGTATAAATTTCCCACTGTTTCCACTGCAGTCCAAGAAGCTAAGGTGGGACCCTTTCGAACCCTTTTTCTTTGTCCACATTCCTTCTTTAGGCTGTGTCCTCTCTTATCTGATGGTTCTCTATTCAGCATCTTGTTGCTCCATCTACTAAGGTCTTTTCCAGATATCATGACACCAAGCCCTTTGAAACTTTGCTTGAGTTGAATGAGCATTTAAACTGTACTGAAGCCTGGTGAAGAAATGCATTGTGTGTTCTATTCCTCTAAAAAAGGATAGTATTGCCAAAGACGATTCTTGATGAAGGGCATCTAGGCTTCTTGCCAGCCCTGCCCTAACCTGTTGTCCCATCTCAAACTCTAAATCCCACGGACTTTGTTATCTATCTTGTGAAATAAATCCTTTCCCTTGTTGCGAGGCATTTTGCCAGCTTCCACAATGTTTGCAGTTACTCCAGGTGTTCTACTGCAAACATCACCTCCATCTGCTCCTGTTCCTCTGGGAGATTACATGTTTTCATTACTCCTTAGCCATTTATGGCTATGTTCACTTCAAAGTAGAATGAAGAGTCCTGAATAGGATGATGAGCTCTTATACTTGCATGCCACATTCACAGTTTGGATAAACATATTGATAGTGGGCAGAGCAAGAAAGCATCCTCTTCCAGTCCATAGATTTATGTCTCAAAACATATTGTGTGAATGGTGTTGATTATAGCAAAGAACAGCTGGGAAGTATGAGAAGGTTAATAATGATTACTATCCATTTCTGCATTGTAGGCACATGGTGTATCAGCATTTATGTTATCCCTTCGTTTAAGAGTGCATGACCAACACAGCTGCTCATTCCTGATTAGTGCCTGATAATTCAGGAAATATTTGATCCCATTTGCCCATAGCTGGGACTTGTGAAAAGGAAGTTAACTTGTGTTGGAAGATCATATTTATGCACTCTCTACTGTAAGAACCAGAGTCTTAATTATGTTTCCAGCTCTTCCCTTCTGGTCCTGGTCTGTGTATAGAACTCAGTGAAAATGAATGAAGGAGACACTGGACTGTCTACTGGTTAACATTTCCCTGTAAGTACTGAGCTTTCATAAGTGAAAGGGTTCATAAGTGAAAATTACCATTATATACATTTATGTATATAATTTACATTCAGCATTTAAAATAGTATCCCACAGTTGCTGTCTGAAGTATCAATTTCAATGACTGGCTCCCATTTTTACCATGCCTTTCTGCTCCTTATGGACACATTTTTATGTTACATGAATAAATAGCTGTACACACACACCACTTTTTCATGTGTATGTCGATAAAAATAGGATCGCCAACATGATCACCAATGTCTGATGACAGATATGGCACAAGAAGAACAAGACACAGACATATATTGTCCCAACATACATATAAATCTCTTCTGTGTATCTTTGGAAAGTCTATAACTGTATTTATAATTTATGTTGTGAGTCATGTCTTAAGCAAATCTTATTTTTTATTCTGTGATTTCCTAAAGCATATTCTGTTTCTGTTCTTTTAGTCATAGATAAAGGTAAAGGTTCTACTTGCACATATGTGCTAGTCATTCCCTACTCTAGGGGTGGTGCTCATCTCCATTACAAAGCTGAAGAGCCAGTGCTGTCCGAAGACGTCTCCGTAGTCATGTGGCTAAATGCCGAAGGCGCACAGAGCGCTGTTACCTTCCCACCAAAGGTGGTCCCTATTTTTCTACTTGTAATTTTTATGTGCTTTCGAACCGCTAGATTGGCAGAAGTTGGGACAAGTAACGGGAGCTCATTCTGTTACGTGGCGCTAGGGATTCGAATCACCGAACTGCCGACCTTCTGATCTACAAGCTCAGCGTCTTAGCCACTGAGCCACCACGTCTCTTCTTCTTTTAGTTATGCTGGTTTGTTAAAGGATTATTAATGAAAACAGTCCTGTGATGGGAACACAATATTAGAAGCTACGGTAATTATTATTATTTTTTCAATCAGCCTCATTAGCCCAGTTCATGCATAATGCAGAATCATAATGGATGGCTTCAAACTGCCAGCTCAGCCCCAAACAAACAAATCATATTGTTTTCCCACAGCTACTTGAATTGTTCCCCATCCATTTGTGAGTCAGCAGAAAACTATTCTGGAACAAAATGTGCTACCTCTGTTACTGAGCTCTATCCTGTCTCTTCCCAGTTACTGCCACTCACCTGACTTCCCTTCAAAATAATGCCTGACCAAGTATAAACCCACTTGCTGGTTCCCTTGGTGGGATTGTCCTAAGGAGAAAAATAAATAGCAATAGCACTTACACTTATATACTGCTTCAATAGTGCTTTTACAGCCCTCTGTAAGCAGTTTACAGATTCAGCATATTGCCCCCAACAGTCTGGGTCCTCATTTTACCCACCTCGGAAGGATGGAAGGCTGAGTCAACCTTGAGCCAGTGAGATTTGAATTGCTGAACTGCAGCTAGCAGTCAGCTGAAGTAGCCTGAAGTACTGCACTCTAACCACTGCGCCAGGTCGGCTCTTAATGCTACCTTAATAGTAGTACAACTAAGAATGATGGGGCCTCTCTCACTCATGAACTAAAGATGACATCCCTAGTTGAGGATGAGGGGGCCTGGCAGGAACCAAGATGTTGCCAGGGAATGTTTGTGCCTTGAGCAGGTAGGAAAAGATTTAATGTCTTTGTGCAATGTACAAACTCAACAGTCTCCTGTGGCATGAGCAAGGCCAGCAAAATGATTATGCTGCAAGGATTGAGCACAGCATTTTTTTCTAAGTGTGGGCAGAAAGTGGATCAGGACATTCTAGTAAATTGAATAGTCATTTCCAGTAAATTGGCAATGGCTTCAGACTCCCTATTGTTTGAGAATAACAGCAATTTCTTTTTAAAAAATCCCTATTCTTTCTATACTAAATTATACTGCTGAATTAAAGAAAATGCAGGGCAATCAGGAGTATCCTAAGCTCTGCTCAGTTTTGTTACTCATAAGAAATCTTTGGCTTAGAATAATTTTTCAGTGTCTGTATTGGGCGCCAGGCAATTATTGGCTTTGGGAGTTCCAGAGAAAAACAACCGAGTGAATCCTGGAGTCCTGAAATCCTTTTGCCTTATTCTAGAATTCTACCTAAAGCTCTTCTTTGTACGTTCACTTAAATAGATTAGAATGGCATCTAGAATGTATCAGCCAGCTAAGATTTAATTCAAGTAACAGATCGCACTGAATGCACTGAAATACATATTGTTTTACACATGCCTTATTTTGGGGCTTTGCCTTCTTAAAGGAATCATTTGGTCCATAATGGTCCTCCAGTTTCCAGGTTCCTTTGGCAGGCTTGCAAGCAACGGAGCTCTGTGTTTTGGGACAGAAGGCAAATTCCAGGTGGTTCTTCGGACTGTGGTGTGGATGGACAGCAGCCAAAACTGTCAGCTGAGTCCTGGATCAAACTCTGGCCCATTCAGCAAAACCACATATGATGCAAGTTTACACAAGTGGGTTTTTTTTTTAATGGCACGTCAGAGTAAAACAACCGTCTTTGCTCCTGGCTTTAAAAGAGAGGAGAATTTAAGAGTTTCAACTAACATTTGAGGAAAGGATGAAGTTATTAGAAAGTGTGGCTGCTTTCCTAGCACTGTGATGGAATGTTGATTAACTTTTGATATTGTTTGGTTTCTGTTTGTTTGAACAAAAGCAATGAAAGGGGGACGATACGGCTTGAATTGGAGCCACAATGCTGATAGAAGGGGGCATTTCCCATTTCTCTATCTGCTGCTTTCCCAGGCTGTATCCCACATTCTAGCTTTAGCAAGTGCAAAGCAGAAAAAAAAGGTAAGCATAAGACAGCGCCTTCACTCTGAAGTTTCAGTAGGTGAAGAGGTTTCTTCTTTTTCAGGATTTCATGTTTTACACACACACGTTTGTGTTGCTGTGTTCTCTTTTAGTAGAGGAAATAGACCCAAGAACTGTCTTCTGCTGCACACCAAGTTATTTCTTCCAGGAACTTATTAAAACCTTAAAGAACCAATCATTCAAAAATCTTTGTGCTAAAACTCAGCAGAACAATAGTTATTTCCAAACATATGTCTATTCCTGATTAGAAGCATGCAGGTAATCCCATTTTAGGTTACACAAATCATACCCAGTTTACAAGGGAGAGGTGAAGTAGAGCAGTGTAATAAGGAAACCATTTTTGGATTGCAGAAATTTGGGGAACAGCTTCCACCAAAACTGACAGCAGATGGATGGGTCAGTCAAAGAGAATGATAGCACACTGCTTGGTTCATGCAGCTAGTGGTGAATAGAAGAATAGAGTAGTGAGGCTAATGCGTTTAGCAGAACCTTTGTCTAACTTTTAAATGGCTATGATAGAAAAACAAACAAAACTCAATTAAGAACCTTTCACCGCTTTCCCCATCCTGTTTGAGATAAGGCCTCGACCTGGTTCAGTGAATGTAGGCTTAATAAACAAAAATGCATTTAAGCCTTGGGCCTTTCCACTCCATCATCCATCCATTTCATCAATACTATGCAATCAATTCAAAGAAGAATTCAATCAGGCTCAATTTCTTAATATGCCAGAAATAGGAAATGACTACCAGAATAAATAAGGATCTCAAACCATAGTTTGAGGTTGTTTTAATATCCTGGCTTTTAGTTTCAGTTTCAGTTTCAGTACCATTAATAATAGCATATCACTTTATACACAATGAAGCTATTGTGTTAATCAGAATACTGAGAAAGGAAGGAGAAAGAATAACATGAAAATAGACAATAATGATATATGGTTTTAAGTGCAGAGACACAGCTCTTAAATTGGAAAGTACTGACTTAACCAAAGAACATGGAAATGAAGAATGATAATTTGTCATTTGTGATACAAGCTTTAGTTCCTACCCTTAGTTTTAATCAAATTGTGCTTGACAGTGATACAAGGAACTTAGTGCTTCTTATGCAAAGATAAAGGTCTGAAGCATTTTTAACTTCTAATTCTTGGGTGCTCTGCACATTCCCTCGATTAACACTCTATGCACATCTCTACAGTTGTGTTAATATAACATAATTTCTGAGCTCACATTAAATGCTGTACAAAACTAGACCAAACCATCTTATGCCTAAGTGTGTGATTGCCTGCCTGAATTATGTCTGATATTAAGATCAAGCCTGCGACTATGCCAAAGGATGAACTATCAATCCCATTTTAGACTGGTCTAATGTGTTTTTATTCCCTTGTGTATTACCTCATCCTGTGCTTCTTCTGAAGCAGGTTAGGCCAATATATTGACTATTTAAACATTAAGATAACACACATGGAACACAATGGAGCTGGCTCACCATATTAAAACAGCCATTTCCAACTGGGCATTCTTGCAATATGTTGGACAGAGTTCCCCAAAATTCTGACATGATGCTATCCAGAAATTTGGGAAATGTTATTCAATGCAAACGGAAAGTACCAGCTGCAGAAGTCTGTACTGGAATAAAAGCTACCTTAGGATTGTTTTATCTGGACTAAAAAATCTAGATGGCTGCTAGGTAAGAAGAAAGTGTTAGAGGTTTGCATTCCTATACCACCAGCTGGAAGTCACCTGGATTTTTAAGGCCTACATATGACAGCCGTAATACCATATATGGCAACATACACTAGTATATTTTATAGCTTTTCACAAAGAATCCTCAAAGTAAAGCAGAGAGTGGATTATCAGATGCAGATGCCTGAAAACAGGGACTAAATATGCTAAACGGAAGCAGCTTCAGCCTCTTTTACAAATGTTGTATGTTCCTCAAACCTATTGTGACTTAGGTCTTCTCATTATGAGGAGGGATTGAAGTTCCTCATAGAACCCATAATTAGTCTTAGTTAAGTTTAAATGTCAGTGTCTCTAGCTAAGATCTGGTAGTTAGTAGTGAGAAAAAAACTACTTAAGATCCTGGTGATCTCTTTTAAGTTTAAATGTCAGTGTCTCTAGCTAAGATCTGGTAGTTAGTAGTGAGAAAAAAACTACTTAAGATCCTGGTGATCTCTTTTTCAGGGGTAGATAATAAACTGGATTAAAATAAACAAATAAACTTTGTGTTTTGCTTCTTTGCCTTCTGGCTAAGATCAAGTGACAAATAAACTGTGCCAAAATAAAGCGAGGAACTGTAACCTTCACACAATGTGATGTATACTAAAGGATGGATTCAACACTGCTCTGTTGATAGTTTTGTTTGATTTATATCCCTTTTTTCACAGATATTCAAGTTAATTGGATTAGAAGCCCGCCAATGGCCTTTCCAACCCTATTATTCACTCTTGCCCACTTTAAAAATCCCTGTGAGGTTGATTGGGTTGAGAGAGAGTGTCTGACTCAAAGCCACTCAGAGAGACTTCATGGCCAATAATATTAGGAAGCTGCCAGCTGGCAAAGGGATCAAATGGGGAATTAGCCTTGAGTCTTTACACAGTCACAAGCTGACCCCCTTCCCCTGAAGTTCTATGGAATCTTATATTTTTGTTCTCAGGAGAAGGCAAGTATTCTGGGAAGATTCCTGTATTATAGATAGAAGACAATAAAGCTGTTAACTTGAACCCTACAGGTCTAGACCTGGTTGCTTGTGCCTGACAGATAGGTTTGAATCAGGTCTCTCTTGTGCCAAGTCAACACTTTAACCTCTATAATTTCCTGGCTCTCTTGATTGATTTCTTTAAATTTCTGAGGATACTTGGAAAACCTTGTTCATAGTAATCCAGGAGTCACTTTCCAACATGCTAAAGCTGCCTGTATCCAACATGAACGGTTTGGAGCAAATTGCTTCCATTCTCATTCCAGCCACAGCCATACTCTTTCCAGTTTTTAGCTGGCAAAAACCATAGTAGCATGAAATTGGCTATCATGGGGGCAGATCTTTATCTTTCCTCTATTGCCCCCATTTCTAGTTTCATTTGACTTTCCTTCAAGGTCATTGGTAACAGACTGATTTTATACCCCTTTTTAAAACCGGGAGGAAATGCTGCTTTTAACACCTAGGCAGCCGAGGGGATGACTTAAGGCTTCTTCACTCATGGGCTGGAAACAAGATGAAGGCAACCTCATGGGGAGAAAGGGGAAAGTAGCTGGTGTCCAGGCATCAGTGGTGGGTTCTGGATCCCTTTGCAACCAGTACGCTGCAACGGGGCCAAGCGCCTACCACATGCACGTGTGCAGCACGCACATGTGTATCCACTGCCCGCAATGCTCCAGCTGCTTGGCGGAGCATCGTGCAGGCACCGTATGGTCCGTGTGCATGCGCAAATCCCCCGGTTGGCTCAAATAGAGGCAAGGAGAGCGGCAGGCAGGTGGGCCCTCTGGAGCACCGTACTGGAATGGTACCTGGTGCTCCCAGCAGGCACCGATACGCCCGTACCAGGGAGTACTGGTTGTAACACACCACTGCCGGGCATGGTTTTGTTGTTGTTTGATGCAATTTGGGCACATGAAAACAGTCTGGACAAAATCCTGAGACAAGGCAGTTTATGCGAGTTAGTCCCTTTTAACAGAAAGGCCCATGTGCGTGCTCCAGTTAGAGTGGATAATTACGTCTGAGCTACAGTCCAAAACATTACTAATAGGAATGACTGTGTTGTTATATATTTGAAGGGTGTGATGAATGGGAGAACAGAGGATTAGAATCAGATCAGACTTCAGTTTCTTCAAAGTAGGAACTTGCTGAAACTGCTCTTTCCTCCCCCCTACTGGCTGCTTTGGAGATCATTAAATTTACAAAATGAGGTTTCTGATACCAACGTAGAATAACAGACTTGGAAGGGACTTTGGAAGTTTTCTAGTCTAACACTCTGCTCAAGCAGGAGAGCATATACCATTCCGGACAAATGGGTATCCATTTACTTAGCGGCTTCTAGTTTGGCTGTAAAACTACACTGGTTTAAAAAAAATAGCCTGATGGCTTGTCTGGCTTTATAAACTATTTCCCCCTTCTTATTTCTTTCTTCATATTAAAATTTACAAAGGAGATTTTGTGTACAGTCTATTTTGCTCCTAAAACTTTTTAAAAATTACCCCTAGTCATAGCAAGATGAACTATTTAGAACAACTACCATGTTTTCCCCAAAATAAAACAGGGTCTTATTTTCTTTCGACGTCTTATTTTTGGAGAGACCTTATTATTGTTGAGGTGCAGGAGGCGGTGAGTGTGGTCACCTCATGGCTGCTGCTGTGTTGCAATATTTTTGGGAAGGGCTTATTTTCAGGGGAGGGCTTACTTTAGCACATGTACTCAAAAGCTGATTGGACTTATTATCCAGAGAGGACGTATTTTCGGCGAAACAGGGTAGTTGCAAAAGGGAAGCAGAAGCCTAACATTTTGAATGATGGAATTAGTGTCTCCCAGTGAATCTGGAGTTAGTGCAGCCTATGAGGCACAAATAACCAGTCTCAAATGACTTTGGACTCATTATGTGAAGAATCAGCATTACACAAAGCCTCTCTGGAGAAGTTTCTAATTCTGGGAAAGAAAGAGAAGAACTAGCAACAAGAGGAAGGGTCAGTTACTGTGGCAATGAGTACACTGTTAGGTGACTTTAAAGCGCAAGTTAGACATAGACTGTCATAGAGAAGATCTGTAGAAATAGCACTTAGACTTATAGACTGCTTCACGGTGCTTTTACAGTCCTCTCTAAGCAGTTTACAGAATCAGCATATTGCCCCCAACAATCTGGGTTCTCATTTTACCCACCTCAGAAGGATGGTCTGTGATATGATTTATAATCTATATTTCTATGGTCATATTTCATATGATCTATGAAAACCATTTGGTGGCACATAATTAATCGAAGAACTTGGCTCTCTTTAGCCTCTGGTTTGTGTATTCATTATACTTAATTTGGGTATTGAATTGCCGATTCCCCAACTTGATGTCCTCTAAAAGTTATGTCATTCGAAGGCTATGCTGCTTACAATCCCAACTCTTTGGGAAAACATCAGGCTAGGGACATGTTTCTCATGGACTACTCCATATTGGGAAAAAAAGAATAAAGAAAGTTTCAGGCCATTGAAAAAAGAGGGGTTTTTTTTTGGCCTTCTAGTGTTCTTTATTTCCTCTACTGGAACTATAAGATATAGTTAATAGCTGTAAGATACTTGAACTGCAAATTGGGTTGTGGCTGAAAAATATACCTGACAAACAATGGACAAGTGCAATGATTTTTAATTTGTTATCTGTATTATTATGGCAATGGTGACACTCAGAAGTCAGGGGCAAAAGAAGTTTCTGGGAAGCTGAGCAAAGGAGTTCACCTGTCGTACAGTTCTAATTAAGTGAACCAACCTGTTGCAGGGAGGTGTTTTTCTACCTGTCAGGCACTTGCTAGCCAACTCCCTTTACCTTTACAGTGATAGGCAAAACCTGTACTGGCATGCTGGCTTACACGAACTGGATTTTTCGTGATTTTGCTATTGTTAAAGCAGCTGACTACCAAACAGGCTTTTTACACATGGCAAACATATTCGCCAGTGCCATGTTGTTGTAATAACATTCTGTTATCTGTCTTAAAAGAGAGGAATGTACAGCAGGGATTTTGGCTCTTCTGCATGGAAGAAATTGTAAAATAAATACTTCCAGAGTCAGTAGGGGATTTCATCTTCTAATCACTTACAGCCAGGAAGACAAAGCTATATAATAGATTTCACTAAGCTGGCACCTTCTAGGCATGTTGGATTAAAATGTTTGTCATCCTCAAACAGTGCAACAGATCTCTCTTCTGGCTAGGAAAAATTGACGTTATGGTTCAACACATCTGGAAAGCAGCAGGAAGGGAAAGGCTGTCTTACCAAGTCCTGCTATACTGCAGATGTTGGGGTTGTAATAAACCAGTTAGATAGTAGGAAATGGAATATTATCTGCGGTGGAATGAGAACAGCTTTTTTGACAAAATGTTATTGGGATTTCCTGTTTTCTGTTCTGTGTTCTGCCAACACATTACTGCTTCCTTCTCTTTGCCCTGCACCAGAGGGAGGCAAGCTTGGCACTTGAAGTGTTGCCAAGCTGCTACTCTAAGCAACCCTCACTATTGACCAAGCATCCTTCACTATTGCTGGCCATGTTACTTGAGACAATCCTATGGCCTCTCTCCTAGTCATTGAGATCATCTGAAGAAGCTCCCCCCTTACTATAACAGGCTGCTTTCACTGGGTCAAACCTCTAGCCTGGGTCTTTGGGGTACATCCTCTGCTGATTTGAGAGGTCTAATCTCTTTGCTTACTTTTAAACATTCATTTTCTGAAAGCAACTTTTAATTCTTTATTCTTGATTTTCATTACTTTTAATGATTACTATGATTCCTGGTTTTAATACTGATTTTTTTTTTAGTCACTATAAATTGCCAAGAAATCTTAAAAGGTAGTGATGTAATTTTAATAAGCTAATAAATAAATAATTCATTTCAAGAGCCACAAGTTGCCTACAAAGATACAATCCTCCATGAGCAGAAATAAACTACTGGCCACGATGTGGACCTTACCCATGTTGTTTTTTTTGTCAGCAATAGGAAAATAGTTCACTATTATCTTCTTGTATATCTCCTCCTCCTAGTTTTTGAGCCTGTGCCATGGTCCTGAGATTCCTGGTGGCTGTCTATCAAAATATTAATCAAATCTGATCCTGCTTGGCTCTTTCAAGGTCAGCCAAGGTTGGTACGTCTTGTTTTTATCTGCAGAATATTCTACACAGTGAGCAATATGGGCCATATTTTGATGTGCCAAGCAGAAAATGTTGCTAGATATTCATAGATATCACCTACTCCCAAGTTTAGATACCCATTGGTAAGGGGTGGGCAGCTATGGGTTCAACTGGGTTTGGGAGAACCCATAGCTGACGTTATGGTCAGTTCGGAGAACCTCTAAATCCCACCCCTGGCTGGCCCTGCCCACCCTACCTGCCCCTCCCCTCCCAGGAGTCTCCACATGGCCCATTTTGGATGCAAAGTAAGTGCAGAGCCTGCGGGGAGGCTTGGGCAGGGGAAAAAAAATGGGCCTCCTGGAACTGTTTCCAGTCTGTTTCCTGGAGCCTGGCAGAAGCAGTTTTTCCCCTCCCAGAGGCTCGAGAAAAGAGTACCGAGCCTGGGAAGGGCAAAAATGCCTCCCCCCCATTATGCAGGCCATGCCCACCATGGCCATGCCCAACTAGCAACTAGGCCGAGAACCTATTGCTGAAATTTTTGAAGCCCATCCCTGCATTGTTATGATTATGAAAGAACTGCACATGTACATATTGATCTTGGGATTTTCTATGTGCTGCTGATATATTGTCCTTCTCTACTTAGTATCAGGTCAAATCAAAATAGGATTGTTACTCATGAAAAAGAGAATTGCATCTTCAGCTCCATGAAGCTTGATTGTCTTGCTTGCTATGGTTATAAGACTGCAGCTCCTGTAGTAAGAAATGAAGACTGGCCATACTGGAATCCCTGTAGAAAGAAAATAGATGACATTGGAAGAAATAAAATAGAGGACATTTCCTTCCTGGAAATTAGCTATTGTACATGTGTACTGTACAGCAATTCTGACCAGCTGTGAACCATCCTTTTTTAAGGAGAAGACAACTGTTCCTGACTTTTGATAGATTGCCTGCTTGCAAGCAAACATTTAGCTTTCAGCAAAATGCAACACAAGGTTGAAGACGTTTCTGCATATGGGAAAGATAAAGGCCTTGCAATTCACCATATATTTCATCTTGAGCAGAGATTAGGGTATGCTGGACACGATGATAGCCTAACAATATATAAAAGAGACCTTGAGGGTTTTAAAGGAGTGGGTGGGCAATTTTTTTAAATGCAAAAGATTTTAAGACAAGTGGCCAAATATTTTTTGGACAAACGAGGCAAGAATTCCCAACCCCCGCCAGAATGTTCTTAGGAAAAATTCTCAAGCTTGTAATATGAAAACTTTATGCTGATTTCATGTGTATAATTGTCTGGACCAAAGGCATAGCTGTCAATTGACCTCAGCATGCTGCCAATCAGCTTATTCTGGAGACTTGCAAACATCTGCTCCCCTAGTCACTATGGGAGGAAAATTGCCCCATGCTGTTAAATAACTAGATTTGGGCTGCAAAAATGCATCTGGTTATTAGATGACAATAAAAACTTACTAAAAACTCTTAACTTTTTGTCCTACTTATTTATCATCATGATGATTGCTTGCTTGATGTATTAGATCTACATGCAATAGACAAATGAAATGAAAGATTGGTTTCTGTGTGTTTTTTCTCCAACACCTGCAGTTTCAGACTGATTTCTCTGGTGATCTTCACATTGCTATGACTCCAGATTAGGGTCCCCAGGTATTGGAACAGGCAAAGGAGGACATAGACAAATAAAAAGAAGGACAAATGGGGAAAAAGAAGGCCACGCTAACTGTATAAATTTCTTGGCATCCCCAACAAAAATTACAGCAACACACTGCTAACCAGACATAACAAAAAGCCCACAATTTCCTAGGCTTACATATATATGAAATTATTTTTTTCAGCATTAGAAATACTGATTTTTTTTCAGTCTCAACATTTTCCCAACAAACCTTTACTTTAAGAACATATGTTAGTGACAGCAAAAATATTCTCTGATGCTTATGCCAAATTGATGCCAAATGATGAGTCATGTTATCTACACATGAGGCTACATCATAAATTTAAAGAACTGGTTTAAAGCCAATGGCTGGAATCAGGAAATAAATAAAATAATGTAAATCTAGGTTTTCAAGTCTGTCAACAGACAGAAGGGGTGGGGGGTGGGGAAGCAAACGATTTAAAAAGTCACAAAAGAAAAAAATTGTATCACTACAATACTGTTGTGAAAACTCCCCCCCCCCCCAACCCTCCCCCCAAACAATTAAAAAAGCCAGACAAAATTTGTTTTTAAGGCTATGCCTGATAGATGCAGGTCAAGAAGAGAAAAAGGAGGATATGCTCTCCTTTTTACTAGATGTCTGATAACCCTACACCAGATGCAGCCTCACAGAACACACCATTGTTGGCTGCAATATGAGGCCAGGCCTTGCTCTGGTTATACAACAGTAACCCCTCCTACAACAGAAACACCAGCATCTAATTCAGTGCGTGCTCTTGAAGAGTTTATGCTATTGGTTCTTCTTGTAAATTCATAGGATTTGCTAGCAAATGCAGGACAAAACACCATTTCAGACTCCACTCCACTTGTTTAAGTTTCAGGCACATTTCTCAGGAAGGTTAACTCTAACTGCACAAGCAAAGTTTCCTACATTCTCTTGGCTACTTTTACTGATAAGCACAAAAGGGAGTGAAGAGCTGGCAGAGATAAATGAACTATAAATGTTTTCTTCTTCTCCTTTTACAGAGTGCCCTAATGCATACATATCTTGGCAGGGCAAAATACCATTTCAGAGAGTTTCAGGAGAAGTTTACTTTAGAATGTGCTTCTATGTTGCTCTAACATTTCTGAGCACTTCTTATTTCTACATGTAGGAGGATGGAGCTTGTGCTGCAGCAATGTCACATTATTACATTATCATTCGTGCTCCCTCTTGCCTTGCTATGGACATGCCTACACACCTATGCATATAGTACAAGGTTGTGATGGAATGTGAACCTGCAGCAGCAGTGGAGGAGGATTTTGGCCAAGAAACTACATAGACCTGATTGTCAGCTGGATAGGGAAGGAGGAAAGAAGCTCAGGGTAGCTACACCTTAGAATCTATCAGGATATGTTTAGTTGATTAGAAAGTTACAGCTTTAATTTGGCAAGATTCTGTCTATTAGGTGTAAGCAAATAAATTGACTCAACTGATTTTACTGTCATGAAATGGGACCGATAAAAATATATTTTTGTACTTTGAGGTTCTCCCCTCTTTTTCCGAACTTCATCAACCAATTAACTGTTTCATGGTGTACCTTTCCTCTCAATCCAGTTCCCTTCAGATAGTTGTTTTATGGTTCCAAGTCTGTTCATTGTCTCTATATGGTTAAATTACTTTAATATACCTCTTTGTACTGGTTACTCACTTTTGTGCACACTCACTCACTCACTCACTCACATTCTTTACTCTATCTTTTATTGTTTCCCTGCACAAACATCTGAAAGACCATTGTATTCAACTTATTATTATCATGTTTCTCCTGACGCATGAAATTCTCAATTCCATATAACAATACAGGCTGAAAGTATGTTTCTACACAAAAAATGTTTTTATTTCATTCAAAAAAGATTCACTTTTCACTACTCTTCAATCAATATTTGCAGCTCCTAATAATTCTCCATCTATTCGTCTTTGGACTATATTCTACTAAAGTATATAAGACCCTCTACCTGTTCTAAGATTATTATTTTTTTGCCATTTATGTAAAAGTTGTAATTATTCACTCAGTTTTCCATGTTAAACTGAGGTCTTTGCAGACTATCTTGTAGATTTTGCACTTATTTGTTCTACCAATGGCATTTTTCTGATCTTCAGACACAGGAGCATAATTTGCATTCAGATTAAACAATCAGACTAGCCACTCCAAAAACAAATATATCAGTATTTTAACTTTTACAATCTACACCTTCAATCTGACATTTTTCAACATTTTGATATCATGTGCGCTTTTCACCACTTTTCTTAGACACTAGGCTTTATTTCAATACTATTTTTGTTACCTCCTACTCTTTCTCATACAGATCTCCAAACTATGAACATTGCTTGACTTCAATTTCATCTCAAATAGCATTATCACTTTATTTTTAATTTCATGTGCTCTGCTGGAGGTTTTGGTTTAGTCCTCTTCACCTACATCCAAAACATTATTTACTTCCTTGAGAATTGTTCTTTATTTCCTTGAGAATTGTTTTGCCTGTTTCTCTCCCTAATTTCATCTATCTATCTATCTGTCTGTCTGTCTGTCTGTCTGTCTGTCTGTGTTTTGGCAACATTCTTTGCCACTCTCTTTTCCCCTCAATATATCCATTATGCAATATTTTTTCCAAGCTTCATTTTTACAGCAATTATTTTCTTGTTTGCTAGGTCTCACTCACTTTCATTTCTTTCATTTCATCATTCATTTCATCTTTCATTTTATCATTCCACCAAGCAGCCTTTTCATATCCTTTCCATTAACCTAACACATTTCTCTGCCACTCTGTAATATAATTCTTTTCACATGCTTTCAATCAGCTTTCGTGTAACCTTTCCGTTCATTTGGTTGGAAAATTAAACTATCTTTTAACACATTTTCATATAGGACTTATATTTTCCTCTTCCTAAGTAATTCTACATTCTCTCTTTTTTCTTCCATGTCCCTCCCCCCTAATATTAACTCTTATTTATTAATTATAAAAATATGGTCAGTCTCTCAATTAGAACCTTTTATCACCCTCCCCAATTATCTTTTTAAATCATAAACAGTAAAGCCAATCATCAATCATATATTTGTATCTACCTTCATTCTTTTTTATTGGTCTATGTAATAGGTTGACACTTACTAAGCCTCTGTTTTCATTATTATTCATTCTCTGGCTTTTTCTGGACTGTATGCTCATTCCCATCCATCCATTCATGATCCCTAAATAATGTTTTATCCATTCATTCAGATTGTTGCATATCCCTCCCCCCCCCCCAACTCATCCCTGGTTCTTCCATTTGATATAACTTAACATATAATGTCACCATACTAAGGACTTCTGCTTTCATGCATGCTCATAGCAACCTGGATTACACCAGCTCATACTTTTTGAAATATACATTAAGCACCTGCATTTATTCATTTGCACTTTTCCTTCCCTGACTGTATTTCACATTTTCATTCCATTCTATTACATTCTCCATTCACCTAATTTCAAAGACATACCGGTAACATATATCTATTTTTCTTTCATCTGCTTAGTCATACTCTTTTAACTCTTTTTCCTTGTCCATTTATTCTCTTTTACTCCTTTTATATTCCAAGTTGCAAATTTGCTGTCACACAATGCCTTTTAATTATATTGAAGTGTAGATGAGGTTCTTTCTTTCTTTCTTTCTTTCTTTCTTTCTTTCTTTTTCTTCTTTCTTTCTTTTTATTGATCATATTTGAATATTCATCCATCTCCCATGAAAGTGACTCGGAATGGTGTACTCAATTAAAAAACACACACATAAAAACAGTCACAAATATAAAAAGGGGAAACCAAACAGAAGAGAATGATATTAACCACAGTAAGGGAACCATCATAAAATCTCTCTGGTTCCCTGGGAACCACAGGTCTGATAACGTAATCAGGTCTTGAGGGAGAGGTGGAATGTTGTGAGGAATAGCAATAGCAATAGCCCATAAATTTATATACCGCTGCACAGTGCTTTACAGCCCTTCCTAAGTGACTTACAGAGCATGTTGCCCCCAACAATCTGGGTCCTCATTTTACTGACCTTGGAAAGATGGAAGGCTAAGTCAGCCTTGAATAGGTCAGGATAGAACTGTTGGCAGTTGGCAGAATTAGCCTGACGTACTGTATTCTAACCACTGCGCCAACATGGCTCTTCTTGTGGGAATGGAGCTAATCTTACTTCTGGGGAAAGAACATTTGAAAAGATAGGTGCCAGGCAAAGAATGCCCACTTTCTGGTACCTGCCAGATGTGATTTCCTGGCAGATGAGACCTGTAGCATGCCTTCTCTACCAGACCTGATGAGGCAGACAGATGTAATTATGGAGAGGAGATCCCTCAGATAACCCAGTCCAATGCCATGAAGGGTTTTAAAGGTCAAAATCAGCATCTTGAACTGAAGCTGGAAGTAGACTGACAACCAATACAGCTTGTGAAGCAGAGGTGTAATGTGTACTGCTCTAGTGTCACACATAACTGCCATACGACAGCTGAAGCTTCAGGAGGACTCACAGTCCTAAGGACTCTGTCTGCTTCCACAGGTTCAGCAGGTTCAAATTATTCTGAGATAACAGGGCAAAAGGTGGCTCAGTGGCTAAGAGGCTGAGTTTGTCAATCAGAAAGATCAATGGTTCGGTGGTTCAAATCCGTAGTGCTGCCTAACGCTCCTGTTACTTATTTCAGTTTCTGCCAACCTAGCAGTTTGAAAGCACGTAAAAATGCAAGTAGAAAAATAGGGACCACCTTTGGTGGGAAGGTAACAGTGTTCCATGCACCTTTGGCATTTAGTCATGCCGGCCACATGACCACGGAGACATCTTCGGACAGCGCTGGCTCTTTGGCTTTGAAACAGCACCACCCCCTAGAGTCGGGAACGACTAGCACATATGTGCGAGGGGAACCTTTACCTTAACAGGACAAAACTCTTCCCTAGACATCTCCACTAGATGTACAACAGCATCCCATGAGAATGAATCTGAGTAATTTTATCCAACTGTGCTGGAAAATTCCTCTACACACCCCTGAAAATTTTCTCCAAGCCATCCTTACTAATTTTTTTTTTTTTGGGGGGGGGGAGTCATGGCACTTGAAACTATACGCTGTTGCAGTACGACTGATGGAATAATGATGCTTTGCCACACTGATTGCTACTAGACAGATCTTAAAAGCAGCTCTAGCCTGTATTCACTTGAATTGGTCCTTTGTTGAGCATCAGTGATGCTCTTAACATCATTTTTCTTGCTTTCTCAACTCTTCTGTAAACCACAGACAATGTCAGAATCCCTGCGATGAGAGAAGCCATACATGTACATCCACAGCCTCAGCTACTCCCTTATTGCAAATGGCAAACAAGGCTTTGCATGGGCCATTGTAACAGGTTTCCAGCATAGTCATAGCTGGGCCACATGTAGTATTCCTTACTAATAGTAATAGCAGCACTGGCCAGTTTTGAAGCATTTGGGTGAACACACACAATCACAGCTAAACCCCAGCTTTTGTCCCAAGTATTTTCAGATTATATATCATATTATTCATATTTTGTTATATGAAATACCTGCATCCCATCAACTAGGATGCTCTTGCAATGTGCTTACACACCCTTAGAATACCCTCAGACTGTAACTTCAACATTTTGAATCTTAGTTCTTCTTAAACTATATTCCCACATGTCATGATGCCACTAATTTCCTATCTGAAGAAGTCACATGTTAAACCATCAGAAACTCTCCATCGTCCAAACAACATTGCTGTATTTCAGTCTAATGGAATAAAATTGTCTCCAAAAAGCTATTGATTGCACAGCTTGAAAGAATAGTTCCCTAATCTTGGTTAATTCAGCAGTTGTTTGATCTTTCTGAAATTTAAAGAAATCTTTAAAAAAATACAGCTGAATCTGGGATGATACAGACTCTGAGGAATTGGCAAACAGAGTATTGGCCTGGAAACCTTACAGATTCACTAATTATCCATAAAAGGATACATGCAAGTACAGATTACACTTAATTGCCTGTTTCATTATGGATACTTGCCATGAGTGGGGAAGTGATTTAGTCAGATTTCACACATACCACATAACACATTTTCAGAAGATTGGAGACAGGCAAATTTCCATATGGTTCTTTCAGATCATACCCAGCATTTACAAGGAAAAATGATGAACAGGGTACCCCACTCCCCTTGTATACTTCTGTATATTTCTGTTTTTTTCCCCTGTATATTTATATAACCACAAAACTTTGTCCATCACTTTTCAACAATCCCTGGGAGTCATTAGTGTCCAGTATGCTCTATTCTGCCACAGCTCATAATTGAAGCTGCTAATATTTTCTTCAAGGTTGCTGCTGTAGGAGATGAGAAACCAAACAACCTTTGGGAATACATTGAACTTTGAAATTGGTGAGATGGTGAACCATTGAGAATCTGATTTGTTAAAAGCAATGCCTAAGACTGCTAAGGTCCCATCCAGTGCTCCAGTTTTTCTTTCTTTTTGCCTGCTAGTCTTTCAGGGAAGATAGCCTCACACCAGTGACTTGCGGTGAAGCTTATGGCTGGTGAGGCAAAAAGAAAGAAAGCGGCTTTTGCCCCCCTCCCGCAGCAGCTATGTCCGAAATAGAGGCGTCCTGCATCCCGCAGCTATGTCCGACCCAGCTCCGGGGCACTTCTATGTCAGACAGAAGCGGTGGGGTGCTTTGTTTTGGCTTTTGCCTGCCCCGCAGGGCAAACACTTCCACCACTGCAGGCCACCAGGAGTATGTCCCGCCCGCAGCAGAAGAGCGCCGGTTCCTGCCCAGGCTGGAGCGAGAGCCGCAGAGGCGAAAGGCGAAAAGGGGTGGGGGTGTGTTCCAAGAGGCCCCCTCTTCTTTTTGCACTCCGCAAGCCAGGCCCAATTTTTTTTGCTTTTTAACCCTTTCTTAACTTTTAAAAGGCGAAAAATTCCTTATGCAAAAGAGGCCCCGAGTTCTCTCGCCTCCTCCTATAGTTAACACTAAGCACAGACTCCAAGTCACTGTGACTTGGAATCTGGTAGCAATTACCTTGGCTTTAATTATTTTAAAAAAATTATTTAAAATTCTTTCCTTTTCCTGAGGAGACTTGTGAGGCCCCGCCTCCCCTGCCTCTAGTGACTGCACGTCCCTGCCTCACACCAAGCAATGGCCTTTATTTCTGAAGAATGTTAGATGTATGACCACATGTATTCCTTTAATAAAGATGATGTTAGAATCTGTGTGTTTTGCTTTAAAATTATAATTCTTTTTTAATGAGATAAGACAGTCAACAGACATCAAAGGAGGTGCCTCTGGGTTATTGTGGACCACAAGTATTATACAACTAGCACTGCAGAAGAAGCTTTTTCTGCTCCTGCCTTCACTTTTAGTCATAAATAGGGGAACAATAGAAAGATCAATCTGACTTTCCCCATTATCTCTCATAGGGGACATTGCTGGGGCAAGATGCATATGGATGCTTATAGTCTCTGAGATAAGCCAATGTGGGAAGATCTTTCTGTGTATCACAGCCAGAGGAGGAGGACAGGATGATATATAGCAGCAGCCTGCAAGGGACAGAAGAAAATAGAAAGTTCTTTTTTGGGTTGGAATAAAATCCAGTCCAAAAGAGTACTCAAATTCATATGCTAATCCTTGAATCGAAAATAGCTTCACATCTTATTTCATCTTCAACCTTTGACAATTGTGAAGGTTTTGGCAGATTATCTTCCATCAATTCTTCCACAGTTAACTGATCCCGCCTGTCAATAAATTTGTTCTTCAGAATATTCACTCATCGTCAAGCAAAACAAGCCAGGAAAATGTGTATTTATTATTTAAAACTACAGCTATAAATTATTTACTAATCCATTTCTTCCCTACCTTGAATTTATTTGTCCTCATTGCAAAAGAGTTATAGCTTTCTTAATGAACATTATATGTTAACCATGTGATGGAAGAAGTAGAACTGCTCAAGTTGTATATCCTGACTGTTTCCTATCATTCACTTATAGGCGAAGTTCTGAAGAAAGGACTTTTCTACGATTATGAAGGTTTATCCTGAGATTTAGAATCCAGATTGCACAGGGATAGAATTTACGATGAAGCCTAGATGTGAACACTTGTCCCCAATATTTTATGTGACATTGCTCTGAGCTTCTTTTTCCCTGTTCCATCCATGGATGAAAGGCTGTCAGGCTAGGGGAGATGAAACACCATATCACATCACATGCTTTGTTATAGTCCATATTATAATAAAAAGAATGCCTAGGGATACATGGCATACAGCTTTGCCTATTATGTCTCTTACAACATTTAGAAGTTATTTATGAACTTCACATCATCCATGACATACCGAATATACAGATTCATATAAGCAGAACATGAAACTAATGATATGACATGATACCCTTTAATTGACTGCATATGTTCATGTATCTCATATGCTCAATTTACATCAGTAATATTGCTTGTGAATCTTTTCAGTAATTTTCCTGTTTGTTTGCAAAATGTTTGTTGTTGCCAGCTTCATCTCTTGATTTTATTTTCCCAGGCTGCTTGGGCCAAGTTGCCAAAGGAAAACAAAATCCTATCCTTTCCATCCATCTGGAATGCCAGGAAAATCATTATGAGCATAGAAATCAGTGAGAAAATATGATTGGAACATGACGCTCTGTAGTGAACAAAATACCCACCTGCTATATACTACAATATAGCAGCCAATGTTTCTGTTCAAGTTATCCTTAGCATTTTGGGAACTTTAAGAGATAAGCAAGCAAATGGGCAATTATCTGATTTTTTTTTAAAAAAATGTGCTTGTAATCATCAATTTGCATGCTTTATTATGTCTGAATTCACTTTCTGATTCCAAGTCTCTGGATGATATGCATGAATAAGGTCAAGACAGAATCAGACATTATGAAAACTCTATTGCTTTGTGTCCTCTTTGTTGTCAGCTTAGCCTTTTATATAATCCTTTGCACCAGAGTAAGGTCAAATACAATGATTGTATGGCTTTTAAGGTATTCTCACAATGTTAGCTCTTTTCTGTAGAGAAAAGTATATGGACTCCTCCTGGGTAATAGGAACTCATATGACTAGGCCTCTGGTTTCTTTCACTGATGCATGAAAAAGCTATAAATGAGTATATCTTGCAAATAGATACATCATTGCAATTCAGAATGAAATTATATGACACAACAATCTTTATTGTTGAGACAAGCCTACAGCAATACAAGTAAAATTATAATGCCACCATAAGTTATTTCAATGATATAATACAGTCCATAAAATATAATGCTGTAAAAGTTGTTGAACTATATGTCTAACATGAATTAGAAATTCAATATCAGTTTCATTGTGCTGTAAAAGAAGTAGAAGAAATATTGTTATAACCGCAGGCCATACAGATAAAGATATCTAATGATCCAAACAATACTGTAAAACTGGTGAATCAAATATTAAAAGAATATAGTCACATACATCCAGGGGTGGGTTTCTCGCTCCGTTCCAACCGGTTCGGTTGGAACGGGGCCGGCAGCGTCCTCGTGCATGCGCGCAGTGCACGCATGCGTACTAGCGTCTGTGCACGGCTCCAGCTGCTCCTGGAGGATCGCGCAGGCACTGTATGCGTCCTGTACATGCGTGGAAGCGCAGAACTCGTCAAAACTGGGTAAGAAACGTGGGCGGGTGGGTGGACCCTTCGACGTTCCCGGAAGTTACTTACTTCCGGGTTCGCTGACCAACCGGTTCGCAGGGACCGCCGCGAACCGCCTGAAACCCCACCCCTGCATACATCTCTAATTTCCTCTGTTTGTGAGCCTAGTTCTTACTGGTGTGGTAAGTCCTCAGTTCACTTATTGCCACTTTGGCTTCTTCACAGCTCAAGGAAGATAGCAATTTTGGAGACTAGCAAGAAACTACAGAAGTTTGATCTGCTTCTTCCTAGAATAAACATTATTAGAAAACCCATATGAGATAGGTCAATTGAAGATGGTTCAATAGGATACTTCCTATTGGGAAGAATGTACAACTAGTCCTTGAGTTACAACAGTACATTTAGTGACCATTCAAAATTACAACAGCACTGACAAAATAGATTTGTGACTTTTTTTTGCAGTTAAGATTGTTGCATGGTCATGTGATCAAAATTCAGACACTTGGTAACTGGCTCATATTTATGAGGGTTGAAGTGTCCCAGAGTCATGTGATCTCCTTTTGAAACCTTCTGACAAGCAGAGTTATTGGGGAAAACAGATTCACATAATAACTGTATTAGTAACGTAACTGCAGCAATTAAGAACTGTGACAGGAAAGGTTGTAAAATGGGGCAAAACCCACTTAACAACTGTCTTGCTTAGCAATGGAAATGTGGGGCTCAGTTGTGGTCATAAGGTATTCTTCAATCAATACTTGGCAAGTATTAGCCAACATCCTATATGTAGGTAGATTATATGTGATCGCTTTATTGACTGAGGAATGTGAAAGAAATAATGGTACGTAAGCCCTGATTAAGATTAGTCTAATTGCCATGACTTTGATATGTTAAACCCATGTTGTGAGCACTTTTATGTATGCTTGGCTTGTCATAAAATACCAATGTATAGAAGACAAATTGTTCAAGTGGCTTTCTATGGTCCACGTTATTCCTCCCTTACCCCATTTCTCATCACCTCAGTTCACATTTATTTTTTGTTTCTAGGATTGCTCCATCAATTGAAGGTGGTTCAATAGCCAGATGAAAGTTTATTGGAATCTGAAGTGACTTCTTATATACACAGCTATTTACTTTAGACAGCGATGCCATGTGCTAAATTATTACAGCACTTGCTTCCTTGCAAAAGGCTCAGCTGGTTGCCCATGCATGAATCGATTGTCACACAGCTTATATGATTTCAGTTGTTCACAGTTTCTCAACATCAGCATAAGCTGAACTCCTGGTAGTTTTTTTTTTCTCCCACAGGCTATAGGATCACATGGATGCCATAAATCATATTAAGGAGTTGTATAACATCACAATGTTGAACATTCAATCATGGTTTAAGCTGTAGTAGCTAAGTGTTTTCATTCTATAGAACACCTGGAAGCACAGAAAACTGCATTGGTGACAAAACTAATTCGAGACAGTAAATCCATGATCAGATGAAAATATATGGCAAACGCATTTTTCAAAAAATGGGAAAATATCTTTTTCCACATAACAAAAGGTCCAAAATGAACCATGCTGATTGCTCTGTATGAACCAAGTTAATGAGTTTATTGTTTAAATACCGAAACAAATTAATGAAAACTCATGAAATTATATTTCCCTAGATAAAATAATAGAAACCTGGCTATTAAAGATCGTTTCTAGAAACCAAGGCAGCACTCCCTAAAGACTAGTCATTAAGGATCATTACTAGCCACAATGGCACAGTGGTTAGAGTGCAGTACTGCAGGCTACCTCTGCTGGCTGCCTACAATTTGGCAGTTCGAATCTCACCAGGCACAAGGTTGATTCAGGCTTCCATCCTTCCGAGGTGGGTAAAATGAAGACCCAGATTGTTGGGGGCAATATGCTGACTCTTTAAACTGCTTAGAGAGGGCTATAAAGCAGTATGAAATGGTATATAAGTCTAAATGCTATTGCTAGTACTATTGCTATACATAGTCAGTGATCACTCTCATACCCCATTTCCCACGGGCAGCTGAATGGCTCCTAAAAGTACTTTCTGTCAGCAAGGAAGAAAGACAACCATGGGGTATGACATAGATAGAACAGATTCTCCAGAATGGTTTTTAATTGATTATGATCTTATGTATACATCCACTTTCCTCCCTTCCATTCAATCATGTCCAATTCCCAGGGTCTGCTTGGACAAGTCCCTAACGGGTTGTTGTTGTTGGTATTTTTTTTGAAAGATTTTTCAGAAGTAATTTGACATTGTTGCTGCCTAGGGCTGAGAGAAAGTTACTGGCCCAAGGTCATCCAGCTAGTTTTGTGTCTAAGGCAGAACTAGAACTAATGGTCTCCTGGTTTCAAGCCTAATGCCTTAAACATTATTCCAAACTGCCTGTCATACATTTAATATAAAAGAGGAGTTATATTGGTTGGCAGCTGATCAATATACTGTCTTCTAGGTCCAGTTTTCCATCAATGATTCATGGTAGGGTTTTTCAGTACTGGAGGTGTGGAACAACAATTTTTCAAAGGTGTCTGATTCTAACCACCTTTAATATTTTTCTGGTGACCCAGAATGATGGATGTTAGATTGGAGGGTGAAATTGATATGATGGTTAAATCATATTAATCACTGTGCTGTTCAGCCTGCCAAAGCAGGATATTTTTTAAATAATGGAGCAAAGAAATATGTAATAATGGGCTTTGCAGAACACGTTTTATTCTGTCTATTGTCTTAATACCTTGAGTGATGAGTCCAGTTCTGAGGATGCTGTGACTTAGTTCATAAAACAACATTGTGATTTAAGATACTGGATTAGGACTTGGGGGTCCAGTTTCAGCCTTGGAAGTCATCTGATGACTTTGGGCTAGCCTTTCTTTCAGCCCAAATGGTTATTGTGGTGATGCAATGGAACTCAGGAGCTCTATGTAAGTCACTTTTGAGTTACTGAGAGAATAGGGGATAGAAATCTAACAACCCAATAATACACTCGGCTACCAATTATCCCATTTTTGGATATAGACAATGCATCGAACCATAAACTAAGCTTGAGAATAGGATTCTCACAACTCACCTAAAAAAAAAAGAGAAAAAGAAAATCAAAGGTAGAATAAAACCGATGAAGATCAGCATGTTGTGTGAATGCAACTGTGAATTTTTAAAGATAACTTGAGAGAGCATGTTGTATCTATTCAACCCAAATTTCATTTATGCACCAGCTCTTTTGAATTCAACTGAGTTATCAGGCTCCTAGCTATAAAAATCTATGGCTGCCTATACAAGTTTCCTTCTTTTGCCTTTTTTTCTTTTACAGCCTGTCTTTTAAACTTTTAATACATTAATTACATTTATTAGTTACTTTATAGTGGCAGTGGGCAAGCTATAGTGCCAAATCTTTTGCTGGTTCTCTGTGGTGGTTGCAAGCTGTTGTTGAATTTTGAGGGCAAAACGTTGAAAATTGTAGCCTGTTTTCCATATGCCGTACTACAGTATTTGGCTGAAAAATAAATATTACGATTTGTTAAGCTTAATGCACTTATAAAAACAATTCCCTAAATAGGCAAAACAAAAGCAAAAAAATAAGTCCTGCACTTCTTGGCAACCTGGTGATGGTGATTGGGCAGATGAAGTGTAGCCCTTGGCTGCAAATAAGATTACTATTGCTTCACACAGTACAATTCTCAAATGGCCTTTATTATCACATATAAAACCAAATCAAAGGCAATATGTATGCCACTATTATAAGAAGGCAAAATATAGGACCTTGGAAAATGGAAAAATTCTCTGAGAACATTTTTGGCTCATCTGGGTAAAGGAGAAATGCTTTTAATTGCATTAAGATTACATGTTTTGACTGAAAGTATAGTGAGATGTTCTGACCCTTTTCTGATTTTCACGTGATTGCACTTCACCTGAAAGAATGAAGAAGTAAAACTTTATTTATTGCCAATTTTATTTTACACCTTTATTGCATTTTAAATAAACACAACCACAGCTGTTCCCATGGGAAACAGTCAGCTCTATGGAAGAAAGGAAAATGCAACATATTAAAGCGTACTTGGCAGTACAAAGCATAAAGGGATTTAATCCTATTAGCTCAGAATAAGGTTCAGTGAAATATTTATTTAATTATTTATATCTTTAACATTTCTATGAAAACTCAAGGTGATAAAAATACCCAATATTCCTCCCTTCTCCTATTTTCTCCACAATAATAGCTCTGTGAGATGTCTTGGGCCAAAGTTACCCAGCTGGTTTTCATGTATAAAGCAGGATTAGAACTCATGGTCTCCTGGTTTCTAACCAGATGTTTTAGCCATTAGACCAAATTGACCCATTCCTAGAATTATCTAGGAACTTCTTGGGGAATTATAAGAAAGTGGAAGACAAATCATTCTTTAGTATCACATAGAATCTGATCAGTTTTCTGGGTCAATGTTACTATGTGTTTTATAACACAAACACACAGGATTTAGGTTGCAGTTTCACCAGGGTGGGCTTCAAAAATTTCAGCAACGGGTTCTCTGCCCGGTTTCTGGTTGGGAGTGGCCATGGTGGGTGTCGTCTTGTTACCCTCCTGCACCACAGCAGGGGGGGTGGGCCGTTTTTGCTTTCCACAGACTCCAGAGACTTTCCTCGAGCCTCTGGGAGGATGAAAACTGCCTCCCCTAAGCTCTGGAAGCCCCCCAGAGGGCCTCTGGAGGCTGGAAATGGGGCTGTTTCTGACCTTCCGGAACTTTCAGGAGGCCTGTTTTTCCCCCTCCCCAAGCCTCTGCACAGGACATGCACTTACCTTGCATCCAAAATGGGCCATGTGTATAGTGACCAGACGTCCTGCTTTTGAACAATTTGTCCCGCATCCTGTGGCGTTTTTTAAAAGTCCTGATTTTTCAGTCGGCCGCGCACATGGCAAGAAAACACCGCACAGCAGTTTGCAACTGCCACAGAGTGATTTCTATTGTCACAGGCTCGGGAAGCTGGGGAGGTCCTTTGCAGGCGGCTAGAACTGGCCGCCCACAAAAGATCTCCCCGGACTTGTTTTGATGAGCGCGGGGCGACTGACGGTAGTTTGCGCCCCGTGTTAAAATCGTCAATCGCCCCGTGTTAAAATCTGGTCACCTTAATTATCCAATTAAGGCAGAGCAGAAATGGGCTATGCGCTGACCCTAGAGAAGGGGCGCAGGAGGGGCCGGCAACCACTCCTGCTGCAGATCTGGCTCCCCTAAGAGGGAGCTCCCTTCGGCTTCTTCCGCCTCAACCACTTCTTTGCTGTATGGCCATTTAAGGGGAGCCCAAGCAGGGATTTGGGGTTTGGTCAAAGCAAACCAGAAGGGCCAAACAACAGGACATCAGACTGCCGGAGGGAAGGGAGGGGGAGGGGGGGTGTTGGAAAAAAACCCCACACGAAGGACTTCTCTAGTTAGCTGCTTCTGCAGACAGACTCGGCTCCGCCAGAGAAGAGAAAGTGAGGTCTTCTACCCTCCTTTTGCTCGCTTCTCTCCAGCTTTTCGGGACCCAAAGCAGCAACTGCAAAGCGTGCTTCCTTTTCTTCCGCCCCTCATCTTCACCCCCCTCACATCCCTCCATCCCCCCATGCCCACCACTGCCGCACCATCTGAGCATGGGGGGGGGAGGGAAGCGGGGGCTGCCAAGAGAGAAGCCAGAAGCATGCAGCCGGGGCAGGTCAAGCGAGAAGCACTGCTTGCCCTTCTTGCTCTGGCCGTGTGTGCGTGCAGAGAAAAAAAGAGAGAGAGGGCTGGCAGGTGCGAGAGCTCAGCCCCGTGGGCAGAGAGAGGAAGAGAGAAAGAGAGAATGGTTCACTTGCCGATGCTGCTCACTGGGACAGAGGGAGCTTGAGGGGTGGATGGAAGGGAGATGCAGCCACGGTCTCTGGCTGGGAATCTCTGGAGATGAGGTGGGCACCCGCCACCACCGCTGCGTTTGAAGTAGCCCCGCGTTTTTGAAGGTAGTTTGTGTGGATGGGAAAGCAAGGTGTGATGGGGCGCAGCCTAAGTCCCCCCTTTGCCTAGGACGCCTGGGGGTGGGTGGGTGGAGAAGATAATTTAGACCAAATTTTTAATCAAGAAACCCCCCTCCCCAGTCAATGGTGTCCCACTTTACCAATGTTAAAATCTGGTCACCTTAGCCATGTGGAGACTCTGGGAGGTGTGGGATGGGCAGCGCCAGCCAGGGGTGGGATTTGGAGGTTCTCTGAACTGGCCACAATGTTAGCTATGGGTTGTCCTGAACCCGAGTGAACCCATAGCAGCCCACCCCCGAACTTCACATAAGTAACACTATTCTTGTCTTCATCCCATGTCTTTACTCTATTGCCCAAGAAGGCCACAGTTCTCATTTCATAAAGTTTGGAGGGACTTTCTAGTCTTAACTCACAGCCCAGTGCAGAAATCCTCAGTTCATTCTGGACAAAAGGTGATCTAATTTTTTCTTGAAAACTTCCAGTAATTGTGCACCCACAACTTCAGGCAGCAGGCTGTTCCACTTCCTAATAGCTTCAGGACACTGTGCCTATTAACATTGCAAAGTTATAGCTCTTAAGACTTTTAAGCAACATTCAACACCTAAATGTTTAGAAGGGAAGGTTTAGTTACCGTCCCTTCTAAATACTTCCTAATACACTATAATGTTTTCTGCAGTTGTATCTTTAACAACCACAGAGATAGAACTAAGCAGGAAGAATATTATATTTTAAAAACTGCAATAAATTTTCCATAGTCACCATTATTAAATTTAATGCTTTTGATAATATAATAATACACATTAAAAATACTGCGAATATTTATGGCCATGACATTGTTTCAAATACCTACTTATGCTGCATGACTAACACTAAGCTCAACATTTATAAATTTCCTGGGAACTTAAGCCTCCTTTATATTAAGAGAAGCAAGGACGTGTATAAACATAGTAAGAATTTAAAACAGTAAGTTGAAGGTGCGAAGGTGAAGTCGACTTGACTTGGCTTCAATGAGAGTATGCTTCTATGGACCAAGAAGCAGAAATTACAGAGTTGGAAGGGAACTTGGGGATCTTCTAGTCCAACCCTTTCTCCAGTATAGGAAGTCTAATGTCAGGGTTCCAAATAGCATCCAAAATTAAATCAGAGTCCAAGGCAAAGTATTGCTCAAAGTTCCAATTTATTAAGAGAGCCATGTTGGCACATCTGGGAAAACCCGAACTTGAAAGCTTCCTGGTTTTCCCCACCCAGTTGAATGTTTAAGATCTTGCCCCACATCCAAAATTCTATTACATGGTCCAATCTCCCACTGCCATGTTGGCAGTTCCACCCATCCAGTTCCGGTCAGGTGCAGAGGTGCAAAGGCAAAGGATGACTTTGGCTTTCTAGAAAGAATTTTGTTATGGCTACATGGCATCTCACGCCTGCAATCCCCCCTCCCATTTTTCCACCATGTAGAATATGTTGGATCTGTGGCAGGCCAAAGATCCAAAAGAAAAGATGGCTGCAGGCCTGACACCTCACACCATTCAGGACAAATAGCACTTTAGTCTTTTCTTGCAGACTTCGAGTGACAAAGACTCACAAATTCAGGAAGTAGGTTGTTCCTTTGCTTAATTGCTCTCAAATCCTCCTGAGATCAACTTTGGATCTCTCACTGTAAAGCTTCCACCTAGTGGTCCTTGTCGTCCCCTGAAGTGCTCAGAAGAATAGATCTACTATCTCTTTTCTGAGATATCTCTTCATGTTTCTCTAGATTGCTATCCTATCTCCTTTGTTTAAGCTGTTCCACCTTATGAATAAACAAAACAAAGTAAGCCAAACTGCTTCTTGGCCTTGGCTAAGAACAAGTGCAAGTGACTTATGAATAATGTATTAGGATTTTCATTAATTTCATGGGATTTAATAAACGCACAAATTGCAGTTCTGAGTTCCTTCTTTAATTCTGAGCTAATCCAGCCAGTAAGTGATTAAAGTTGGAAACCCCCAAATTTCCCAACTTTCCTGCTCTTCAAGTGCTTCATGTTCTAGCATGCAACTATTGAATATCTTAATATGAAGCTGCATCTCATTAACAGAAACAATATCCATATCCAATGTCAAGCACATGGTATGATAGAATAATAGGCAGCTGGCTGGGCAAAACCAGAGACAGATTACTGACATTCAGACATTTCTTCAGAAAGAGCCTGGAACTGAACATTTTAAAATCTCGGTTCTTAAGGCTCCACTAAACCATAACCACTCACGATTATTCTGAAGCGTTCCTTCTTCTGAGAAGAAATGGTCCATTTCTCCCAAAGAATCTATTTTTGAGGATGCCTGAGTTTGAATTCTTTACCGCTTATGGAATCTGAAGTTGGACAATGGCCTAACTAGCAATTCAATATTAGAAGAAGCTCTCTGCAACTTTTTAACTTCTGTTTCACCTCAAGGAGCTCTCTGTCTTATTCCAAAGAGAAATAATCTGAATTAAGATAAATTTTCTGTTCAACAGTTTCTATTTTCATTTCCCCCCATTCACTGTGTCTGCCCCCATCTATGCTGCCATGGGACTTTGGAGTAGCTTAATGTCTTTGATACCCTGATTAAACACAGTTGCAACTCATATCCAGGAGAAGGCAAGTTGATAAATAGTTCTCACTTTTGCTATATCATCATGGCCAACCCATGAATAACTTATTTTGCAACAAGATCCACAACTCTGAAAGTAGACGTGCCTATCTTGTATTAATTTAATGAAGATGATGAGACCATCTTGAATCTGGAAAAGTGTTTCTCACCTGTGTATACTTATTTCAAGGGAATGCTGGAAGCTGAGTCCTCATATCTGTTGCCACAGGTTGAGAAACATTGCTCTAGAGCATGAATTGGAAAAATGGGGCCATGGTTTCTGATGATCAAGCATGGGAAAATATTAACTCTTAAAGATATATTTAATGTTGTTTAATTAGAATGATCAGGGAGTGTCATGAAAATTAGTTTTGAAATAAATTTATAACTCATCCTTGCTTAAGACATGTCTTCCCCTAAATCTTTGCACATCTCCATTTAACATTTTGCCAAAGCAGAATGAATAAACATTTATTTTTTATCATATAGTTTACAATAAGGGTTGATAGCATTTTGACATTCTATTATACCTAAGATTTGTTGTACTAGAACAAATAGCACCATAGCTAGGGAGGGTAAGGAAGTTACTGTCCTTCTATTACTTCTCCTTTTGAGAATAGGCTGAATTTCATTTCATGAAATCTACATGATTAATTTATTGCTGTTATAAAGGAAAATAAATTTACAGGCCTTGGTTTGACTGCAATCAGTCACATCACATTGCAGAATGGTTACTAATGTTGTAATTTTACCCACACATTAACAAAACTTATTGTGATTTTGTGTGTGTGTGTGTTTGTGTGTATGTTCAGGTCCTGATGACTTCCTGGACTAATTCCTGTACTATTCTTGGCAAGATTTTTGGAAGTAGTTTGCCATTGTCTTCTGCTTAGAGCCGAGAGAAAGTGACAATCCCAAAACCGAGTTGGCTTTGATACTAGAACTCATGGTCTTCTGGTTCCTATCTCAGCACCTTAACCTATATACCAAGGTGGCTCTTTTGAGCATTAAAAGAACTTGAGAGAAATGCATCAATGAGACATAAAAACAATTACCCCAAGAAGCTCTCCATGTACTTTAGACTGTGTCTTCCATTGTACCCAAAGATTCTGTTAAGTGGAATTGAGGGACCTTATGACCTAATACATTAGAAGGTATCATTCTGGACAAGTCTTCTTTATAACAATCTTGTAAAGAAAATTCATCTTTTTTAATCACACAATACAAACCAAGAGCAATGAGTAATGCTGATAGGCAACAGTTGAGTTAAAGCCACATGCATTACAAAAGATTAAAAATAGGCTATTTCCTGATTCCTCATGTAGTCTCATTCTCACTGTTCTTCCTGCCATCTCTTTCAATAGGTTTCAGCAATGCTGTCCTGGGAGGGAGCCTGCATTCATTCCTGAATAGAGAGGTCTGTACTCTTTTTTTGTATCAGCTGTTAAGGGAACAGTTGAACATGTAGTATAGGAGTAGGCAGGTTGATGCCTTACACATATTTAAAGTTACTTCTTTTATAATCCCCTAACATTTGAGGCTTATTGGAGCCCTTAAGATATCTTCTCACAATCATCCCTGGAATCTAGTACTTCCCAAAGTTTACATTAATTTCAGATACTTATCTGCCCTTAAATTCATGGTTTGGATTAGTTCTGGACACTCTAAGCTTCCATTTCTTTGCAAAGATTTGGTACCTTGTGTGTTTAGCACACAGGACTAAACATAAGAATAATCCTGCTGGATAATACTAAAGTCTATTTCAGTCAGCCAATGCTTTCTTACAGTGGCCAACCAGATCACGGGTGTCAAACCTGCTGTGTCACGTTGGCGTCATATGATGCTTCGCAATATTTTGCGATGTTTTTCCCCTTCATGGAGCTGGGGTGGGCATGGCCTGCATGTGACACATCCAGCCCACACATTGCCAGTTCAACACCCTGAACCAGATGGTCTGGGTTGATCACAAGCAAGGGAAAGATTGTTCTCCTTGCAACTGCTTTTTGGAATGGTGCCACCAACCTGAAGATAACATCAAGTCTTCAAGGCCAATGAAAATGCATGAACATTGCTCATGCATGCAGTCCTTTCATGTGTTAAATGTTTTATCCTCGATACTCCTCTTGACTGTAACCTAAAAGCAGACCTCAATTGTCTTACTCCCTGCTACCCAAGACCAAAGTTTTAATAAAGTTTAATAAGTTTTAATAAAATCCCAATTCCTATTCCAAAAGTTGAGGAACAGCCTTCCTCCATCTTCTTTTGTCACCTGAAATAGGTAACTTCCTTTAGCAGGACTGGCCTAAGTAAAAAAGCCCAAATAGCTGATGCTGGAAATTTGCCTTTCATAAATCTGTCTCCTTTTCTATGGAACAGTTTTCTAAGCCTCAGCTTCCCTCTCCTTGTGGAACATTTTTGGAGTTGCTCAGGCAGACAAAATCACCCATGTTAAATTCCTTAAGAGCAGGCAAGTTCTGAGGAAAAGAACATCCCGCAAAAAGTATTCAGAGATAAAAACTAGTGTTATTCCTGCCTGAAGCAATGAAGAGAAACTGCATATTCATTTAGATTACCCTGATACTACAGAGGTTCAGTCTCCTCAGTTCTTATGCTTTTACTACCAAGAAGTAGCTCTTTGCCTACATAGCTCTCTGTTTTTGCAAGGATTTATCTCTTGTCTTTACAGGTGTCATCCGTAGGCCTCCGTTGCTTGCACATGGAATTTAAGAAGAGAGATACTTGCTTACTCACCCACTCCACCCTAACCTGCTTAGCAGGAAAAGCAATCTCTTTTTCCCTTCCCTTCTGGGCGTAATTTGTCTTCCTGCCTTTAGGCTTCAGGGCGAGGTGGGGCAAATGGAGATTGACTATGCACATTGGCTGCTGACAGTAATGAGGCAATGAGGAGAGATGTGGGGAATTGGCTTGCTGATGGGTGGTGATAGATCTGGTTTCAGGTGAGTGGAGAGAAGGGGAGACAGTGGATTTCCAAACAGGACCAGTGTCTGATCAAATGGAGAGGCAAAACTCTGGGAGAGAAACAAAGCTGCCTTTCTCAGGGGTTATGGCCATGTTTCTCAGGCATAGAAATGCTTTTTCTGGCATGGCAGGGCTTTCTAAGATTGGCTTTTTTTAAAATTCCACTCATCTTTACAAGAGCTTTGGCTGGGCTAATGAGCTTCTTTCTCATCCAGATTTTTCTGTTGTTGTCGTTGCTCTTATAACATTCCAGTGTGGAAGGTTAAGCTAAAAGGCCATAGCTTAAGATAACCTGCTCTGCTTTATGGCCAAATATAGATCAGAAGAGGTGATTTAGTTGAACATTGTGGTACAATTGCTTTCTTTGTTCTCCTTTTTAAATAGGTCTGGACTACATGTGGAATATTTTGACCAGCTTTTCTAAACAGTCGGCTCTCTTGCTGCAGTCATAGCAGGTGGAAGCATTTAAGAAATCTTGGCTGGTCTCAAAAAAGTCAAGTAGTTTTCATCCTGGATAATACCAGAGGGAAGACTAGGGCTGTGAGCTAGAAAATTTGAAAATGTGAAAAAAGCATTCTGAGAAAAAAGCAATGGCAAACTACCATCATAATGAAGCTATGCAAATTGCCTGGGTCCTTGTACTCGTCATGAATTCCAGCTGAAGAAGTACCATGTCTCTTTTCTGAATTGACATTGTTCCACAAACTTTACAACAAGTGCCTTTTATATACAATATTCACAAATTATGGTAGAGTAAATATGTAGCCCAGGGGTGTGCTTGGATGTGTTCTCTGAACATGGTTGTTTTCCTGCAGATGTTTCATTACCAGGTTACCTAATCTGACAATGAACCTAAGAAACCAACAATTCAGATGTTTTCAGCCCTTTCCCTAGAGGTTGGAAAGTCTGAGAATGCATAGCCAAAGGTTTAAAATTCCAGAGCCTGTAGACCCTCACAAATGAAAACATGTCCAGTTGGGAAAGACTATCTTAATTACTGCTGCCAAATGTGCAAAGTACAAATGTAAGTTCTGTAGGAAGAAATATGGATTTTTGACCAAGTCCCATTATGGTCAAAGGCACGGGTGTCAAACTCACATTGCGGTCATGTGATGTTTTGCGATGTTTTTCCCATTTGTGGAGCTAGGATGGGTGTGACCTGTTCATGACACATCTGGTCTGTGGGTCGCCAGTTTGACACCCTTGGTCTAAGGAGATCAAATCAATCCTAAAGAAAATCAACCCTGGCTGTCTTTTGGAAGGGAGATACTGAAGCTGAAGTTCAAATAATTTGTCCACAAAATGAGAACAGAGGACTCATTAGAAAAGATCCTGATGTTGGGAAAGATTGAAGGTAAAAGGAGAAAGGGATGGCAGAGGATAAGATGGTCAGATGGTGTCATCAGTGCTGTGGGCATGAGTTTGGGCAGACTCAGGGAGACAGTGGAGAATAGGGGACCTGGCCTGAGGTAGTCCATGGGGTTACAAAGAGTCAGACATGACTTAGCAATTGAACAACAACATTATTCTCTGCCTTATGGACTGGTTCCATGACTTCCCAATATGCTATTATTGGTACAGGCTATTCTCTTGTCTCACTATCACAAGCTGATAACCTCTGGTGCACCATGTTTGAAATCTGCTACACTGCCATATCTATAATACAGTTTAGGATGACTGAATCTTGATCTCAAAAATATGGATGGCCATCCAGTGGTTGTCTGGAGCTGGGCACCCAAATATGGTAGCGCTGGGACTCACTGGAGATGAAATTAAGTTTGGCAAAAGAAGGAACATTTTATATTAAAGGTTAAGGAGTAATAGCTTTTCATTGTCATCCCTACCTGGTCATGACTTCTGGGAGGATGGTGGGAAAATACTAAATTTAGCTAACAGGTGAGAGCAGGTATGACAGCTGCCAAATTACTTAATCAATGTGTCTTAGCCAATGGACCACTTCTACCATATTGATGGGCAAAGAATGGAGCCAGGAAGCAAAACATTGAGGAATTGCATCCTTATGAGAGTTAAATTAAAAGCAATGCATATTTATTCAAATCATTTATTGTGAACATTTCCTATCTTTTCTTTCTTTATTTCCCAAAATTACAGAATTTGGTAGACTTGACTATGTGCCATAAAATCATTTTCAGCTCCTAATGTAGATTGATTTTTTCCATATTGATCTATGCTTAAACTGTTCTTTAAGGTGTGAGGTGTCCATGGTGCTCTCTGAGCTTGGTTGTTTTCTTGCAGATGTTACATTACTCAAAGTAGGTAAAATCATCAATGAATACTGATGATGTTTCCTAGTTCGGGTAATAAAACTTCTGCAAGAAAACAACCAAGCTCAGAGAACACCAAGGATCCCCTCATTTCAACTCTGACCTACAAATATTCTCTTTTCTTTCATTTTTCCCAATGTGCATAGATCACCATTGTAACTGAGTCCATCCATCTTGTTTCTGGTCATTTTTCTCTTTTCCAAAGCAAGTTTTGGCAATAACTTGTAAATAATTTTCATGTTTATAGATCATCCTCATCTAAACTGAGAGAGATATTGGTATGTATTTGCGTGCACCAATAAATTAAGATGTTGGGGTAGTAGATCAAAACTGAGAGGGCAGTAGAAGGCATTCCTGAGGTTTCTATATGCAGATCAATATGAGCAAACGCATCACATCTATTAGAAGAGTGGCATATATGCTGCTTACCTAAACATTTTATGTGCACATGAAATCATTTCCCATAAATATCCAGTGTTTTGTCTGTCTGGAAGCTAAAAGAAACTGAAGTTTAGAGCTTCTCACAATCTCATCTTTTGTCCTTCTCATTAAAACAGAATCCTATAGATGCCTTTGGTATGAACACTAAGTTTAGCAAGGAAATACCAGTTTCAGATGCCCTCCTTCCCAAGATCCATTCATTGGGGACATTGGCAGACCTTCTATCTTTCTGCCAAGCTGTGGAATGGGATCTCTTGGGAGTGGTGCTCAGCTTCCTCTCTTTCCACTTCCAGAAAAAGAGACAAGATCTCTTTCATTCAGCTAGGATTTTTTCAGTTTGACTTGATTAATGGTTTTGAAAGGTTTTAATTCAGGTTTTAGCAGTTGAGGTTTCATTTTTTCCTTGAGTGACCATGAGCCATATCCATAATTGGCTAAGAGGCATTTGTTCCTTTATCTTTACACTGTTGCCTTCCTAACCTTTTAGGGCAGGGCTGTCAACGTCGTGGCCCACGGGCCAAATGCGTCATGCAGTGGCCACACCTATACTCAGTTTAGTGAAGGAGTAAAAAAATTCTGACGTGATGACGTGAGTTTTGCACACCTGTTTTAGAGGCTCAAAGAGTGAAAAGACAATAGATGAATGTCTCTTCAAGACTCAAACCTGGTCAAATATGCTCCTCCCTCTAAAAGGTTTGAATGAAGCTATGTGTATGAGTGCAGGTACGAAATCAAAACTCAATACTGCCATTGACTATAGCACATTATTTTTAGGCTACATGATTCCAATGCCTAATCTGGCTATTCTGCCTGACCACTTTGGAGGATGAGAATGAGAATTTTGCTGGGTAAGACCCACACATGATCCTCATTAAAGGCAAAGGCCAGGATAGCTTCAGGAAGCACCTGAAAAAAGCCACTAGACCAGTGAGGGTAAACCTTTTCAGCACCAAGTGCCCAAACTTGAACATGCATGTATGTGTGTATGTGCACATGCTGGAGCACTGGAAACTCTAAGATCAGCTGACCAGCACATGCATGCCTGTTTTTTAGCCATTTTCTGGTGTTTTTCAGGATGTTTTCAGGCCATTTTCCAGACATTTTTGGACTCTTTTTCAAGCCAAAAATGCCCCCCCAAAACACCCTGAGAATGGCTCCCAAAACATCCCGAAAATGGCCCAAAATGGCTTGAAAATGGTCCAGAAAGCAGCCCTAGAAAATGCCCCCCAAATGGCCCCGGAAAGGCCCCGAAATATGGCCTGTTTTTTGGCTGTTCCGGCGCTCTGGTGCCCATGAAGATCAGCTGGCTGGCACACATGTGTACACCAGAAACCAAAAGAGCAGCTGGCGATGGCATGTGCCCACAGAGAGGGCTCTGCATGCCACCTCTGGCACGCATGCCATAGGTTCGCCATCACAGCACTAGACTTTTTGGGGAGAATGTTTATGTATATGATATGAGCTAATAACCAGTTAGTCATTGGTGAACTTAACCAAATCCTTTTCTTGCAATTGGTTTGTGCCCTGTACAACAGAAGCAGTTAGCATGGTTGCTCCTGAATGTTTGTTGGCAGAGCACAAATACCTTCAGCTCTTTTCATCTCAGTTAAAAAGGGGACTTTGCCATTGGATAGCTCTGCCTTTTCCTGGCACCTTTTTGCACAGCTCGGCAGGAATGGGTATCATCTGACAGGATGTGTAAATACTTTCAGGAAAAACACAGAGAAGGCTTGTTTTACACTAAGGCCTCCAAGACTGAAGCACTCCTTCCTGCAGACCCTCAGCCTTGCCGCCCCCATCCCTCACAAGGGGCTTGCAATTTGATGGTGAGGTGAATAACTTCTTTGACATCAAGAACTAGACCGAAACTATGTCAACGGAGACAGGGATTGGGGTGGGGGTGAGGGGGGGGGTGAGGGTGGCTTTTCCTGTTGATCCTGTTTGAGCTTTTGAGCTGTGTCCCGAAAGGTCAGTTTGTTCAGGAGACAATTTTATCTGGGGAAGAAAAGAAAGGAAAACAGAAACCGAAGAGGCAGGAGAGGAAGAAATAAAAATAATAAGAAAAAAAAAACCTTTTGATAAATGCCTCAGCCGTGACCTAGCTGAAAATTCATTCCATTTAAGATTGTTAATCAGAAAGAAAGAAAAATAGCTGCGGAGTACAAAAGACATTTGCCTGAAGCTTTGGGGATACATGATTGCTCAACCAAGCAGTGGAAGGAACAAGTAAATAAAAAGTTGTAATTGGGACATAAACGTTAAAGGATTGCTTTATTGCTTTACAGTTAAAATTTCATCACTTTTCCTTTGTGAGTTTGCAGAAACATATCTGGAGATGTCAAATGTTGCTTGGACAACAGTGCCAGAATTATTAGGGGAGGGAAAAAGGAGGGGTGTCAGTGAAATTGACCTGGCTGTCCCATATTTAATCATATTGTATCCTTCTACATAGCATAGGGGGAAGCAGTGGCTCAGTGGCTAAGATGCTGAGCTTGTCGATCAGAAAGTTCAACAGTTCGAATCCCTAGTGCAGCAAAATGGAGTGAGCTCCCATTACTTGTCCCAGCTTCTGCCAACCTAGCAGTTTGAAAGCACGTAAAAAATGCAAGTAGAAAAATAGGAACCACCTTTGATGGGAAGGTAACAAGGTTCCGTACACCTTTGGCATTTAGTCATGCCGGCCACATGACCATGGAGACGTCTTCTGACAGCGCTGGGTCTTCGGCTTTGAAACAGAGATGAGCAGCTCCCCCTAGAGTTGGGAACAGACTAGTATGCAAGTGCGGGAGAACCTTTACCTTTACCTTACATAGCCTTTAAAAATCAATAGTTGGAAGGGCAATCTAAAAAGTAAAAGTTGGTTTCTTCGTATGGTCTTAGCATCCCAATAAGATATGCTAGTTTTACTAGTTGAATTATAGGTAGTCTTCGACATCTGACCCCAGTTGAGCCCAAAATTTATGTTGCTATGCGAGACTGTTGTTAAGTGAGTTTTACTCCATTTTATGGCCTTGCCGCAGTTGTTAAGTGATTCAGTGTTAAGTTAGTTAAGCTAGTCACACTTAAGTGAATCTGGATTTTCCATTGCTTGTCAGAGCTTGTTGAGGTTGTTGCCTTTTAGCTTGTTTTCCATTCGTCTGGTAGTCATATGGCTAGGTCTTTGCTCCATAACACCTTGCCCTTCTAGGGAGGGGAGATGGAACATCTTGTCTGGTAGTTGTGTGGTTTGCTGTCTGTTGTAAGTTGGGGTCTACCTATATGCAGGGAGTCTTCTTAACGCTGAGACAGCAATATGCTTTGTTAAACAGGTAGTGGATATCATCAGTGCAAATAAGGGGGGCAGAGGGGAGTCATGCCATTAACAAAGCAGGCCAGTAACCCATAGTAGAGAAAAGATACCTACTTTTTAATACTGTCTTAAAATGTATTTTGCAGCTGCCTCAGTTTTCTTCCTCTGTGAAAGAGACTCCATTATACTCTGAATCAGAGTTTAGCGGGTTCTGACCAGTTCTGGAGAACCGGTAGTGGAACTTTTGAGTAGTTCAGAGAACCGGTAAATACCACCTCTGACTTGCCCCACCCACATTCTATTCTCTACCTCCCGAGTCCCAGCTGATGGGGAAAGAATGGGGATTTTGCAGGATCCTTCCTCTGAAGTGGGGAGGGAATGGAGATTTTACAGTATCCTTTCTCTGCCATGCCCACTGAGCCAGGCCACACCCACAAAACCACGCCCTCAGAACCGGGATAATTTTTTTTGAATCCCATCACTGCTCTGAATACTTGAAGGTTTTCTTTAGGATGTTTTTGGATCTGTTGGATTGCCAGGAGATGCAGATGCTTTCGTGCTAAGCATGGATCTTCCCATCAGTTTGAACAGCTTCCCATCAGTTTTATGCTAAGCAGGGATCTTCCCATCAGGTTGTAAAACTCTTCCTAGTCTGAAAAAGCCCAACAAGAGAAGTTTTCTCAGATGTCTTCCCTGCCGAGCCCAGAGCAGAGAACGTGAACAACAAAAGACATGACAATAATGTCCACCTTTTACCACCATCAGTCATGAAAATCTCTTATTCTCTTGAATTTGAACGGTCTAAGAACTGTTTAAAAATGCAGGATCCCCTCCCCCCGCATAACACTAATACTTGGTATGCATGCAGTAATACAACAGAAAGGGGAAATGCTTGTGCAGACACACACACACACACACACACACACACACACACACATCTAGATGGAAAGAGTATGTGAGTCTTAAAAACTTTCCTTTTGATTATTATCCTCCTTGTTCCCTTCTTCCAGGGATCTGATTAAAACAATGTAGGATGGAAACAATATTCTTTTCTTGGCCTTCAAGTGACATCTAGTGGTTTGCTTTCAAAGAACACAGAGAAATTTGCAGCACAAATTGAGGCTCTTGAATAGATAGCCGTCAGGCTATCTATAACAGTGTTTCTCAACCTTGGGCACTTGAAGATGTCTGGACTTCAACTCCCAGAATTCCCTAGCCAGCGAATGCTTCAAGTTGCCAAGGTTGAGAAACACTGATCTATAAGATAAGAAAGGACATTAATGTTACTCACTATATTTCTCCAGACCTTTCTCTTTTTGCGAATCATCATTGCTTTCGTTCTCTCAATACACTGATTCATGAATTATCTTTTGCTCTTGAACTTCCAGGTGTTTTCCTCTTCTTCCATACATTACCTTTGCGATCTGATCTTCATTCATTCCCTTTATATACCCGTTTGTATACCCATCGTTGTCATACAACCCTTATTTCACCACATTTAATGTTGATTTTATTGAATCTTAAATATACCATTCCCCCTGCATTCAACAACTTCTGTGCTTTTCCTTGCATAACCAACTCTTAATTCCATGCCACAGTGGGGGTTTACTCATTCTTTTATATAGAGCCACCTTACTTCTCTTAACAAACATTCCTTCTTCACAATAGGCTATGCATTATCCAGTAGATAGGCACAACTGCATATCTTAACATTTCCCTATCCATTTCTGCCTTTTTAGTAAACATATTCTACCGATATACACATTCATCTTTTTGCTTGCATCATTTATATATGACTTTCAAGTATTCACTCTATTTTCCCTATCAAACAAAACATTTTGGTCTTTAATTTATTAATTTCTAGAGCCATATTCTTCATTGAATTATATACTCTTCATTTGCTGCAATTTATTCAAAATCTTAGCAACTATATGGCATTATTTGTATACAAAATGCATACACACACAACGCGCACGCGCACACACACACATCAGATGCACATCTAACTTCACTACAAGTATTCCTTACAGGTATATTCATAAATATATTAAATACTAAAAGGACATTACACACCTTTGCCTTATTTATCGCTTAATATTGAACCAACCGCTGAACAATCCATTTATTTTCATACTTGCTTTGTTTTATCATATACTGATGTTATTATATTCAGCAACCAACTTTCAATTAGATTTTTATACAACACTTTCCATGATTAATTTGTATTATATGCAATAAATTTTATTTCTCACAATTATACATTTTTCAAAGACCTACTAAAAAGCAACAGTCTAGTCTATTTATTCCCTGCCCTGAACCATTCTGTATTACAAGAAATGTTGGACAGTACTGTATGGAAAAAAAGAAAATTGATGATTTCTTAGAGAATTTTAGTAGAATGATTTTGGAGGATTCTGGAAACCACAAAATGGGATTTGGTGCTTTCTATATGTAGGCCTCCAGTTTGTTACCAGGGGATGAAAAATCATATATTTGGGAAATTAAAATAAAAAGAGATACTAAGCAAATGTTAATAGACAACACAGATCTTTAAAGTCAATAATATAATCCATCCATTAAGTAGGAAATAATTTTAAGAGTGTATCTTTGTATTCTACTAAAGTACATACAGGAGGCAGTAGTACCTGTCACATCCCAAAGTAAATAGTAGATCAGTTTCAAGCAAACACAGATATAATCATATTTAGCAAGAATAAATCTGTAAACAATTATGTAACAATTCCAGAGATATTGAGACTTTGGAAAAAGTTCATTGAAGAGCATCAAAGATGATCAAAGGCCTGAAGACAAAAACACATGAATAACCGCTGCAGGATTGGGTCTGGCTAGTCTAAAGAAAAGAAAAATTAGGGGTGACATTATAGAAGTATTCCAGTATTTGAATATACTGGAATTCCACAAAGAAGAGGGGGTCAAATTATTCTCCAAAGCACCAGAGGACAGGACAAGATACAATAATGGAAGGGGAGAAGAAACCTAAAATTAAGGAGAAACTTCCTAATAGTGAGGACAATTAACCAATGGAACTGCTAGCTTGCAGAAATTGTGAGCGCTCCATCACTGGAGGTTTCTAAGAAGAGACTAGACAGTTAGTTATCTGTTGTGGCCCAGCAGGGTCCGGTTGAGCTGCTGATGGACTCGGATAGCGAGGAATAATATGAGTCTGCCAGGGAAGATGTGGAGGACCCTGGGCAATGTTCAGACTCAGAGCAGGGACCAGAGAGGCTGGTTGGCCACCAGGAGACACCTGAGGCATGGAGCAGTGAGAAGGACTCAAGGCAGTTTGTTCCTGATGCCAGACAGAGAAGGGCGGAAAAACGGAAGCAGCAGCTGCGGAGGCAGACTCAGAGATGATAATTAAGCCCAGTGGTTGTGGCTTGGCCCCTCCCAAGAGAGTATATAAGGAGGAGGAGTCATTTGCAAGACACGACTGTTTGAAACTGTATTGGAATACTCTGTCTGTCGTGTATCTGTGCCTGTTGAATTTTCAACTAGTCTTGCGTGTGAGTCGTGTCTGGGCCTTCAGCCAAAGGAGTTGATAAAGCCATGATTAAAGAGTGGCAAACAGCCAAGCCTGTTTCTGCAGGCTTGCAGGTCGGAGGGGGGCAGGTCAGAACAGTTATCCAAAATGATGTAAGTTCTCCTGCTTGAGCAGGGGGCTGGACTAGAAGACTTCCAAGTTTCCTTCCAGCTCATCCCCTTTCAGACGCCTGACTGTCTTTGTCTTCCGACCACCCCTGCCCCTGCCTCCGTCCTCAGGACCACCATTTTGGAGTGATACTTGAATCCACCTCCGGCCTCACTGAGATTCCCGCATACTATCCCACGTACTATTCTGCGCCTCAATCTTTGCAGAAAGACAAAGCAGGGGACGAAGAGGACGTGGGCAGGGAGCCTGTTCCATACCTCCCTCCAACCGACTTTAATCCTCCAATTATTTCAATCTTTTGGATGTTGCCTTTTTTGTTGGACTCTGCAGTGGAGAAGATTAAGATCATTAAGACTTCCTCTCTCTTATTAGTAGAAGTTTTTATTCTGTTTATACAAACTTTTGTACGAATTTTGCACAGTTGGGCAATTTTAACTTGTATGGGGAGTGCATGTGATATGTATGTGACTGAGTGAATGATCCCACTTTTTATTAACCTTATTATCATTGTATTTTGTGTTTTTTAATTGCTTCGTGGGGACTGCTTGGGTGAATGGACGTCTATGTTTGAAAGGACTGGGATTACAGCCTGGTGCCTCCTTCACTGAGTGCTATTGCAGAAGTGTTAGGGGGCCGAGGCCTACCACCAGTCCTAGAATGCTTGATATAAATGGCCTGCCGGAGAGAGCGGAGGCTACGGGAGGGGAAATGGGGTCTACGGTTGTGGGGGTGGGCCAGAACATTATGGTCATGATGGGGAGGGGTAGGTACGGTGGGAACTTCAGAACTAGCCATTACCAGGGAAGGAGGGTTTGCTACGTCACAGCGATCCCCTCTTCCGGCCCTACTAGTTCCACTCCAGGCCAGATGGCGAGAACTGTCAGGGCCCAGGTCTCAGGCTGTTGATGCTAAATGCCAGGTCTGTGGTTCACAAAGCTCCCCTTGTCCGGGACCTAATATTAGATGAGGGGGCACACTGGCATGTATTACTGAAACCTGTCTGGGCCCGGAGGGAGGAGTCCCCCTCACTGAAATGTGCCCAGAAGGATTTCAGGTGCTTCATCAGCCGCGATCCCAAAGAAGGGGTGGGGGAGTGACGGTCATCGTCCGAAGGTCTTTAGTTCCTTGTAGGATCCCTGGTCTGGAGCTTGTCGGGTGTGAGTCCTTGTTGGTGAAGTTGGACCTTGAGGGTCAAGTGGGTCTGTTGCTAATGTACCTTCCTCCCAACAGCATTGCAACAGTCCTCCCCTCGCTCCTTGAGTCAGTAGCCGAGCTGGCGGTAGAGTTCCCCAGGCTTATGGTGCTGGGGGACTTCAACCTGCCTTCGCTCGGTGGACACTCTGATGGGGCGCAGGAATTCATGGCTTCCATGACAGCCATGGACTTGACCCAAGTAATCCAGGGCCCGACTCACTCAGCGGGGCACACGCTTGACCTCGTATTCCTCTCGGAGCAGTGGAGACGTGATCTAGAATTGAAGGGCATTATGATCTTGCCCTTGTCATGGTCTGATCACTTCCTACTGAGGCTTGACTTTCGGAGACCAATCCCCCACTGTAGGGAGGAGGAACCGATTAGGTAGTTCTGCCCCAGGGACCTGATGGACCCTATGGGATTTCAGAGAAATACACTCTCGTCCACAATCCGGTGGAGTCCTTAGTCACTGCCTGGAATATAGCGGCGACGGGGGCCCTTAACTGGATTGCGCCTTTACGGCCTCTCTGAGGTAGTGGATCCAGGGGAGCTCCTTGGTTCACCGAGGAACTCTGGGAGATGAAGCGCCAAAAGAGACGCCTAGAGTGCCGCTGGAGGACCAGTAATTCCGAGTCAGACCGAGCACTGATGAGAGCCTTTATCAGGACCTATCTCATGGCAATACGGGCGGCGAAATGTGCGCATTTTGCTGCTCTTATTGCATCCACTGAATTGTGCCCAGCCGCCTTATTTAGAATAGCCCGCTCCCTCTTGAAAGGGAGGGATGCGGACGACCCTTTACAAGGTAGAGCTGAGGAATTTGTGCAGTTTCTAACGGATAAAGTTGCTCGGATTCAGACAGATCTGGACTCCAATTGCACGGTACCAGCCGAGGTACCGGGGGAAGGTCTTGAGCGAATTTTATGGAGCGAGTTTCAACTTATCGCTCCTGAGGAAGTGGACAAGGCCATGGGAGCGGTGAGTGCCTCCACCTGTATACTGGACCCGTGTCCCTCCTGGTTGGTCTCGACCAGCAGGGAGGTGACACATGGCTGGATCCAGACGACAGTTAACACCTCCCTCCAGGAGCGGTCCTTCCCGCACCTCTTAAAGGATGCGGTGGTAAGACCCTTCCTGAAGAAACCTTCTCTGGATCTGGCCATTTTGAGCAACTGTCATCCAGTCTCCAACCTCCCCTTTGTTGGGAAGGTTGTCGAGAAAGTGGTGGCCTTTCAACTCCGACGGTCCTTGGATGAAACCGATTATCTGGATTCCTTTCAGTCCGGTTTCAGGCCTGGTTACAGCACTTCTCTGTGGCTGCTCCAGCCCTCTGGAACGATCTCCCTGTTGAGATCCGGACCCTTACCACCCTTCCGGCCTTCCGCAAAGCAACTATGACATGGCTGTTTCGGCAGGCTTGGGGCTGAATTTTCCAGCCCCATCCGGGGTTACGACTGTTGCTCTATTTTAAATTGTTTGTCTTCTTCATTTTTATTTTGTACCCCCCTCCCCTCCAGATTGTTAGCCGCCCTGAGTCTCTCGGGAGTAGGGTGGCATACAAATTAAATAAAACCTCAAAACCTCAAACCTATTCTATTCTATTCTATTCTATTCTAATCTTTAAGGGCTTAAATGATAGCTAGTCTTTGGGGAAGACAAGTGCCAGCCTACATAAAACATGGTTGGAAAACACAGCATACATATGAACTATGGGATTTCTCTGTGAGTTTATACTACTAGATTAATATGAAAATCTAGTAATAGAGAAAGTAGAGAGGAAACAGATCACAGTGGGATCAAATAAATAAGTGTTTGCAGTGGTGATTTTGCAGATTTGGGGATGAGAGAAATATACCCAATAGCAGATCTAGAACAGATATCAAAATAAGAGAAACCAAAAATTCTAGAAATACAGGCTTGTGGGCAAGTGTTTAAAAGTTTAATAAGTGATTAATAGGAAACACTGCAGAGAAAAGAAATATAACCAAATGTACACAAATGTACATTTGTGAAAAAGTAATAAAGAGAACCTGAGGTATTTGTGGCAAGGAATTTTAAGAATACACTTTTGAGTAATGGCAAGATAATCAAAAGGAAGAAGTTGCAGGACAAGGTAATAAAAGTGCATTTGGGATAGTAAATAATCCAGGATATGTGTGAAAAATGAGAAAGTGTAAGGTAGTTCAGGGATTGAAGAATTTCCATACTGTTATCATCATTGTCATCCTCCTTATAGTTAACAACACCGTTGCCACTGTCACATTATTTCAGAATTACTTCAAATTTATTAAATTTCATTTAGTGTTTGGCTTATATCTGAACCATACATATTCCTATAATGTGAACATTGTCATGATACCATGGAGCTTTTTGGGAGGGATGTCTATCAAATCTAAATGTCTGTTACAGTTGCTCCTTTTTGTCCTTTCTCTTTGGAAGTTGACAACAAGCATTTATGAAAACATCTTTTGACATTGTAATTAGGGTCATCCACATTGCTGCTGGTCATCCTCTTCTTCTCCTTCCACCTTTCCCAGATTTAGAGTCTTTTCCAGAGAGCTATGTCTTCACATAATATGTAGGATAATTCGAGGCTATTTATTTGTGCCTCAAGACACTCAGAGCCATTTGGAGCTGTTTCCCGCAAAAAAAAAAAAAGCCACCGGGAGCTGTTTCCCCCATTATGAAGCACACTAAATTTAACTGTGCTGCGCAAGGCGCAGTGAGAGCAGCGAGCAGGCTATGGAGATGGCAACAGCAGTGGCATCAGCTGCAGCAGGGGTGGGCCAGGCCAGTGTCTCAGAGTGGAGAGCAAGTTGCATGTCTCCCCGAGTGACTGAGATGCGTGCAGCAACAAGGGCCAGAAGACAGCAAACAGCACAAATCATAGTCAATGGAAGTTTAACAGACTCTTTTCAAATTGGAAAAGGTACAAGACAGGGCTGTCCTTTGTCCCCATTATTGTTTATTATAACTTTGGAAGTACTGTTGAATAAAATACGGGGCTTGGATGGTTTAAAAGGGATCAAGATTAGGCAGCAAGAATATAGAGTCTGCGCTTTTGCAGATGATTTGGTCATAATATTGGAACAACCGCAGGAATCCAGTATGGTTTTAATGAATACGATTAATCAATATGGTCAAGTGTCTGGCTTTAAAATAAATTTAGGAAAAACCAAAATATTAGCTATAAATATGAATATTAAACAAAAGGAAGAATTAGGAGTGATGCTAGGATGTGAGGTGGTTAAAAAAGTCAAATATCTTGGAGTTAACATTTTAACTTCAAATGGGAAATTATATAAGCATAATTATGAACCACTTTGGCATAGTATACAGACGGAGATGAAAAAATGGGAGAAATTGCACTTATCTTTGCTGGGTAGGATAGCGGCGGTGAAAATGAACATTTTACCAAAATTTTTATTTCTTTTCCAAATGTTACCTATACTTAAAAAAGATGCGAACCTTTTAGAATGGCAGAAGGGTATCAACAAATTTGTATGGGCAGAAAAGAAGCCAAGGGTAAAGATGAAAATAATGCAAGATGTACGTGAGGGAGGAGGATTGAAACTACCTAATTTAAAACTATATTATAATGCAGTGGCATTATCTGTAATTAGTGATTGGACTCATTTAACCAATGATAGAATATTGAATATTGAGGGACACGATCTGGTATTTGGTTGGCATGCTTACCTGTTATTCAACAAAAAATTGGATAAGAATTTTAAAAGTCATATTTTAAGAAATGCTTTACTGCGGGTTTGGAAAAAATACCAATATAAACTAAATGACAAGATACCCATGTGGGCAATTCCTAGACACGCAATTGAAAATATGAATATAGCACAAAAACAGGACAGAATTACTTACAGACAGCTTCTTACCTCGGAAAGGGGGGTATTACAATTAAAATCTTTAGAGGTATTAAAAGAGGAGAAGGTAGTTCAAACATGGTTCCAGTATGGGCAATTACAGGCTAGGTGGAAAATAGATAAAAAAATTGGTTTTATCCAAGTTGAGGATAACTTGTTTAAACAAATAAGAGATCAAAGCTTAATGCATATAAAGAGGATATATAATGTATTAATATAGATGGATTCGGAAACAGAATTAGTTAAAGATTGTATGATAAAATGGGCTCAAAATATTGAAGAACCAATAATGTTGGATACATGGGAAAGAATCTGGGTAAGAAATGTGAAATTTACACAAGCTCAAAATCTGAGAGAAAATTTTTACAAGATGTTCTATCGATGGCATTTAGATCCTAAAAAGTTGGCTTCTATGTATCCGAATGTACAGCCTAAATGTTGGAGGTGTGGTTCTCTCGATGCTACATATTATCATATATGGTGGACCTGCCAAAAGGTTAAGGCATTCTGGATAAAAATATGGTGGGTTATGCAAAATATTTTTAAAAGAAGGATAAAGTTTACTCCTCAGTTATTTTTACTAGGTATATGTACTGACTTTACAGTGGCAGAGACTAACTTGATTCTGCACCTAATAACTGCAGCAAGACTGTTGGTGGCGCAATACTGGAAGAAGGAAGACTTGCCTACAATCCAAGAATGGACATTGAAAGTCACAAACTTAGCCGAGATGGCTAAAATATTGGCATATCTTAAAGATCACTCAAATGAGAGATATAAACAAGACTGGAAAAAATGGATTGACTATATACAAAATAAATATGGGACCAAGAAATTCCAGTTAGCCTATGCTTAAGATCAGAAATGATTTAAACTGTTTAAAGTTAGTTCAGTAAGAAGAAGCTAAGGTCAATGTAGAATGTCATTAATTTCTTTATTTCTTTTTTCTCAATAGATTTTAGACTGTGTTAGTTAAAATTCCATAAAGTGTATGGGTTCTGGGAAGTCGGGGGGGGGGAGGAGGAGGGGGGTTGGGGGTTGGAGGGAGGGAGGGGCATACAAAAAAAATTGTACTTCAATGTTTTAATGATTGACGAATGATGAAATATTTGTGTTTTTTAAAAGAAATAAAACCTTTAAAAAAAAAAAAAACAAGGGCCAGAAGAAGTGTCCACGAGATATGGCAAGTACAGGGGCACTTTGCTCTGGAATATGGAGCAAGTCTCCATCCCACACCATTGCCCTTACCTTCTCAGGCCAGGCAAAGAGTGACTGGGAATGGGAAGCCAGCCAGTGGTGGGTTCAGCCAACAGGGAGCCACAGCAGGGAGATGAAAGAGCCACATGTGGCTCTGGAGCCACGGGTTGCTGACTCCCACACTAGACTGATTTGTTCAATAAATCATTTATTTTCTTGGCTGTCCATGGATTTTCAGGAGCCTTCTTCAACACCAAATACTCTTCTGCTTCTTTGCATTGTATTCTCTTTCTTCAAAATTCTGTTTTCATTTCCATATAGTGTCATAGGGGATAACATAGCTAACACTATTTTAATCCTTGTAGGTATATCACATCAAAGCATCTGTATAATCTTTTCCAAGGCTTTCATGGCTGCTTTACTGAATGCTAGTTGGTGGTGCATTTTTGATTGCTTCTTCCTTTACCAATGGTGGTGATTCTAAAAGGAAGAAGTGATCTATCACTTAGTTATATTTATAATCAGTTCTATGAATGGTTGTATCAGTTGTCATTCATTTGGTGTTTGTATTTATATTCCTTGACTTTCATTACTAGAGTTTGCACATGCTTTGCATTTTCAGGTATCTGAATAGTATCATCAACATAGCACAGGTTATTAATGTTTCTTCCTCCAATTTTAAAACTGTGCTCTTCCAATCTAGCATTTCCTAATTCAGAATATATGCTGAATAAATGAGAGGAGAGACCTTGGCTTACATCTTTGTCAACCTGGAGCCAGTCTGTTTTTATCATGTTGTGTCTACACCAGGGGTGGGTTTCAACCGGTTCGCGGCAGTCCCCGTGAACCGGTTGGTCAGCGAACCCGGAAGTAAGTAACTTCCGGGAACGGCGAAGGGCTCACCCACCCGCCCGCGCTCCTTACCGGTCTTTGAAGGCTTCTGCGCTTCCACGCGGGCGCATGGCACATACAGCGCCTGCGCGAGTCTCCGTGAGCAGCTGGAGCATCGCGCAGGCGCTAAGACGCATGTGTGAACTGTGTGCGTGCACGAGGACGCCGCCGGCCCCGTTCCAACCGAACCGGTTGGAACGGGATTAGCAACCCACACCCTGGTCTACACAGAGGCTTCCTGCCCTGTATATAAATCTCATGAGAACAATGCAATATATTCTGGGATTCCTAATTTACCAAGCACATTTCAAAGCTTGATGCGATTGACACAATTAAACATTTTTCTATAATCAATGAAGTACATATAAACCTCTTTATATGTACTACACACACACACACACACACACACACACACATCTTGGGTTTCTTAATTATACAATGCACATCAGCAACAATGTTTCATGTTCCTCAGTCTTTTAAAATGCCACCTTAAACAACTGGTACCTCTTTTTCTATGTAGGACTCTAATCTACATTAAACAATTCTAATCATTCTTTTGCTAGCATGTAAAATTGAGGATGTTTTACAAAAGTTGGCTTTTTTGGTATTAGAATATAGATTGACTTCTTCCAATCTTTTGGCCACTATGTCATTATCCAGATTTTTCTTCTGCTTCTTGCTCTATTTATTTTCGTCTGCTTCTTGCTCTATAGGTAAGCTATGAGTACCTATAGTCTTCCAAGTGAGTAAGGACCTACTAATATTAGAAATTTTGTAAATAGGCAATATTCTAAGGCATTTTGAATGTTGACATGACTGCTGTACAGTATTTCAGTATACTCCTTCCACATTTATTTTATTTCCTTTGAATCAGTTACTATCTGTCTACTGGTATCCTTTAGCATACCAATTCAACACTGGAATGTCTCTTTTTGTTCAGAGATCTTTTGGAAGACTTCCCTTGCTTTTCCGTGTCTGTTTCCATCTTCAAAGGCTTACAGATGTTATTGTAATACTGCTTCTTGTCTTTTCTAACAGCTCTCTGAAAATCATTGTTAAGTTCCTTTCTGAGATTTTTGTCTTTCTTGGCTTTGGCTTTTTTTCCTCTTCTTGGCAATTTTCAGTTTTTTCTGACATCCTGTTTGCTTTCTTCTGCTTCTTCATTTTTGGCAGTCCCTTTTCTCATTTTACCCTTAACAAATTCTTTGAGTTCATTCCACAGTTCCCTATCAATAAGGTTCAGAGTTTCAAAACAATTGCTAATTTTCTCTTTGAAAATAGTGGGTAAATGATCAAGATCATATTGTGGAAACCCACTGGCTTTCTTTTTTTTAATTTAGCTTAATTCTTTTACTTAACTTTCCCAGATAACCATCAATAATTATTTCAACATACTATTTGGACAAACATTTTGTTTGTTGTATCTGAAGTCTGCTAAACTGAGGAATTATTGTATCTGGAAGGAAGAGGAAGTTGGAAAGATGGTTTTCTTCAAGAACATCTAAATCTTTCCATATTCTATTGTTATTAGCATAAGATTTCTGCTTTCTGAAGTGGATGGCTTATAAAAGTAAAGGAAAGCTATTATTACAGTACTAGGATAGGGGAGAGTATGGGTTTGATTTAAGAGTAATATATATATGATTTTTTTTAAAAAATCCAGTTCATTGTGGTTTTGGAAAATGTATTTAGCAATCTGTATTTCATTTTCTTTCCACTTGAAAGCCATGATCAATAAGCATTTCCATATATACAAATAACACCAATTTTGTACTTTATAGTTTTTATATGGAACAGTTGGTGATAGGCTGGGTATAGTGACCACAAACCAGTGCAGAGCCAACTGTGCTGAAGCCCATTAATTTCAACTGGTTACAGATACAAACTTTGTGTTTATCCTTAGTTGCTGAATAAAAACCATGACATAGCTAAACACTGCTGTCTATTGTATAGGAAGAAATTGCTGTGTTGTTGTGGTCATTTTTTAAAGATGGCTGCTGCACTTTTCCTGGCTTTCGAGAGCAGAGGAAGAAAATATTAGCTCCTAATTGACAAGATGATTTTGAAAAACTGCAGGGGAAAAAAGACCAATTAGAATTTAGCTTGGGATGATTACAAGGAGGCATTTGACTCCACGCCACAATTGAATAATTAAGTGCCTAGAAATAATAGGAGTCAATGAAAACATCAGAAGCTTTATACAAAGATCAATGGAACAATGGAAGACACGGTTGCTGGTTAATAGTGATGCAGTAGGAGAGGTTAATACCAAGAGAAGAATCTTTCAAGGAAACTCACATTAGTATTTACCATTGCATTGATATCTCTTAATTTTGAACATATTTCTTGAACAAGTTGGGTCATAGCTATCAAACATCAAAACCATCTGCCAGTCTATCCCACTCCTTTATAAGGACAACTGGAAGGTGTATAGAACAACATTGTCTGAAATAGAATTGGTGCTCAATACTGTCCTTATATACAGCCAGAATATCACAATGGAGTTTGGATTGGACAAATGTGTCAACTAGGGGAAAACTAGAGAAAATTAAGGAATCAAGATGTTTTATAGAAATAACATCAGGGGTATGGATGAAGAAGATCATTACAAATACTTAAACCAACAACATCAAGCAAACTGAAGTCAAGAAGAAAGTTAGTAATGAACTTTTTCAAGACTGAAGAAAATTTTAAAGTCCAAAGTCAGTGGAGGAAATGCCATCAAGACAATTAACACTTGGGCAATTCCAGTCATTAGATACTCAATTGGCATAGTAGATTGAACTCGAACAGAACTAAAAACCCTGCTTCTAGGAAGTCTAAAAAATAATAATGTCAGTAAATCATGCCCTTTGTCAGCACAATACTGTTGACAGGCTCTACTAGCTTAGGTGGACATGGAATGTTGCACGCTTGAAGAAGAAAAAATGGCATTGGAAAAATTTCTGAGGGACAGTGAAGGAAGATGAACTGAAACTAATATACCATGAAGGTTTACTGAGTAATTGAGAGACCACACTGGCCTACAAGAAAGATCAAATGAAGAAAAGAGACATGAGAAGGCAAAGTATTACATGACCAGTACATTAAAAAAACAGAAGGCCAAGAGGATAAAAAGTTGAAGAAAAAGACAGGCTAATTTTGTCTGCACAAGACGAGTGGTGAAATCTAATCCCCGCCCACTGATTTTGAGGGCGTGGTCAACTGTTTTTTTCACTTTTTAAAACTTTTTTTAGTTCAGGCAAACTTGCAGGAGAAAAAAATGCTTTAAAAAGCTTTTAAAAACATTTTCGACAATCGCGCGGCTCAGCTGCAAGCAATATGATCATTGGAAGCTATTTTTAAAGCTTTTAAAAGCATTTTATCCCCTGCCGGTTTGGGCAAACTGGCAGGAAAAGAAATGCTTTAAAAATCTAAAGAAATAACTTTTGACTATCGTGCAGCTCAGCTGTGAACTGGGTCATTGTCGGAAGCTTCTTTTAAAGCTCGAACCAGGAAGGAAAAAATGCTTTAAAAAGCAGAAAAAAAGCTGCAGATGATCACGTGGCTCACAGCTGACTGTGCGATCCTCAGAAGCTTCTTTTTAACTACTGGTTTGCAGAACCAAGGACAATTGGCCCTACCAGTTTGTCTAAACCAGGCTGAACTAGGAGGATTTCACTCCTGCACAAGACTAACCCTTCAAAACAAATGCATACAAAATCAAAATCGAGAAGACAGTGTCAGCATTCCAGATAGCATCCAAAATTAGAGTCCAAGGCAATGTGCTGCTCAAAGTTCCAATTTATTAAGAGAGCCATGCTGGCACATTTGGGGGAAAACCCAAATCTGAAGCTTCTTCCGTTTTCCCCCCAAGTTAAAGTTCATGATCTTGCCCCCATACCCACAAGCCCATCACATGGTCCAATCTTCCACTGCCATGCTGGCAGTTCCACCCATCCAGTTCCAGTCAAGTGCAGAGATGCCAATACAAAGGATGAGCTTGGCAATCTAAAAGGAATTTTATTTTGGTTACATCACATTCTATTCCTTACTATCCCCCTCGCATTCCCCCACTATAGAAACAGCATTGTAGATAGAAGTGTGGCAGGCCAAAGATCCAAAAGGAACATGGCTGCAGGCCTGACAGACAGCAGCAGACAGCAAATGCCTTCTCTACAAAGAAGCTGACGAAACAGTGGACCACCTAGTTAGAAATGCGGTTGCACAGATTAACTACAAACAATGTTATGACAAAGAGGCAACAACTGTGCACTGGAATATTTACCAGAAATACCAATTGCCTTCAAGCAAGAACTGATGGGATCACAAAATAAGCAAAGTAATAGAAAATGAAGAAGCTAAAAAGGTCTTGGATTTTAAAATTCATATAGAAAGCACTTGCCACAAAACAACAACATAGATTTAAAAACTGTTGGTAAGAAAGACCAAAAACCCCCAAACCTCTGGATAGTGGACATGGCAGTACCTGGAGACAGCAGAATAAAAGAGACAGAACTGGCAAAAATCACAAAATACAAACACCTGAAAATAGAAGTAGATTAACTGTGGCAAAAAGGCAAAGATAGTACCAATGATAATAGGTCCCTTAGATGCAATCCCAAGGTATCTGTAGCACCCCTTGAACATCACTGGCTTTAACAAAATCACTATCAGTCATTTGCAAGAGGTAGCTTTACTTGCAGCTTACGTTCTGTGATGATAGATTTAACACCATCAAACAACAAATCTGCCTATGCCAGGTCCTTGGGAAGGACTTGATAGAAGCACTTGATTAATGGATAAAACTGCCAAATCCAGACTAAACATGTGGCTGACTGTAATAATTTCCGTGGCACGACAAAACCGAGTTCAACTAAAGTGCGCCCGATTAAACCGTGTCGCTGACGTCATCAACAGGGCGACAACAGTGAGCGCGGAGAAAGAAGGGCGCTTTACATAGCGCTTTGAAAGCAAGCCGATTCAAGTTAAGGTAAGGGTTAGGTTTAAGGTTAGGTTTAGGGTTAGGTTTAGGGTTAGGTTAAGGGTTAGGGTTAGGTTTAGGGTTAGGTTAAGGGTTAGGGTTAGGCTTAGGGTTAGGTTAAGGGTTAGGATTAGGTTTAGCGTTAGGTTAAGGGTTACGTTTAGGGTTACGTTTAGGGTTACGTTTAGGGTTAGGTTAAGGGTTAGGTTTAGGGTTAGGTTTAGGATTAGGTTTAGGGGGATTAGATTTAGGGGTTAATTTTAGGTTTAGCGTTTACAGCGTGCTTTTTTCTCCGCGCTGTTGTCGCGCTGTGATGATGTCAGCTACGCGGTTTCATCGAGCGCCCTTTAGTCGAACGCGGTTTTGTGGTGGAACCATAATTTCAAGCAGCCATCATTCTGACAAATTGTAATTTTTAGGAGTATATAATTCCTAGAGATAAGTGCTTATTTATTACATACATTCTTATGCATTCTTACCTATCTCTCCCATAAGGTGCTAATACACTGATCAGAAAGAAGAATTGTCTTTATTTGCTTTTCAGTGGAGAAATGTGAAATGTGAAGGAACACAAGAATGGAAATGGAAAGAATGAAGAAGAAAATAAATTGGAGTCCCAACAACCTCTGGGGCTCATCATATGAACAGGATGAGAGTCCAGTATGGCTCCAAAGCTTGTCCATCCCTAGCTATTTTCATAATTGCCATGACAAAGTCTTCCTCCTTCCTTCCATGTGTAAGTGCCATGATAGTTGGGCAATTCAACTGTCAAGGTGAGAGATTTGCTATGTGTCAAAACATATTTACGATGTTCTCTCGATAAAACTGCAATCTTTCTATCCAATATACACCAATAGCTATAAGAGGCCCCACTAATACATTATAAATCCCATGGAGTAGAAATAATTTGAACTAATTAAATCTTTATTCCAATTATTTGTTATTAAGTCACTGCAGGATTAAATATACCATTTAGTTTTGTTCAATTGATGAAAAAAATGGATATGAATATATTTCCTGATTCTTCTCTCTCTCTCTCTCTCCCTCTCTCTCTCTCTCTCTCTCTCTCTCTCTCTCTCTCTCACACACACACACACACACACACACACACACACACACACAATATTTTCTGTCCAAGTTATGGCAATTATGGAAATAGGTAGTGATGGCCCCAGGCTACACTGAGCCCTCAGCCTGTTCTTATTATGGTCCCAGAGGTTGCTAGTGTCTTCTAAAACAAACAGAGGAACAAACATATCAACATTGCCTAACATGAAATTATGACAGGACACAGACACACATTCACATTCTACATGATTCATACATTTCCTGGATGTATGTCATAACACAGATACATAAAAACAAGCTTTGGCTGGTTAATAACGCTAACAGAAAAGAGGTTGAATATATGCCAACTGCTTATATCACCTGATCCCCTGTTGCGTAATTTCAGACCATGCATTCTAGGAGATGGAAAGAAAGAGTTAATTCCCTAACGCACACATTCACTCAGGAACATTCAGGCGTGACTGTTTTTTTTTTTCTTTTTATTTCTTCCTACGGTGCAGTTACACAACAAGCACCTTAGACAGCTAGAGCTACTGTTAGTATTGCAGGAGTGGTTCTGTTCAGGAAATAGTAGACAGGTAATGTCTGCCTCCGATTCAAGTTGCCCTGAAGAGCTGGCTGAAGACCTGGCAGTTCAGGACCCTGTAGTAAATGGCTCACCAATCTGTGAAGATACATGTGGGAGTAGAGAATTGAAAAATGAAGGAACACCTCTTATGGAACTTGAAAACAAAGACCCATGCCACAGTGATCCAAGCCTGGGAGAACACCTGTCTGAAAACGAATCAGCCAAGAATCACTCACCCAGTATCTTGACAGAAAGTCACTCAGAAGAGGAGCAGAAGGAGGAAGAAGTGCTTTGTGATTTCTGCCTAGGAGAGAAGGTGCAGGCAGTAAAATCCTGTTTGACCTGCATGGTAAATTACTGCCAGGATCACTTGAGGCCTCACCTTGAGAATGTCAAACTACAAAGCCATAGGCTTATGGATCCACTAAAGGACATTGACATACAGAGCTGCAAGACCCACAAAAGGCATCTTAGCTGGTTCTGCCACAGTGACCTACTCTGTATCTGTGAGGAGTGTCTTTCTGATGGACATCAAAACCACCAAGCTGTAATCTGTGGAGTAGCCAGGAAAGAAAAAGAGGTAATGATAGCATATAAGTTTATTGTTAATATGGTGTGTAGGAGAATTGTCACAGTCTGTTCAGTGCTTGGAAATAAGAGGTCAGAGAGCTTACTTTCACACCTAGCCTTTCGTAAGGTCATCTACATGAACATTAGGAACTAGGTCACAATGCGTTTCCCTATTGTCTCTTGGGCTGTGGCTTAGCAGGACACGTGAATCTAAGTACTGATTTATGCATTTTATGCAGCTTTATGTATAAATCCTACCTCGGTGGCTTATTCCATGAATCATGCTTTAGCATGCACTTAGGCTTGTTCCTAAATGAACATAAGAGAACAGTGTTATACTGGGATTTCATGAATTTGCAAGTGGGGTATTATGAAATAAAAGCTTCCTAGTGAAAGAGGATTGGGGGTTTTCAATAGGGAGAAATCCTGATGAGCAAAATGACTTTCCTACTTTCTATGAGAAACTGACTGTCATGCCAAGCATGACATCTGGTATATTCAGACTACTTATGAAACACCTGGATTTTGCTTAGTTTCTACTGACTAAGACAATTGGCATTTGGCTGATTGTCAGGCACAGTGGAGGAATTTTATGATACTTCTTGGGACTAATACCAAAAATTACAGCCAATTTTATTGTAGGAGAATGCGGGAATTATATCCACATGTGGTGGTTCTTGCTCTATCATAACTTCTTCCTTTGTACAGAAAAGCTAAAAATGCCCTCAAAAATTGTCAACTGGGTACAGCTTTTGGTGACTTCAGAGATACAATCATGCAATTTTCCTGGCAATGATATGGGAGTGGTTTGTTATAGCTGATCCCATGGTTTAGTTTTTCCTACCTGAGATTCCTGATCCTGCTTAGTTTCCAAACTTAGAGAAGTTCAGATCATTTCCCTTTTTGAAAGGCTATCACCTGGCTATGCATTTCAACTGAGTGCACATTTTTCTTAACAAACCTTTGCATCTCTGCATCATTGCAAAAGCAAACAGAGAACAAATTTCTTCACTGTCTTGCAAATATGGAGTTTGAAATAATTTCTCTCTGAGGTGTTTTTTTTTCTATGTTTGCTTGAACTTGCATTCAGTTTTGAACAAACAAGCTGGTATCATGTCTCTTTCTCTTATAGGGTGTTCCTTTTTATGTCCCAGTTTCCATAGTGAAACATTTCATGCCTGAAGCATAGATAATATGAAAACCGTTTCAAATAGTTATGAATCATATCTTAGGTGGCGAAATCAGGCATTTATAGCTGTCATAAATAAATGCTTTTTGTTGGTATAAACCTTTTACTATCTTTTGTTAATCTTCCTGTTCTGAAGGATAAAATTATTAGTAGCAGTTATTTTATAATAAACAGAGTTGTGTGACTAACTAAACATTGTTGTTCCTCCACTTTATGCCTTTATCTCTCTTCTTTGATGTCTTTCACATCAAGGGAGTAAAACCTGACAGGGTATTGGAATTCCTCAATCCTGTTTGGGACAGATTTTTTTTTCATTTTGATTAGGTTTATTTAATAGTGTAGTCTGTTCAAAATATAAAAAATTAAGAGAGATAAATGTAACTTCATTACATTGTGTTGGTTATAAGATGCCACAGAATAACGATCAGTAGGAGCTTCAACCTACTATTCCTCTTGGGAGCTTCTTGTGTGCAACTGGAAAGGAGCAGTTACTCATACTTAACATATTAGGCTGAGTGGATCACAGGGAAATCAAATGGAAGAAACGAAATGGGAGGAATAGACATGAAGAGACTATATGTTAGAGAACATACAGACATTACCTTCTAAATCAATCAACAACCAACCAGTTTATTTTTTAACTGGCTTGCAATGATGGTAGTAGGTATCTCTGATGACATTGTCCAGATAAATAGTTTTTTAAAGTTGAATTTTGGGGTGTTTAAGAGGCTGGGTACCTTAAAAGGACTTAAAACAAATTTGTTCACCCATTAACTTTTTGAATGGGAAAATTCCTGTAATAACATTTATTAATGCAGGATTTTGGGATGGCAATGCCTTCATTTATCAATTTTTCTAAAACATTGATCTGGAATTTGTGTATCATAAATGTGATACTGAGAGCAATGAGATCAATGTCCCTTCTTTTTCTTTTATCATTCGACAAATAAAATGTTTTCTGTAGAAAAGTTATTCCCCGATTGCTATATGGAAGGAAAATATGGGGAATGGAAAACTGGAGCTGAGGTGGCGCAGTGGTTAGGGTGCAGTACTGCAGGCCACTTCAGCTGACTGTTATCTGCAGTTCAGCGGTTCAAATCTTACCGGCTCAAGGTTGACTCAGCCTTCCATCCTTCCAAGGTGGGTGAAATGAGGACCCAGACTGTGGGGGCAATATGCTGACTCTGTAAACCGCTTAAAGAGGGCTGAAAGCCCTATGAAGCGGTATATAAGTCTAACTGCTATTGCTATTGCTATAATAATCAATGTAAAGAAATTCTTTTGGCTTTTCCCTTGATAATCTTCATGCCTTATTGAAAATGGAAGAAAGCTAACTTGATCATCATAAAAGGGAGTGATTAAAATCTATTTTTCTCTTCTTTCTAGGTTTTGTCAATACTTTATATTTTCCTTTGGTCACTGTTTCCGGAAATATTTTGAAGCAGTCTTGTTTATGGCATTTTAACTATATTACTTATTTATGATTGTATAATTCCAAGTTCTAAGGTCAAACTATAGAATTTTGTTATCATCAACAGACAATTTTAAGGACTGGTCTTTACTTCAGATTATCCTGCATGGTTTGGTCTGATTAAATTGCACAGAGAAATATTTGTCCCCCTTTTTAATTAGCTAAATATAAAATAACGAAAATAACATTACACCAAATTATAAAAGGAGGAAAAAAACTGAAAAAGGACACAAAATGTAATATTTACAACATAAATTTATTAATACATTGAACTGTGATTCATTACATTCATAGTTGACGTATGTTAATCAATTCTGCAAGCCACTAAATAGTTGGAGCCATATGTTGTGTTTCCAATATTGAACAATACGTCTTTTGATTATGTGTTCATTTTCTCTGTCCAGAAGTCACCCCCCAAGATAAATCTCAAGATTCATTTAATACATGTAATTGCTTCTTACCGAATGGAACAATATATTTAAATCAAGCATTCGTTTCACTGCGTCTCCAAAAACATAAATCGTTATGATCATTTTTGCAATACTGTTTCTTATTTAAAAAGAAGTGATTTAAAAATCTGTTGAACTGTTGGATTTTTTTTAAAAAAATGTCCCTTTTATTCATTTAAGTAAAATGTACAAACAAAAAAGGAAAAAAGAAAAAAGAAATTGAGAAAAAAAATTAAAGGCAAAAAAAAGAAAGAATAAAAGAGTCATTCTGGGGCTCATTCTCTGTTTCATCCCCTATTAATCTTCTTCCAAACTCTAATTACTGCTTGGATACTTTTCATAGTTTACTTTGGATATTATTACTCATTTCTCTTTGGGCCATAGGAATCTCTAATTATCTCTGTGTTTCAATTCCCAGCTTTAAGGCAAGAGCTTACAGAACTCACTTTCTAGTTTATGCCATTAATGTGTCTGGATAGAGTAGAGGTGTCAAACTCAAGGCCCGGGGGCTGGATCTGGCCTGCAGAGTGCTTAGATCTGGCCCATGGGGCAGCCCTGGAAACAGCAAAGGACTAGCCCGCAATGCAGTGGTGAGTTCTGGATCCCGTTGCAACCAGTATGGTGCAAAGGGGCTGGGTGTCCACCACATGAATGTGCGCAGTGCATGCATGCGTACCTAGCACCTGTGACATCTCTGTGATGCTCCAGCTGCTTGGCGGAGTGTTGCGCAGGCGCTGTATTCTCCATGCGTGGAAGCCCCGAATAGCTCAAATACAGGTAAGGAGTGTGGGCGGGAAGGTGGGCCCTCTGGAGCACCATACCAGAATGGTATCTGGTGCTCCCAGCAGGCACTGGTACTCCCGTACCGGGGCATGCCATTTGTATCCCACCACTGCTGCAATGCCTCTGCCAGAGAAAATGGTGCTTGGGCCCCCACTGGCACCTCCAACATGAGTGATGTTGAGCTCTCCATGCCCCCCCTGCCCCCCCCCCCCACAACCCTGATGCAGCCCTCAATGAAATTGAAGTTGATACCCCTGGAATAGAGGATATCAGAAAGTGCCAATGACTTTATGATTCTGTGGTACATCTATGTATGCATACAGCACTTAAAAGTTATTTTTACTTTCTATTGAAGCAGCAAAGCTGTAATTTGTATCAGGTGCTTCTTTTAGCAGCCATAGAACATTTTGGTAATTCAGCAAGTAGTAACATATGCAGTTGCAATAAGAAAATTTAGTACAAAAAGAATGTCAGCTAGAATACTTGCTTGCAAAGGATATGAATTGTTTTACTATAAAATAGGTTGCAGCGGCTTATTTTTCCACCTACTGTTGATGGTTTAGTTTTAAGTCACTCATTTATGTTAGTTCCTGTTGTCTAATTGCTGGTTTGGATGACAATCCTTTGATTTTGACAAGTGCTTCATGGTATTGATCAAATAATATGTTTGGAATAATATGTTAATGACATATGATAATCCAGTAGCAAGGCTTTATCAGGGAATATCATCAAATTGTAAGTTTTGAATTGTATCAAATTAATTCTAATTAAATTACTTTATACTCCTCCTCAATTCTACTGGATTCTGGACAGTTTTTAAGGAAGTACAACCTCATTCAGAATGACTAACATGGATTACTTTTCTTACAGACCAACCACACCCCAATCTTGTCTACATCAAGTGTTGGTTCATTACCCATCACTTTACATAACTTGTCTGGCACCATACAGAAGCAGTTTTCATTCTGAATGATCATGAACAAAATTGAATTTCAACAGCTGTTGTGTGATATCTCTCCTGGTTTATCTGTCAACAGTGTGAACTTCTTCTTCATCAAGAAGAATATGATTGGAAACTGAAGTCAGCTGAAAATGCAATTGTTAAATTGGAGAAGAACTCAGAGTCTATAGTGGTAAGAATTAAAACAGAGCCTCTCTGTTCATTAGAGGTTCAGCCCTTGGCAATGATAAAAGGGACTTGTGTGCTTTAAAGAGTCTTCCAATACTCATTGCTTGACAAAATATATGCTTGCAGACAGGTGGCTTCTTAATAGACCCAGTTGCCTCACAAAGAGGTGGGATATGAACTAGTTTGAAAATTATAGTTGCTGCACCAGAGATTTAGGATAGCCATTCCCTAGAATCTTCCAGGAAATATCCATTAGGGCAGTGGTGGAATTCAATTTTTTTTACTACTGGTTCTGTGGGTGTGGCTTTGTGGTAGGGGAAGGTTACTGAAAAATCCCCATTCCGTCCCCACCCCAGCTCTGTTCTCCTGTTCAGGGTAACAAAAGAAGATCACTGAAATTTTTAGAGTTGTATATAGCTACTAACAAAGAAAGCCAAAATCTATTTAAAGATCAGCATTTAAACTGATTAAACATACTGTCTGAATTAATTCTTAAAGATTAGCAATTCCTCAAACCTTTAAATGGGTAATAAAAATAGTGAACATAAACTTGGTGTAGGTTATTTTTTTTTAGAGGGGGGGATTGTTAAACCATTTGACGATTTCATCTAGGCATCCTTAGTTTTATTTACATAGATTCTATTTGGACTGTTTCTTTTCTTTATAAAGTTTTTTTATTTTTAAACAAACATAAAACAAACAAACACACAAAGTATAAAAACCCTTCTCCAATTACTTACAGTATGTCGATTGGTTACAAAACTTTTGTGCTTCCTCACAACAGTCTTCACTTGCAATTTACATAGTCTCATATCATCAATCTAATATATATGTATACAATTATTATGATTATTAAACATTCAATTGACTATAACTGATTATTACATCCTTTTTATGTAAAGTATTCTAAATTTAAAATAAATTTATATTATGGCATTTCATTACATCATCCTGAAAACATCCAATAGTATTACATCTTTATATTCTATTCTATATAGAATTGTTTATCTTTTATAACAAAGCTTTTCAGCATCCTCTCCATATTCCTCACTTAAAATTTGTGTAAAAATTCATATGATCAATCTAGTATGTGTGTGTGTGTGTGTGTGTGTGTGTGTGTATAATTTATTTATCAGCACAAATACAACATATATATATATGCATTATTATTATTATCATTATTAATCATTTATTTAACTATAATTATTGTTATCTTTTTATACACAATACTCTAAATTTAACTAAGTTTAACTTAATTTTTATTATAACATTTCATTTCGTCATCCTGTGTCTTTGGACTATTTCTTGTTAAAGTAATTTAAGAGTGACCAGTGAATTCATTATCAACTTCTGGAAAGATCTTTAAGCTTCAGAACCCTCTGGCTACTTGGTAGTATTTGAAGGGTTTAAAAATATTTATTTACGCATTCAGCCAGAGAGATATCAGTGCAACATACCAGGGATAGGTGTTAGATTGTACCAAATCCCAAAATGAATTGTGTGATTTCAATTCTACATGCCAAACTAAGGTTCTCTCCAGTGGTGGTATTTGGCAGGTTCTGACCAGTTCTGGAGAACTGGTAGTGGAAATTTTGAGTAGTCTGAAGAACCGGTAAATACCACCTCTGACTGGACCCATCCACATCTATTTTCTGCCTCCCAAGTTCCAGCTGATTAGGAGGAAATGGGGATTTTTCAGTAAGCTTCACCTGGAATGGAGAGGGAGTGGGGCTATTACAGTATCCATAAGGTGACCAGACATCCCGCTTTTGGCGGGACACCCCCGCTTTTTGATACATTTTCCCGCGTCCCGCCCGCTTTTTTAAAAGGCACGCTTTTTTTTGGCGCTCGCAGCTCCCGCCCATCAGCTGCTGGGCTGGCTCATCGTTCTGTTCTATGCTACCTACAAATTTAAGCCAGCCCAGCCTGCCGCTCATTGATTTAATTGGCCTGGACTCCAGCCAATCAGTGAGCTGGCTAGGATGGAAAACTTTAAGCACGCACGAGGGTGCTTAAAATTTTCCATCCCAGCCAGCTCACTGATTGGCTGGAGTCCGCTTAAGCAAGCCGCGTGAGTCGTGACTCTCACGAGTCTCCATTTCATTTCGCCTTCGCTGTTTGTTTTTGCTGCACTGCCCTGGTGAGTAACTCCGGTGCCGGTGGGAATCAGGAGGCTTCGCCGCTTCGGGTGGGCGGCGGTGGCCTTTAGCAAGGGAAGGGAAGGCCTTCCCTTGCGAGCTACTCATGAGAGGAACTGGGGGGGGGAACCGGGCAACCTGAGAGAGGGGAAGAAGATCGTCCCTCCCCGCAACTCCCTGGATTTTGGAAGCCGGGTGTGTGTGGAAGGTGGGGTTTTTGAGGAAAGCGCTTGGCCATCCCTGTTAGCCGCAGCCCCAGACGGAGGAGTGAAGCCCGAGCTTTCATTGCTGTTCCCGCCAGTCGCAGCGGGGAAGCCGGCATCGGTGACTCCGAGGTGCGCTAACTGAAATGCGGTCTTCCTTTAGTCTCTGCTTGCAGTCTCTGGGATGATCGTTGGCGGGTGGGGGAAGCGAGGGCGCAGCTGAGCCGGGGAGGCAGAGATGAGAAGTGAGGGCTAAAAATGCAAAGCGCGCCGAAGAGAGCAAGCGAAGGATCCCCAAAGCGAAGGACGGGCGGGAAGCGCTTGACCAGCATGTGAGAAGGCAGGCTGGAAGTGGCCGCGGAAGGGAAAAGAGGCGGCCACGTGTATCGGTTCTCCTTGCGGAGGTTCGTAGCAAGGGTCCGCTGGCAGGTAGGTTTGGGCGGGGCGAAGGCCTCAGTCGAGGGAGTGAAAATGGGTGGGGAGGAAATGGAGCCGAGCCCGGGGAAAGCAGGGAGACTAGCCGCGAGGAAGCCACGGTGCCTGCCCTCCAGCTCAATGGATACCTGGCCGGTAAACTCATGGTACGGGCAAGGGTTGGCTGGCTGGGGGTGGGGGTGGCTGCTGCCGAGGCCTCCAGCCTTGCAATCCTGGGCGGGAAGGCGAAGGTTAGCTCCGGAGCTGCGGAAGACCGTTGCACCGGGAGGCCTCCGCCCTGGGGATCCCCTGCTCCACCCATTCGGATTAGCCCCAAACCCAAAGGAGCCTGGGCGCAGGGGTGCAGGCCAGGGATGACGGGGTTTGGGGGCTCGGAAAAGGAAGGGGTGATCTCCCCCTCCATTCGTCTGTCCCGCTGCAGAGCTCCTCCCAGGGGAGGGGGAGGCAGCGAGTGCGCTGATCCCCGTTTCCAAGGGAAGCACCACTGCCCACCCAAAGCCTCCCAATTCCCACCGCCGGAGTTACTCACTCACGTGAAGCTGCCCGCCCTTCCCTTTTTCTTTAAACGAGCTTCAGTTTCCGAGGGGGAAAAAAAGCTTTATGTGCCACCATTATTGAGTTCCTCATCAATTGAGATCCGCCCACGATCAACTGAGGCACCTGCAAAGCAAAGGCATCACATCGCCACCACCCATGTTTACGAGGCGCCAGGCATCGCAGGGCACAGAGGAACTCAGCAGACAGACGGGAGACCGGGGGGTGGGGGAGGAAGAGATCCCGTCCAGGGTAGGCTCTCCGCTTTTCCCTCTTTTTACCCTGGATGGGATCTCTTCCTTCCCCCCTCCCCCGGTCTCCCGTCTCTCTGCTGGGTTCCTCTGCGCCCCCCAACTGGCAACGATCAATTCCAGACCCTCTAACTGGTAAATAGACCTGAGGCCATAAGTGGAATTGGGGTCCGTGGGGTCCGTGCAGGGAGGAGAAGAAAGATTCCTCCCAGCACGAACTCCACTGACTAAAGCGCTTTCACGTGGAGGGAGGAATCTCCTGTCCTCCCAGCTCCCTTTCGCCCGCAGCAGAGATCAGGCGGGCCAGAGGAAGCACTTTATTCAGTGGATGCGTGCAGGGAGGAGGGGATATATTCGTTCCTGCGCATAGTCCACTGATTAAAATACTTGCTTTTTTTTGCCCGAGCTCTGATGCTGGCAAAAGAAAAGTCCTTTCCTTCACCTGAATCCCGCCCGAGCTCTGATGCAGGCACCATGGGGTCCGTGCAGGGAGGAGAAGAGAGATTCCTCCCAGCACACACTCCACTGACTAAAGCGCTTTCACGTGCAGAAAGAATAAACTGACAGTTGGTCGGAGGGAAGGTGGGGGTGGGGGTGGAGGCTGAGTGTCCAAGGAAGCCAACCCAGACGGGCATCGCAGGGCGCAGAGGAATCCAGCAGACAGACGGGAGACGGGGGGGGGGGGAGAGGGAGGAAAAGATCCCATCCAGGGTAGGCTCTCCGCTTTTCCCTCTTTTCACCCTGGATGGGATCTCTTCCTTCCCCCCTCCCCAAATCTCCCCTCTGTCTGCTGGCTTCCTCTGCGCCCCCCAACTGGCAACGATCAATTCCAGACCCTCTAACTGGTAAATAGACCTGAGGCCATAAGTGGAATTGGGGTCCGTGGGGTCCGTGCAGGGAGGAGAAGAAAGATTCCTCCCAGCACGAACTCCACTGACTAAAGCGCTTTCACATGGAGGGAGGAATCTCCTGTCCTCCCAGCTCCCTTTCACCCGCAGTAGAGATCAGGCGGGCCAGAGGAAGCACTTTATTCAGTGGATGCGTGCAGGGAGGAGGGGATATATTCGTTCCTGCGCATAGTCCACTGATTAAAATACTTGCTTTTGCTCACCCGAGCTCTGATGCTGGCAAAAGAAAAGTCCTTTCCTTCACCTGAATCCCGCCCGAGCTCTGATGCAGGCACCGTGGGGTCCGTGCAGGGAGGAGAAGAGAGATTCCTCCCAGCACACACTCCACTGACTAAAGCGCTTTCACGTGCAGAAAGAATAAACTGACAGTTGGTCGGAGGGAAGGTGGGGGTGGGATGGCAGCTGAGTGTCCAAGGAAGCCAACCCAGACAGGCATCGCAGGGCGCAGAGGAATCCAGCAGATAGACGGGAGACCGAGGGGGGGGGGGAGAGGGAGGAAAAGATCCCATCCAGGGTAGGCTCTCCGCTTTTCCCTCTTTTCACCCTGGACGGGATCTCTTTCTTCCCCCCTCCCCAAGTCTCCCCTCTGTCTGCTGGCTTCCTCTGCGCCCTGCAATGCCCGGCGCCTCGTGAACATGGGTAGCGGCGATGTGATGCCTTTGCATCCGTATTGAGGTTGGCATGTTTCCGGTGGTGCTCTGGGATGAGGGGGAATGATGGAGGGGAGGACGGCGGCGCGGCGGCCCGTGCCTAGAGCGGAGCCAAAAGAGGTCCGTGACGGTGGCTCGGAGCCAAACAGGAAGAAAAAGGCGCTGCAGGCCTGGGGAGTGGGGGAGCGGGAGGAGCGCTGGTGGTTTGTTTTTGGGGTGGGGGGCATGACGGGGAAGGGGGTGACTGCGCGGAGAGGCTCAGAGGCGGACCGCGCAAGCTCCCTTTCCCAGCGCACGCCCCTCTCAGCACCGTCCCCATCGACTGCCAGGCGTATCCGCCTCTGAGCCTCTCCGTTTTGTTCCGAGAACGGGCTGCTTGGTGAGAGGAAAGGGAGCTCCCTGGGAAGCGAGAGCAGCGAAGAGGTGATGCAGTTGCAGAATTCCCCGACACTCGCTTTTTTAAAAAACCCAGCCTACCTCGTAGGGTTGTTGTTATGGGGCTAGACTAGGAAAGGCAGCCTCTCTCCCATTTTCGAGAAAAAGTAAGGATGTCCATCTGGTAGAACAACCACCTGTGCAATTTGGTGGCGATCCGCGAACGTTCAAGCCATGTAATGCGTGGGAAGGCATAGAATAAAGTTAGCATACTTGAAGTGAAATAGGCTTTGGTTATGTTTAGGTTGCATTAGCTAAAATGTGCCAATACCGTCCTTGTTGGTAAGAATTGTTGTCATGTTAGAAGAATGACTAAGGCTGACAGCCTAATCTACTCTGTATTAAATAAATAAAATGGATGGAAGGAAATGAAAGAATACAGAAAAGGTTGGTGAGGCATTTAGTGGCCTATGGATGAGAATGGTGGCTGTTTAGTAAGAAAATCTGTTTGGAATGTGCATATATATTCATATGTGGCCATAGCAAAATAATAAATAGAAATAAAAAAGCATGAGTGATTTTTACTGTTTTTGATGAAAGTGAGAGGATTAGTGAAGGCTTGGTGCAGCAAGGATCCCACCATCTTACTATTTTATTTTTCTTTATGTACACTGAGAGCATATTCACCAAAGACAAATTCCTTGTGTGTCCAATCACACTTGGCTAATAAACTATTCTATTCTATTTTACTCTACTCTATTCATTTCTATTTCAATTCTAACAAGGAGTTTAGCTTCTCTCTCTTGAAAATGTAAGCTGGCATAAGGCATTATAATGCAAGTCTCAAACAGTTCATTTAGTGACCAAAGTTACAATGGCATTGAAAAAAGTGTCTGATCACCATTTTCACACTTAGCGACCATTTTCACACTTAGCGACCATTGCAGCATCCTCATGGTCACGTGATCAAAATTTTGATGTTTGGCAACAGATTCGTATTTATGATGGTTTCAGTGTCCTGGGGTCATGTTTGACAAAATATAAAATTTTTAATCAAGGCCCCCCCCCCCCCCCCCGGTCAATGGTGTCCCTCTTTACCAATCTGAAAATCTGGTCACCTTAAGTATCCATCCCCTGCCATGCCCACCAAGCCATGCCACACCCACCAAGTCACACCACAGAACCAGGAGTAAAAAAAAAATTGAATCCCACCACTGGTTCTCTCCTGTTTGTGCACAAAAACGAATCAAGGCTTTTATGAAATCTTGCAAACAGCTAAACACTTCTGAAGGCTGCAGATAATGACTAAATTATTTTATCTGCTAATCCAATAGTTACACTATTGCAGACTGTTAAACATCCCATAATGTTGTAGTTAATACATAGCATTGCATGTGTGATGACAATAGGTAATCATGTACATGTTGTGCCAAATTATAAATAAATCACCTTACAGCTAAGTGTGATATATGAAGCAAACTAACAGGCTTGAAAAAAACACTATTTTGCTTTTCTCCATATACAAAGTGCCAGGAAAGAAGGTAGAGGATAGATGAAGAGACAGTGGATGATGAACAGATTTAACTTTAATTTGCAGTGTTATTTATTAATATAAGGTTATTTATGGGTTTCACCAGGGACTCTCAAAGTCACAGTATTTTGCACAAAGGAAACTGATTTATATGTCATTCTTTTCTCTGTGCTCTTTCGTAATGCAAGTTTTCATATTTTAAAAACGTGCATTTAGTTTTTCTGGAAGGAATTTAAGGCTAGTTTCATACCTTACCTTCTAAAGTCAACATTAATAACATTTAACACAAGGATTTTATAGTTACCCTTGCATTACTTTACAAGAGTCATCTGTAAAATATCTGCAGTTTTTACTGGAATTTCTCATTAAATTCCTCCACACGAGGTGAGGAATGAGTGAACCTTTCACCTCCAAATCTATAAAGACTCCTCTAGAGCAATGTTGATGTTTATGCAGTTTGGTAAGGTTTATCTCACAGATTCCACAATCCTTCCTGCAGTCATCTCTAATGTCACCTAACAATAACGAAAAGCAGAAAACATATAGCAGCTTTTTAAAAAATCAGCATTTGAAGAAATATTGTCTTCCTTCAGAAGCATTTACTGAGCCTGCAGGTTAGTCCTAATGTTCTAAAAAGGAAAACACAATAGCAACTTTTGGGGGTTTCCAGGGTTAGCCATTCGCAAGTACTAAACTTCAGTTTTCTAAAATCTGAACCAAATATCCTATGTTATTGTCATTTGTGAGACATTTAACAGCAATACTGAGCCCAATAGGTGAAGAGCTGAAGTTTCCCCCTTTCGAAGACTCTTTTGGCCTATACATCCTAACCACCTTCCAGCCATGATATAGTTGCTTGGTAGTTGCTGTGGTAAACATTTGTGTTCAAAGGAATGCTTTTATTTTTCCATATTCCCTCATATCTCCATTGTATGAAAAATAGGGTTGCTAAATCCTGTGTGCCTGACAGGCAAACATAAAGAGGAAAAATGATAAAAATATAAATGATGAAAATATATTTCACAGTGTCCTTTCCAGACTCTAGAATTTTGAGGTATGTAAGTAGGGAAATCAGTCCATCCCATCTATCACATTTTTATATATGTATGCAGGTATGTGTGTCTATAAAAACCTTTTACCTGTTTCTTAGAGATAAATAATATTTCCTGCTTGCTTCCTTCATCTATCGGATTCTTCCAGATGCCAACCTTTAACCACATGCAATCCTTCTTGCTTCCTTTTCCTAGACCTAGGACATAACTTTTGTCTCCGATTTTTAAAAGCAGAATCTTTTCTTCTACAGAAGAGAACAAACTGGCAGGATATCTTTTTTTTTTTTTTTTTTGCTAAGCACTAATATAAGCATCTATCCTCAGGAAGGTGCTGCTTGGGCCAGAATGAGGTATGCTAGGGAAATGTGCAATTTATATGACATGCTGCTAATAGTCTGGAGTAAAGTAGGAGAATTTAATGAAGGAGAAGTCTAACTAGGAAAATAAAGAGGCTGTTTGCCACTAGATGTTTGGATGAAACAATTCTAGTCAGGCTAAATTTTCCATTGATTGACTTCTTTTGAATAACACTCCATCTTGTAAATTGGATGAAAAACTGGGAAGCCATGTTTGGCCGTTTTGCTGTATACACTAAGAATATACTAAGAGTACACTAAGACAGACGCTTGCCACCACACACATCCAGACACAATGAGCAATGTTATGTATGAAGTACAATGCAATCAGACATGCGCAGTTCTGTGCATTGGAGAAACAAAGCAACCACTTCATAAATGCATAGTACAACATACAAGAGGAGAACAAACTCATCAAGACAAGATTCAGCAGTCCATCTACATTTGAAAAACAAAGATCACTCTTTTGAAGTCCACATTCTGGATGGAGGGGCCACTGGTTTGAAAGAGAGGTAAAGGAAGCCATCTCTGTTAAAACTGAACAACCCTCTCTCAACAGAGACACCATTTACCCCTGTTTACAACACAGTGCTTTCAGCAGTTCCAAGAAGGTTCCACGCCCATTTGCACTCTGATTCAGGTAGCCCTGAGGGTACAGAAAACCCCCTAAGTGGCCTCAATGACTCTCATAGAGCTAATGACCAACCTTCAAAGTGCTAACAGCTAGATGGCTGCAAGGAATATAAATCCTTCCATTCCCCACAATTCAGTCAGAACTGAAAAATTGTCAGAACTCCTTCTTGGATGAGAAGTGAAACATCTTCAAAAAAAACAAAACAAAAAAACCACCCCGCAGAAAGCTCAGTTGCCTGTTGAAATAGCACCTGTAAAATATATTAGACATCCTGGATCTGGCTGTAGGTTTGCTTGAGTCACATTCATTTAGAACAGAAATGAACAAGTAGCAACAATTGTGTGATAATTGGTGTTGTGGCTATTGAACATTTTACAATATCTCTATTTCTCTTCAGTTTTGATTTTGTATATGAATGTGTATATGATCAAATCCCCCATGTCTTTTGGTTGTAGATCAAGCTTACCAAATGATATCACAAAGATAGCAAACAAATTAGAGTTCTGAAAGACTGAATTCCTTGCTACTTTCTGAGATGTTGGAGACTGTCAGGGGTCAGGGCTTCAGGGAGGCAAGTCTTCCCCACTATTTTCCCACCTCTTGCGCTTTTCAATTCACTGAATAAGCTTCTTTCTTTAATGCAAAGGTCATCGAGACTGATTGCTCTATGTTTTCTACTGCAGAGTAAAAGACAATTTATTCTTCCTGCAAAATGGAGGGTGGGTTTACTTTGTAATTTAAAAGAACTACTAAGAAACTTTAATTTGGCAGACACGATGGAGAACATCCAGGGGTGGTTATTATAGCCACAGGCTGAAAGTTCTCTATGCTTGCCACAGCAAGTTAGCATTTGATGAGTTATTCTTTATAATAACCCCAAACACAAGATACTATTAGAGTAATAATAGTTTTCTTTCTCATTTGGTGGGATGTTACAAGTGAATTGACATACTGTAATGATGGCATGCATAATAGTAAGTTAATACTTGGGAAATAGCTGCTGTGTTTACATAGAATAATTTATTCTTGAATGTGGCTCATTTTTTATTCCTGTCAGTCTTTCTTATGCATCTAAGGAACATTTTGAGTGGAACATGACTGGAAGGACTGCATGGTTATGGGTACAGCTGTACAGTTTATTGCATGGTCAATTTAAAGATCAGCTTTAAGGCTTTGCAGCAATGGTGGCTTCTGTTCTTACAGAATTCAGTATCTGAAGTGAAACTCTTGGTGGAAGAGAAGTTTGAGGAGCTTCTCCAAGCTGTCAAGGCAACCCATGCCATTGTGCTCACTTTTCTGGAGGAGAAAGAGCGTGCTGCAGTTAATCATGCAAATGGAATGAAGATCTACCTTCAGAGCCAACAAGTGACAATGGAGGAATGGAGGAAAAGACTGGAGAAGATGGCCACTCACACTAATGACATCATCTTCCTAAAGGTACCTTAAATATGATAGTAAAAATGTTTAGATCACCCTTCAATGACTGTTCACCTTTCATGAATATTTTGGGTTTCAACCATTAAAGTTCTCTCACTGAAATTTATGGGAGCTGAAACCTAGTGCATCTGATTTGTACATCATTTGGAAAGGTTGTTTTGGATTAATTTATTTTTTGCCTTTTCACTAGATATCCTGTATTGATCTGTTATTCACGTTCACATAAAACACAGCTGCTGCTCTGAATCCATAACTGCCCAGTGTCAATTGCACAGTCTTAAGAGAAAGCAGAGAATACTAGTGTGTGCATTTGAGTGAGCAACGAATCCTATGGTTTTTAAAAAAATTTTTTCCAGGTGTGGATAGGAAAGTAGAAGAGTGGTACAATATGCTGTGGTGTGATGAACCAAACCTCTTGATTTGAATATTTTCATCTCATGTTGAAATGCAAATGTGAAAGGAAGTAACACAATGCACAGGGTTCTAGCCCTTCCTCCCAGTCACTGTCCAAGCAGTCTTCTATTTTTCTGCACACATTTAGGAATACTGTGAATTCAAGAAGCATCTGGGAGATGAGACATTGCCCAGTGTGTATATTGGCCTGAAAGACAAATTATCAGGCATCCGAAAGGTGATCTCTGAATCCACTGAACAGCTTTTACAATTACTACACAGTTCCTATAAAGAAAAGTTGCAGGGGTTTGCCGATGATGGTGAGTACCCATTCCTCTTTAATTTACATGCTTATTCATTTTGATCAATTTTAAGGCTCCTTACTTATCAACAGTTCTGATACTGACAATTCATTAATTCTTAGTCACACAAAAAAAAAAACCCATTTCCTTCCTTCCATCTACATAGAAGATGCTGGGATAAAAACAACAGTGGCTGCAATTGTCCCATCCAAATATCGCCTGTCAGCTCCAGAACCTCAAAGTAGGAATGACTTCTTAAAGTGTAAGTTATTGTCCAATTTTTGGTGCAAAATTTGAAAGAATTAAGAAAGTCTTGCAGAATCAGACTAACGACATTGGCTTATATGAAGATGTCTGTGGGAAACTGAAAAATAGGAGATATGTGCAATTATGACCTCTTGGGAAATTCAGGAGCGCACTGAACATAATATATGATGTTTATAAGAGCAGCCACTGATTCATTCTGATCAATTTTATCTTATGTTTTATTTACTGCTATCATTTATTCTTATATTACCTCACTTTGATATATCAAACATAATTGTTATAATAAGCAGTAAACACAAGCTAATAAGGCTGTGTGTAGCATTTGAAAGGAATATTTCTCAAAGTACCGTATTTTTCAGACCATAAAACGCACCTAGGTTTGGGAAGGAAAACAAGAAAATAAAAATCTGCCTCTCTCTTTGCCTCCTAGAAATTTGCCTCCTTGCAGCAAACAGCCTGGTCAGCTTCAGCACAGCCTGATTTAGTATGAGCAGCTGATTGGCGGTTGGATAGGCCTCTCGGAATACCTCTGATCAGATGTTCCAGGCTGCAGGGATCACTGCTGGCCATCGCCATCATCACTGCCCATCGCCGCCGCCACCTATTGCCACCTCTAAGTGCCCCATTTTTGGCCTCTTCATGTCCCGTTTTTGGCCTGTTCCAGGTGGTGGGATTGCCGCAGCCTATCCCCGCTGCCTGGAACAGCTGATCGGTGGTATTCTGGGAGACAGATCCAACTGCCAATCAGCTGCTTGTGCTAAATCAGGCTGTGTTGAAGCTGACCAGGCTGTTTGCTGTTTGCCTGGTGCGTGCACAGTGAACTGGTTGTTAAACTGGTAGGATCCCACCCCTGAATTCTATTAAGATTATATTGAATTCTCCTCAATGTGTGGCTGAGGGGAGCCAGAGGTTTAGTTTTATAAATACATTTATTAGAATCAGAATTAGAACAAGAATCCTAAGAAAATATTTTGGAGGAAAGAACATTTTCCTTTGCTTTTTAAAATGGTTAATAAAATTATGTCAAGAATGTTTTAAAAAACTAAATGAATATTAATTTCACATTAGTGATCTGTCATTAATTTAGTATTAGATATTGAATATTGCTTTTTCCTGTACTGAAATATAGGGAACTATTACTTAAGCAAGCAATTTATTTATTCCAAGCAAGCATGCGATAATCATAGTGATTTTACTTATCAATCCAAGCTGTTGTCTAAGTCTCCACCTCTATCCAATATATGAATGAGCACCAGTTGAAAAATCTACTAACCATCATGTGTATTTTAATATTTTTAGCCAGCACACATAGCATAGCTACAACCTAAATATTGTCTGAGAAAGGTAAAAATAAGTGAGATTCTTTCAAGTTCTATACATTGTAGACAAAATATATCCTGGCCTTACTCTTCTTATAAACTCTAATTAGGTCTTTTAGGTGCAGTATTCTGTCATATTTAGTGTTCAATTAATTATTTCTAGCTTTAAAACAATGTGTATATTTTTTGTGCAGATGCTTGCCTGTTAACATTTGACCCAGTTACTGCTCATCGCTATTTGAGGCTTTTGGATGATAACCACAAGATTTCCAACACCACGCCCTGGGAGCACCCATACCCAGATCATCCAGAAAGATTTGCACACTGGCGCCAAGTCTTGTCCAATCAAAGCTTATATATGGGTCGTTATTACTTTGAAGTCGAGATATTTGGAGCTGGTATTTACATTGGCATGACAAATAAGAGCATTGACAGGAAAGGTTCAGAGAGCAACAGTTGCATCTCAGGGAATAACTTCTCCTGGTGTATTAAATGGAACGGCAAGGATTTCTCAGCTTGGCACATTGATGTGGAGACGCCTTTGAAATCTCAGGAATTCAGCAGAATAGGGGTCTACCTAGATTACCCCAGAGAGACACTCTCCTTTTATGGCATCGCTACTGACTCCATGACTGCCTTGCATACTTTTGAATGCAAGTTTAATGAGCCTTTATATCCAGCCTTCTGGCTATCAAAGAAGGAAAATAGCATCCAGATTGTTAGGTTGCGTGAAGAAGCTGAGCAGAATCCAGAAGCTTCTCTTCCTTCCACAGGAGAATCGGCTTCCAGTAGTTTAGAGACACATGATTAAAGCAATATGCAGTTGAAACTGTTAACTCAGAACCGAGTCATTATCTTTGTCATACAATCTAGGCAATACTGATCAATTGTGGGCTTTTTGTAGAAGAATCTACATCTATTGAAAAATTGTGTCTTATATACTTCAGGTTGCTTACTACCTCTGCGAATATTACCTCTCACCGAGAGAGAAAACATAACATTATAAACATCCTCCATCAGAGATGGCATTTAGCAGGTTCTGACCAGTTCTGGAGAACCGGTAGCAGAACTTTTGAGTAGTTCAGTGAACCAGTAAATACCACCTCTGACTGGCCCCGCTCCATCTATTCTCTGCCTCCCGACTCCTAGCTGATCGTGAAGAAATGGGGATTTTGTAGTAACCTTCCCCTGGAGTGGGGTGGGAATGGAGATGTTACAGTATTTTTCCCCTGCCATGCCTACCAAGCCACACCCACCAAGCCACACCTACAGAACCGATAGTAAGATTTTTTTGAATCCCACCACTGATCCTCCTGTTTTTAAGTGAAAGTATTGAAAATACTTATTTGCAAAACCAACTTATTTTTGATTGTAAACTTCTAACAGGTGCATTCAAAATAAAAACCAAATGGCTGTTAGCATAACTGCTCTGTATTGAAAGAATAAGGACAATTTATCTATAAATCCAGCCACTCCTTGCCCAATTCCCCTGTACTGCCTATGCTAAAGAAACTTTTGACTGTAGGGAAATAATTGTATACATAAAGATAAAAAGAATTGTCATTACCCACAATGGAGGAATGGTTGGTGAAGATGACAGAATTTGCTGAGATGGCTAAATTAATTACTTTGAGCAAAGAAAAGATAGTTATCTATATTTATTGCTGATTGGAAACCTATTATGACCTTTTGTGTAAGGCAAAAAAAAAATGAATGTATGACTTATGTTTTTCATGATTTGATAGGATAAATTATAGAAAGAAGAGGGTCATGTTGTAACCATAGTATATGGAATAAATTTATAATTGTACTTATAACTACTGTAAAGAAGATCAGAAACCACGTCTTTGTATCTTTTTTTGTATTTATGTTTCCTCTGCTTAATAAGCATATTGTATCTCAGCAGATAGACAAGTATATCTCTTTAGAGAAAGAGAGAGAATTCAATATGCGTATTTAAGGGCCAGTTAATTCAGTTGTGCATAGAACTAGCTCTTTTATTATCTGAATTAGTCAGTGAATACAGTATTACAATTGCCTATGAAAGTTAACAATGGCTACCAGATAGCAATAAACAACTTGTTTTCCTTGAATGTTTAAGGAATGAATCTCAGTGACGACTCTAGGCACTCCAGTTCAGATGAGTTTTCTTATCCTGATATTGGGTGCTTGATCTTTCGTGATTGTTTACAAAGCTCCAGGTATTACCTGTCTTCATACTATCTTGCTGTATGAGCTTGAAATTTCTAGCATTGTCAGTCAGTATTGCGACGCATATGATGTTTGCAACAATTAGGGTTCAAGATTCTGGAGGATGATGAGCATATGTCTACGGTAGATCTATCTAGATATCTACAGCCATGACACAAGCGTTGAGGTGGTGCCAGAAGAAAACTGCCTGATGTTGGGAGCACAGCTAAATTCTCCAATGATCATATCACATTTTGATGTGTGGATACTGCAAAGATGTACAATCAATGTAGACACTATAAAGACGGTTCTATTTAGAATATTTGTTTTGTCTGGTTATAGAAATCTGTTACTAACATGTAATTGTAATTCCATATTACAACTTCAGATATTCTAAAGGGTCTTTTAATGTTGGAATGAGAATTTGACACTCTATTGATTTAAAAAAAAACAAAAAACCTCTTAAGCCAGAAAATTTGGTTTCAGTTACTATTTGTTTCTATTCTGACTTAATCAGATTCTGCAAAGTTTCGGATTGGTGAACTGATTAGCTTTTATAAATGGAGTTATTCATTTCCAAGATAGTCTTGTAATGGGCACATTTGCGTTGGCAGGATCGTTGATAAGGCGTAACAATGAAGAATGTGTTTAAAAAGTGATTAAAAAAAAATGACCTCAGTAAACCTTCAAATTACGAATAATCAAAAAGTTGTGTTAAAACTAACATTTTTATAAATGCTCAGAAGATATTTGTTTAATAAATCACTAAATGAATTGAAAGCTGTTAATAAATAAATATAATGTTTCCATTAGCTAATTCTTTTTAGGCCCAAGTAGCATTTTAGGAAGGTTTAGGAACGCCTAATAACTCAGTTCTTTCCCACAAGGGGGCAGTGTTGTGTCATAATAATCGGATAACCTTGCTTTAACTGCAAACATAAATGTGAAAAAATTGTATTTCAGTGCCTTAGAAGGCAAATTATGTATGTTCAAATGCATATGAATGCTTTTGAATGCACTACAATTTTTTTCAGGCATGTATTTTTCAGGCTAGTAAACTGAAGTTTATTCTAAATATTCACGCTCAAGGAAATAAATGGAATTCAAATGATAGGTATTGAGTGACACCTCCCTTTTAAAAATATTTTGCTTATACCAGAAAAGGGCACCTGCATCTCTCTTGAGCCCAGAATGCTTAGGTGGCAACCTTTTCAGAAGCTGCATCTATTTCAGGATAGGTCAAGTGTATCTGTAAGAACACCAATCCCAGTTTACAATTGAACTAGGCTACATCTGCCCATATTTAGTGATGTTTTTTTTCGGATTGCTTTGGAAATATTAACTGGGTCAAAATCCAGATGCTAGTTTGGGAGGAAATGGCTGTTTCAGAAAACCAGCAGTGAGTTCCAAGACCTTTCTAGACACAAAATGGGGTGATCCCTGAAAGATCTAAGACCACCTTCTAAATTCCATGTAGGTTCCCACTGTGATTGATTAGGTTGCATTTTGTTGTGTATTTAAATGGTTACAGAACTTCAAAAGCACTGAAGTAGACTTTTTTTTGCACAGTTATTCAATATGTGGTTCTCCAACCTCCACCTCCAATCAATTGAGTCCCTGGGGTACATTTCATCTTAAGTGGCTATTCTGCTGTAAAATGGTTTTACATTAAATTGGTTTCAGGTATGAGTCCAGGGTAAGGTTGGACATTCGGCGATTGTCATCCTGAAGTCTCTTAAAACTTTGAGTGACACTGCTTCACAGGCCCTGTTCATTAAGTTGAGCTCTAAGGAGCAGTTGGGATTGTTGCTGTTATATCAGCTTCCCTGCTGCATAACAATCTCCCTTCCTGAGCTGCTGGACTGGGGGCCTGGGCCTGTGGTAGAGTTTCCAGACAATATGCCAGTTCTGTAAACTGCTTAGAGAGGGATGTAAAATCACTATGAAGCAGTGTATAAGCCTAAGTGCTATTGCTATATGGTTCTGAGGGAACTTCAATCTGCTTTCTGTGATATTAAAGTCAGAGACAGTTCAGGAGTTCATGGCTACAATGACAGCCAAGGGCCTATCTCAGTTTATCCAGAGCCTGACATGGGACAATGACTCACACCTCATCTGTTTTTTTTGTCCGAACAACGGCAAGTGATCTGGAATTGAGATAACTCCTACGCTGATGACCATGGACTTCTCGGGTGCCACTATCTACTGCAGGGAGGTAGGATCTATGAGACCAATCCATCTTAGGTGACTGATGATCGGAGGACTTCAGAGTGAGCTGAGATTATTGTAGCTCCAATTCAGGGTGCTATTTTCAGCTTTAAAGACCTCCATGGCATGGGTGGGTTACTTGTGTGATTCCTCTTCCTGATTGTAAGTGCGCTTCCCATCAGGTCTTGTAACTGAGGTAAATCACAGGTTCCGTCTATGAAGAAGTTACATATGACAGGGCCCAAGTAACAAACCTTTTCTGCTGTGGCCCCTGCCCTGTGGAACATCACCAATCCTCAAGTGAGGTTAGCCTCATCTCTCCTGAGCTTCCAGAAATCCCTCCAAGCTTGGCTGTGTCACCAGGCACCTTGCAAAGGAATGCTAATTTGATTAAATTTCTCTGTTGTTTATAATCTGATTCTCTCTTCCCCTCCCTCTCTCTCCCTCTGTCACTTCCTCCTTCCCTTTTATAATATTACATTTTTGTACTTTTGAATGCTTTTAAAATTGTTTACATGGTTGTTTTATGCCACCCGGAATCCATTTGTTGATAACCATATTGCTGTGGCCAAATAGTGCAGTGATTGTAATAGCTCAATTATGTAAGCCATTCAGTTAATAATAATAAAAAATGTATTAGTAAACAAATGGTAGGTTAAGCGCATGCCTTTTATTCTTCAAGCCATTTTACTACAAATCCCTGGACTTTGTCCACTCCCCTTAAACCACACAATGTGTCAAAACCACTTTTCCTTCATCAGATAATGAAGGTGTGCCTCTACCTTACATGAACAGCAGAAACTATTAAATCCATCGAGAATCTGGGCTGCTCCCTAGCAGCTTGGGAAATGTGAATCCCTCTCCTTATGGGACTTGCCAGATGAATATTTGGATTGCAAAGTCCAAGAATACAGACAGAGTTTGGTAAAACAGACTGTAGAACAGGGATGCCCTACCCTGGCAACTTTAAGGCTTGTGGATGTCAATTCCCAGAATTCTTCATGCTGGCTGGGGAATTCTGAGAGTTGAAGTCCACAAGTCTTAAAGCTGCCATGGTTGGACACCTGTACTGTTTAAAGATGCTCAATGGCAGATTTGAGTCATTCGGTTCTTCCCTCATAGGAACTTGTCAAATATTTAACTCTACTTTAAGTGATTACTTTGATTGGTATCACTGGAAGTCGCCTTTGAGAAACAGCTTTGAAGAATAAGTGTATGAATAGGAAGAGTCACATTTCCCCAAATTTCTACTTTGCTGCTATTTTTCTGTCTCTTTCTCTATTTTAACTGGGATACCAAGAAGATACTTTTGAAGGGTCCATCAAGGCAGGAAATCAGTGGCAGATTCTTTACTTAGACTAGGCTTCTTAACCTGGTGGAAGCCCATCTATCTAGGCATACCTTTCAAAAATGCCACAGATGACAGATGAGTCGAAGAGAGTTCAGTAAGCGAGGGCCCTGCTCCTCTTCTTTCTTTGAGTGGGGACTTCAGAGGGGGAAAAAACCCTTGAAAATGGCGAAGGGTGCTTATGAGAGAGGCAAGCTTTGTCACATACGGACAAGCTGTTAGGGAAATGTAACACAAGCTTATTTGGCTATTCAGCAGCTTTAATTCCTGTCATGGCAACATGCCAATCCCAGGCACCCAGCATTGGCTTAAATAGAATACATGTCTACTTTTGCTCCCGGCATATGCATTAGGCTGACCATACTATATTCCTTCAAGGTGATTTATTTCTCTTCTATATATTTAGGGGAAACAACCTGCAAAAATTGGCACGCAAACAAGCCCGCTGTTACACTTGGTTAATAATTTGAATGTAGCTGTAAAGCAAATGCCCCTATTACCCTTTAAAACTCACTAAGAACTGACATTTTTGGATGGAATGGAAGAATACGCCAACTTCTCAATAGCCTGGAGAAAATGTAAGGGATATCCAGCTTAGGCAGCAATTCTGGATGTCAAAACAAGTTTCCTTGCTGTCATAAAATGCTATTTGGATTTTACATTTTTAATTAAAATTTTAATTATCCCCAGAGTATTTTATTAGTTTTTATGAAGGCAGCTGCTTTTTATCCTATCAACCAAAGCTTTGCTCTGCTCTAAAGAGCAACTTGTCCCAGTTAGGAGTTTTGTCCTGAATAATTTTCATCATTGGTAAACTAGGTTATTTAATTTAAAGTGACATTTACCATCCCAATTTGATTGAAATGGCTTTTTATTGCAGAAGCAGCAAAATAAACTTGCATGGGGATTTTATGCTTTGCTTAGATAAGACGTAATCTTCCCAAGAGCCTAATTTCCCCTTATTTCCATACTGGATCTCGATCCCACCCACTCTGTTTCTATACCATTAGCAGCATGGACCCAGCGAGGTCCCTAGAGAAATCAGTGGTTGCTGTTAGTGGTTTGTGGTTTGGAGCGTATTATAGAATGATATGGTTGGCATTGTTTCTTTACATGTCTATTGGTATATATAATGTGAAAACCTGGATAACAAACCTGGACCTTAAATATATTTTTTCAACATAAGCAAGCTAAAATAAGATTTTTTTATCCTGCCTTTATTATTTGTATAAATATCTCAAGGCAGCAAACATACCTAATATTCTTTCCTCCTCCTATTTTCCCCACAATGACAACCTTGTCAGGTGTGTTGGGCTCAAAGAATGTGAGATGTTGGATAGCCATTTGTCTGAAACGGTATAGGGTTTCCTGCCTAGGCAGGGGGTTGGACTAGAAGACTTCCAAGGTCCCTTCCAACTCTGCTATTGTATTGTAATGTGATTGGCCCAAAATCACCCAGCTGGCTTTCATGCCTAAAATGGGACTAGAACTCACCTTCTTCTGGTTTCCAATCCCTAGTACAGGTGTCCTGCATGAGCAGGATGCTTTAACACCCCCAGTCCTAATTTGCTTTGTAATCCTGGTACTTAAATTGAGCTCACATTGTTTTTTATTGGAGGGGCACAATGGTTCAGGCTTAAAACACTTAGCTTGTCAGCTGGAAAATCAACAGCTTGGGTCCAAGACCTGAGTGTCATGTGACAAGGTTAACTCCAGTTACTCACTCCCACCAACCCAGCAGTTCAAAAACATGCAAATGCAACTAGATAAATGGGTACCACTTTGGTGGGAAGGTTGCAGTATTCTGTATTTTCATATTGGCCACATGATGACAGTATTATCTCTCACATAATGTAGGCTCCCTTAGGTGAGAATCACAGATGAGCTCCACTAGGTGCTCAGTAGCTAAGACACTGACCTTGTCAATCAAAAAGGTCAGCAGTTTGGCGGTTCAAATCCCTAGTACAGGTCTCCTGCATGAGCAGGGGGGGTTGGACTAGATGACCCCCTTCCAACTGTTACCTTGAATCGGTCATGACTGGACTGGGAAAACCTTTAAACTTTTCATTTTCTTGAAAGACATGATATTCCATGGACATCGTTCCAATCAGGGCTGGGCACAAATGACCTTTAGGAAAGCAGCATCCTATTGCTAGGGTAGATTTTACCCTTGATTCATCATTCATTGTAGCATAGACATTTCTTCTTGGAGGAGCAACTAGCAAAAGAAGCAATTGCACAGCTGGGTCCCAACAGACATCCTAAAAATTGCCCGGGATTAGCATGGAGGGAGAAGGTCAGGGAAAAAGAGGCATTTCTCATTCCTCACTGGGGATATATGAATCTCTCCACCCAGCATAAGTGACGTGGGGAAGAAGCACATGTAATGCATACTTTACCTTTTGCTGCTCTTGTCAAACATCTAAAAGTTCTCAAGAACAGTTTTTCAGAGAGGAGGGAAGGCACTGAACTGGAGATGAGCAAGACTTAACATTTACTTTCTCTGTGCCATGATACCAAACCTGCTCCTTCATACATGACACCAAGTCCTGAAAAGTCAACACTTTTAATCTAGGTTGACTTTTAAAAAACCAGAAGAATCATACAGAAACCTTGGATACTTGTAGAAATCTTGGATAAGTCAAAGAAGAGCAGAGGAAGGCCAAAGCCCAAGCAAAGCCTGCCCCTCCATTTTATTAGTTTCCATTTCATGGCTGGTAATAAATTAAAATTAAAAGAAAGTTCCACTAGATTAGATTTAATCTAGAACTTTGTTATGTGAGTATGGAGTGCAAAGGAAAGATGTAGATACCTTACTGATTGTACCTATATCTGGTATTTATAGGTATGCAGCTAGTCCTCAACTTAATTACACAATTGAGCCAAAATTTATGCTGCTGGTGAGAAATGTGTTAAGTGGGTTTTGCGCCATTTTATGACTTTTCTTGCAACACTTGTTAAGTGAATCACTAGTTGCTAAATTAGTAACATAGCTGTTAAGTGAATCTGGGTTCCCCATTGACTTTGCTTGTTATAAGGTCACAAAAAGGTGATCACATGACCCTGGGACACTGCAATTGTCATAAATTTGAGTCAGTTGTCAAGCATCAGAATATAGGAAGAAGGAGATGACGTCACGACAACACTACATGTGATCTTGGACCTCCAAGATCGCAGTCGATATTTCTGCCACTGGACGGTCCTTTTGGACCTAAAGCAGGGGTGGGTTCCTCCTGGATCACCCCAGTTTGCGGGAACCGGATGGTCGGTGAACCCGGAACTAATTATCTTCCGGGAATACCGGTACCGCTCCTGGCTCCTGTCGCTGCAAAGCACCCTTGCCGACAAGGCAGCACGACCCGCTCGCCATGTAGAAACAGCAAAAGAAGGAACAGGAGAGGAGTTCCAAGCCGGGCTTTTCAAACAGCCGAACTCCTCTTCTGTCCCTTTCTTTTGCTCTTTGAACAAGCCATGTGGGTTGCACTCCTGGTTCTGGGGATTTCCCCCCCCCCAAAAAAAGACGGGCTGCCCGTCTCTCCAGATCTTATGACTTTTCAGGATTTTCTTTTTAAAAAACGTCTCTCCGGATGATCTTGAAAACCTTCAAGGTTGCTTTGGAAGGGGACAGATGGGCAACATTTTCCCCTGCCCCCCTCCCTGGGTGCCTGCAGCCTCGGAGCCTGCAGGGATGGGGTGGGGGAATGCTGCCTGTCTTCCCCCTCCCAAAGCAACCTCGCAGGTTTTCAAGATCGTCTGCAGAGGCGTTTTTAAAAAGAAAATGGTCTTCTTGGGAGGGGGACTGGGCTGCACTCAGAGGAGCCTGCGGGTTGCGGTCCTGGTTCTGGGGATTCTCCCCCCCCCCAAAAAGACCAGCTGCCCATCTTTCCAAATCTTGTGGCTTTTCAGGATTTTATTTTTAAAAAATGCCTCTCCGGGTGATCTTGAAAACCTGCAAGGTTGCTTTGGAAGGGGACAGATGGGCAGCATTTCCCCCTGTCCCCCTCCCTGGATGCCTGCAGCCTCAGAGCCTGCAGCCTTAAAGCAAGCCTTTGCACAGTAAAGAAAATCTCACGAGCAAGAGAATTTCTTAATTGCCTTTACTGTGCAAGTTGCGGAAGGCTCCGAGGCTGCAGGCAACCAGGGATGGGGTGGAGGGAATGCTGCCTGTCTTCCCCCTCCCAAAGCAATCTCGCAGGTTTTCAAGATCATCTGCAGAGACGTTTTTAAAAAGAAAATGGTCTTCTTGGGAGGGGGAATGGGCTGCACTCTGAAGCAGCGCCAGCCAACATGTCCATAAGAAAAGCCCCAAGGGCAAGTGCGGCAGCGCCGCACCCACCTCCGCCTGCTGGCCGCCTAGCAACACATCCCCACTGCCTCCTTCTACTCAGCAGGTGGGGACATCCCGTCTGTGCCCACTTCCACTGCCGCCACCTCCGCTCCCAAACGCAACTGTCAGCTGCGAGCAGGTGCCTGAAGCTGCTGCTTGCAGTCATTCATGGCTGCAGATAGATTGTGCCTGTAGCAGGAAGCTCTTCGCCCTGTGAGAGCTCCTCTCCAGCACTCCTAGTTTGGTAACATCATCAGTGCTAGAAGGGAGTGGGGTTGGGGGGGGGGAGAAAGAGAAAGGACAAACAGGAGAAAGAGAGGGAGAAAGAGGAGGTGGGGGATAGTGGGATCCTTGCTGCTTTCTGAGCTTGGTGGTTTTCTTACAGGCATTTCATCACCAAACTAGGTAACATCATCAGTGCTAGAAGGAAGTGGGGTTGGGGGGGAAGGAGGAGAAAGTTAGGACAAAAAAGAAAAAGATAAGGAGGGAGAGAACTGTGAGGTCCTTTGGTGTTCTCTGAACGTGGTGGTTTTTAATTATTTTAGGGAATTTTTATTTATTTATTGTTTATAGAATGTTTATTACAAGAAATGTTATTCCTTTTTGCAAATGTTTTATTTGTGATGCAATATGTTGCTTTTAAGTGTTCAGACCAGGTTTAGTGACTGCTTTTCTATGGGCAGGCCAGGTTTGTTGCAAGGCAGTGTGTTTCACCCTCCTTGTTTAGGTAATTCTGAGGTGGTTGATGGTTCTGTGAGCGCCTGTCCTTTATAATTTTCTACATTGCCTTGATGGTTTTTATTCCAGTGACTTTGTCTTTCCTGTCCTTAAGCTTAGGGAAAAAAAACTGGTTTCATTGACAATCTTTTTTTTTGGGGGGGGGATTCTTATTTTTTTGGTGTTTTCCTAGCACTGTCATAGTTTGTGTGTGTGTGTGTGTGTGTGTGTGTGTGATGTCCCGCAGTTATCTACGTATTAATAATGATCTAGTAATATTAATAATATCTTGTAATTAGTAATATCTAGTAATAACATCGTCTTGGCCACTCCCATTCGGTCACATGGGCAGCAAGCCACTCCTACAAAAGAGGCCACACCCACAGAGTAGGTTCGAACAATTTTTGAAACCCGCCCCTGACCTAAACCGTCCCACAGAGATGGTGATAGTGAAGAGTACATCCTGCTGATCTCAAGGACACAGCAGAGTCCCTGATTGATCCAGGAGAAGCTCTTATTTCTGACGACAGAAACATAGCCATTGAAGCTGCTGAAGTTGGGACAGCTCCGGAATGGAAAGAAAGCGGAAAGAGAAAGTGTGTCGAATAGATGAGGAAATTTTATTATTAGAAAAGAGGCTATCCCCCCAAAAATCAAAGCTAAATTAAAATTGAAGATAGAAGCGAATAAGCGGTGAAATTAAGCTACATTAAACTTAGTCTGTTATCTTTTTAAAATTTTTCTTTTTATGGATGGAATTTTTGCAAATGTTCCCTATTTTTTAAACTCAATGGATTAGTTTTTCTTCTTCTACTTTTTATTTTTTCTTATACCTATAGATTAAAAAATTTCTTTTTTATAATGCTTGATTGGATTGTTTTTTTCTCCATTCAAGATTTTTTTTCTTTAAATTTGGAACATAAAAAAGATATAAAAAAGGAATATAAATAGGGCTGTAACAACAGAGGGAAAAGAAGTAACACTGCCACTTAGAGGCTGGAGGCTTGGAAACATTGTTTTTTCTTTTTCCCTTTGATTATTTGACACTCCAAGGCTTCTCAGCTTGTTATGAGTTATGAGTTATGAGTTATGAAAGTTTATTTATATGCCGCCCTTTTCCCTGGGGGGACTCAGGGCGGCTTACAACTCAAAGGGGGGGGGGAAACAAACATTTAACACGTAAAACAATACATAATTAAAAGCACAACATTCATACCATTCGGGTGGGTTACAGTCTTTAGCCCCAGGCCTGACGGGATAGCCAGATTTTAAGGGCTGTGCGGAAAATCTGGAGGGTGGTGAGGGTACGAATCTCCACGGGGAGATCGTTCCATAGGGTCGGAGCTGCCACTGAGAAGGCTCTCCTCCGCGTAGTTGCCAGTCGGCATTGACCGGCAGATGGAACTCGGAGGAGGCCTAGTCTATGGGATCTAATCGGTCACATGGAGGTAATTGGCAGTACTGAGAGTGATAGTAGGAAGAGCACAAATTGTTTACACAGGTATTCTTTGGGAGTTCTATCACCAGCTGGATTGGAGGGAAGACAAAACCTTGACTTGAAAGATTATAATGAACTTGCTTGAAATTTAATAAAAAGCCTTGAATGCTATAGTGACAGTGTTTACAAATTGGAAGAATGGTGCAGCAGGAAAAAGAAACTTTAATATTGTAAATGATTATGTTTGAAATTCAAAAATTCTTAGTAGTAACAGAGAAAATTGAGAAGAGATTGGAGAATATAGAACACAAAACAGAAAAATGTGATGGAAAAATTGAGGATGTTTATCAAATGAAGAATGTGGAGGACAGAGTTCTAAAGATTGAAGAAAAATGAGCAAAGAGATAAGAAAATTGTGGATACTGGCAACAAACTGAGTGTGGTTGGAAATGGCAGGAGCAGAATATGGAAAGGGGAGATAGATGGACTGGAACTCTACCCCAGATTTCAAAGTATAGAAGAAGAAAAGAGAAAAATTGATGGAGGTAAGGAGAGAAATATTGACAGAAGCACCAGTCATAACCAAAGACAAACTGATAGAAGGAGCAGATGGAGGGTTGCGAGTTTTCATGAGATACCAAATGAACAACAACTTATGAAGAGAAGTCTATACAAGACTTACCAAGAAAGTAATCAGAATATTAATGCTACAAATAGCAAAAGACATAAGACTGCACTGTTACTGGAAATATACAGGTTGATGTAATGAAGGTGTATAATAAAAATTAAGTTATACTTAGTTAAAGTTAGAGTATTATGTATAAAATGAAGTGATAATAGTTATAGTCAAATAAATGATTAATAATGTTAATAATGTATCTGCCTTCCAGGTTCTCTGCATTATGTCCCCTTCCTGTGTCTATTACTGGAATCTTGATCAGCTCATCAGTTACTTCCTCTGGTTGATTACCCCAGTAACAATTAGAAAATGTATTTATGTATGACCAATTGCATCACTCTGGAACATGTAGCAACATGTGCCTTTTGTTGAAAAGAAAATGAAAAAAGAAAATATGGGTTTCCCAATCTAGCAAGAGGCTCAACCACAGGATATGTTAATTAATGGGGGTAGTTTTTGGATTATTATTTTTTTAAATTAAATTTATTTATTATTAAACTTCTATGCCACCTTTCTCACCAAAGTGACTCTAAGCGATTTATAGTCATATAATTAAAATGTTATAAAACGTTAAAACAATAAATACCAACCATATGTTAAAAAATTAGTTAACATTCAATTACAGAATCAAAGATAACAATTCCACAAAGTATATATACAAGCATATATTACTGCATAGCAAAATTGATAAAAAACACAAGCATTTTGCTTTGATATTCACCTTTAGCAAGTTGAGAGGTGTCGACTTTGGCTAGCAACCCAAATCCTTGAGAGTTTTGTTACATTCTGCTGCTCAATGTGAGCTCTGCCATTTGATCTTAGGTTGTTTGATCTCAGGTTGAGAATATTTATTTTGGCTCTTCACCTATCCCTGAGTCAGCAGAAAAATAATAGTAGCACGAAATCTGCCGACCCCAGGGTGGATCCCCTCTTTCCTTTCTTCTCCCTCTTCCAAGTTACTACCAATCCATCCCCACCCTCTTACCCCAAGGAAATTGATTATATATACCTTGAGGTTACTTTTGAAGAGTGTTCGACTAAAGATGAAATTACTACTTCAACAATGGTATCACCAAGACTGTCTTAAGACCTGATCAACTTTTTGATATGAGATGCAACATGAAAGCAGACCCAACAGAAAAATGAGATTGCTAAGAAATATTTTGTGCTGTGGGTAGGAACAAGCGCAGAAGGGCACTGAAATCCAATATGCCTAAAAAAACATACTACCTTGAATCTGATACAACATCTGAAAAAAATCTGCTGTTCGTCCTGTGAGCCTCCACAGTTGGTGTTATGCTTTAGGCTGGAGAAAGATCAAGGTATGAAGGGAATTTTTGCAAAATCTTACACATCTGGGATAATCAATATGACACTGTTCACAAAAAGAAATATGTTGCTGTCAACTAATAAGATATGCACTTAATTAAGATACCACAGTCAATCTACTTAGATTTTAGATCTGAAATTGCAATTGATACTCCATTCATTAATAAATCTGAATTCTAAAAATAATCGATAATGCAAAAATAGAAAAAGTCTGGTTTAAACTAAGACCCTATTAAAAGGCAAGAGTTTTTATGAGCGAAACCATGGAGTGGCTAAACTGATGTAGGATTTAAACTGAGCTTTGGTGGAGGTAGAGGTGGGCTGCTACAGGTTCGCCTGGGATCGGTAACGTTGTGGCCGGTTCAGAGAACCTCCAAATCCCATCCCTGGATGGCCCTGCCCACCCAACCCCACTTAGCAAAAGCAAGAATCTTATATAAAGAAGCACTGAACCCAGAAATCACATTTGATCTCTCTACTAAAAAAGCAGGACACTTTTTCAATCAATTGGCCAAATAAAGCCAACTGAAGCTGTAGAAAAGTAATCGTGTATCTATAGAAAGATGAGCTTCCTTCCCTTCCATGGAGGTGCTGCCTTGAGAGTTAAATGTTCTGATTTTATTTTGCATTTTTCAGCTTCTATGAGAATGATGAGATTGAGAACTCTCTGAGTCAGAGGACAATGTGTAAGGACAAAGACAATTGTCCAAGGACAATATTCAGATATTTCTATCTGAATATTTCAGAACATGAGATTACTTTTATAAATTATCAGAATCTTTTGATGGACCTTGAAATGATTCTCTTCTCTCAAAGCAAGAGGTAGGTTTCATGGACCTACTAACTGAAACAGGCTTATTTGCTCACCAATTGCTTCTAGTTTAGAGATCAGCTTCCCAATATGTCAACATGCCCACAGAGATTCTGCTTTATTGGAAGGTGCAAAGGATGGAAGAATCATAGATTTCCATTACCCTCTACATAGGGCATTTTGATCTTTTTATCCAATTACAGAGCTCCACTGAATGAAGAGTCAGATGCTTGAGGAACTAAAACAAAGAGAAAAATGCAGGAGGATTAATTTTTCCAGAAGAAACTCCCCACTTTAATATTAACTACAGACAAAGGTTTATGAGATCCATTTTCAGGCCAAACTGTTTAATTGTTTTCCTGACGAAAAAGGGGGCTTCCCCTTTAAACTGGGGTTTGTAGAGTTTAATTTATTTTTCAAGAAAATATGTTTTCATGCTTGGAAGGGTTTCCATTTTGCACACTGACATTTTCCTGCAGGAGCAGCAGAACAGGCAGCGTATGGTGTTCCCCATGATAATAAGTCTTGAACACTGCTTTTAAAATTGCACCATGCCCTTTTTGCAAGCCAGATCCATCAGTACCAAGAAAGTGCAATTCATACACATTCAACATGCATTTACTCTGTAGACAACCCCCCTCCCCCATCTGCTTGGGAGAAGGCCATGCTTTGGATACTGCATTACAGCTGATAAATAATAAGAAGTAGACTGGGTCTGCCACTGGGGTTTCTGGTGATGGATGAAATACAGGCAGACTGAATGCTTACAATATGTGGTGCTGAAAACCAGAGATAAGAGAGAACATGCATTAAATATACAGCTTTATACAAACCATGGAGGAGGGTGGCAACTTGCTTTCTGCACTACATCTGCAACACACCATCAACATCTCTGGTCTGACAGCTCTGCCCACCCATAGATATCAGCTTTGCAGTGCAAGGGCTTGGAAATGTCATCACAGCCTCACTGTGCTACTGTCTGGAGCAGAAAAGCGGGAGCTATCAGAAAGCATGGGATCAGGGAAATAATTTAAAAAAAGGAACAAGTAAATATGGGAGAAGAGAAGGTTAAGGGAGGTGATTTTTCCCTCCCCAAATCTCAGGGAGGGTTTCTTACCTGTGAATATCAGTTCCAGATATAATTTGCATTGGTCTGTGTCTGTCTCCAATACCAACAGTTAGACTGCTATGAAAGACTGTGCGGAAAAAAACTCGAGGAGTTTGGTAATTTTTCTACTGCTTTCTATCCTTCTACTTACAGTTTTTATGAGCTCACTCCTCTCTACTCCTTTGCAGCATCATTAAGTAGTGAATAGTGCACCAGGGCCTTTTCCAGCATTGGTCTTTAATTTTTATCTTTTTGTGAAATGCATTTTCGCAATCGCACCTCTATAATGTTTCTCATAATCCTCACCATTTGCTTGATTCATTGTTTCCCACTGATTTAGGGGTGTTGCATCACCTTGCAGGCCACACTCACCCCAGCTCCGTGAATGGGGAAAAACATTGCAAAACATCACGTGATAGCAACGTGATGCCACGAGTTTGGCACCTATGAAACTTTAGACTTTGTTTCTCTTTCAATTCACAGGAGTAGATCTGATAGCGTTTGTAACATTGTGAAGGGAATGCAAGGCCTGTTTCCAATCTAACCCAGTCATTTTTGAATGTAGCTGGTTCTGCCATGGAGATAGTCTTAGCATACTCCATGGACTTCAGCTGCTGTTGATAGCTGATTTGGTCAATGGACCACATCTTGCTTAGCTAATATAGCAACAGCAATATCACTTAGATTTATATACCACTTCATGGTTCTTTACAGCCCTCTCTAAGTGGTTTATAGAGTCAGCATATTGCCCCCAACTATCTGGGTCCTTATTTCACCCACCTCGAAAGGATGAAAGGTGAGTCAACCTTGAGCCTGGTGGGATTTGAACTGCCAAATTGCAGGCAGCCAACAGGCAACAGAAGTAGCCTGCAGCACTGCACTCTAACCACTGCTCCACCATGGCTCATATTTATATATTTAAAATGACAGATGTTCTACCTGCCAAAGATAGCAACTCCTAACAAGGCCAAATGGAATACCGATTAGGTGGTTCCACCCCAGGCGACTTATGGACCCTCTGGGCTTTCAGACGGAACTTGGGGTTATTCCTGATACCCTCGTCCGCAGTCCGGCGGAGACTCTGGTTGCTGCCTGGAACTCAGCAGCGACAGAGGCTCTTAACCGGATTGCGCCTTTACGGCCGATCCGAGGCAGTGGATCCAGGAGGGCCCCTTGGTTTACTGAGGAACTCTGGGAGATGAAGCGCCGAAAGAGACGCCTAGAGCAACGATGGAGATCCAGTAAGTCCGAGTCAGACCAAGCACTTCTAACATCCAGCATCAGAGCTTACATCCGGGCAATTACGACTAAAAGAACATACATTGCCTCTCTGATTGCTTCCGCTGAGTCGCGCCCAGCCACCTTGTTCAGGATAACCCGTTCCCTCCTAAATAGGAGGGATACGAGCGATCCTTTGCAAGGCAGAGCTGAGGACTACGTCCAATTCCTCGCGGATAAAGTTGCTCGGCTTCGGGCGGACCTGGACTCCAATTGCGCAGAACCAGCTGAGGCACCAGGGGCTAATCTGGCAGGACATCACTGGATTGACTTTCAAGCTGTTACCCCTGAGGACGTGGACAAGGCCATGGGAGCTGTAAGTACCTCCACATGTGTACTGGACCCGTGCCCCTCCTGGCTGGTTGCTAACAGCAGGGAGGTGACACGGGGCTGGATCCAGGCGGTTGTTGCCGCCTCTCTTCGGGAGGGGATCTTTCCCCCCGCTCTAAAGGCGGTGGTGGTGAGACCCCTTCTGAAGAAGCCATCTTTGGATCCAGCCATTTTAAACAACTATCATCCAGTCTCCAACCTCCCCTTCGTGGGGAAGGTTGTTGAGAAGGTGGTAGCCTTTCAGCTCCAGCGGTCCTTGGAGGAAACCGATTATCTAGATCCCTTCCAGTCGGGATTTAGGCCTGGCTACAGCACGGAAACCGCTTTGGTCGCATTGATCGATGATCTCTGGAGAGCCAGGGATGGAGGTCATGCCTCCGTCCTAGTGCTCCTTGACCTCTCAGCGGCTTTCGATACCATCGACCATGGTATCCTTCTGCGACGACTGCGGGAGGTGGGGGTGGGAGGCACTGTTCTACGGTGGTTCTCCTCTTACCTCTCGGACAGGTCGCAGTCGGTGTTGGTCGGAGGGCAGAGATCGACCCCTAGGCCCCTGACGTGTGGGGTACCGCAGGGTTCGGTCCTGTCCCCCCTCCTATTTAATATCTACATGAAACCGCTGGGTGAGATCATTCGATGGCACGGGATAAAATACCACCAGTACGCGGACGATACGCAGCTGTATCTGTCCGCCCCGTGCCAACTCAATGAAGCGATTGACGTGATGTGCCAGGGCCTCGAGGCTGTTAGGGACTGGATGGGGGTTAACAAGCTTTTACTCAATCCAGATAAGACCGAGTGGCTGCTGTGCTTCCCTCCTACTAATTGGCCAAGTGTTCCATCTCTCAGGCTGGGGGGGTCAAACAGTACGCCCCTCAGACAGGACTACTGCAATGTGCTCTACATGGGGCAGCCCTTGAAGAGTATTCGGCGACTTCAGCTTGTCCAGAATGCAGCCGCGCGAGCGATTGTGGGTTCACCTCGGTTCACCCACATAACACCTATCCTCCGCGAGCTGTACTGGCTGCCTATTGGTCTCCAAATACGCTTCAAGGCGCTAGTCGTCACTTATAAAGCCCTTCATGGTATTGTACCTGGGTACTTGAGAGACCACCTGCTGCCAATTACCTCCACCAGACCGATTAGATCGCACAGACTAGGCCTCCTCCAAATTCCATCCGCTGGCCAGTGTCGACTGGCGACTACCCGGAGGAGAGCCTTCTCTGTTGCTGCTCCGACCCTCTGGAATGAACTCCCCGTGGAGATTCGCACCCTCACCACCCTCCAGGCCTTCCGCATAGCCCTTAAAACCTGGCTGTTCTGACAGGCCTGGGGCTAAAGAATCGTTGCCCCTATCTCGAATGGTATGATTGTTGTGTTTTTAATTATGTATTGTTTTGTGTTGTTGTCAATGGTCTGTATCCCCCTTCCCTTGTTTGAGTTGTGAGCCGCCCTGAGTCCCTTTAGGGAAAAGGGCGGCATACAAATGAAATAAAACTCTAAACTCTAAATTAGTGGAGTGTGCTATTGTTATTTCAAACTCTATCACTTTAACAATAACTGTATTCACTGGACAGCTTAGAAAAAAGTTCTTAGGGAATTTACCCTGAATCCATGAACATCTTCATAAATGTGTGACTATTCCAGTATTTAAAGTAATGGAACATGGAATCTCCCTTGTCTTTAATTGGATGCCTACTCTGAAGGCTCTTTGTCTTTAAGATAACTGTTCTTTTGGAAAATATTTCCCAACTTAGAGCTGAATGGTGTCACCATGAAATTAAAATCTCTGTTACTAATACACACTGCCTTATTATCTGAATTTATCTGAAACTGAAACTGATGACTATGTTATCTTGTAAATCAGCACTTAATGATAACCTGAACAATCTTTTGAGTTCCTCTGACAGTATTTGTTTAAACATCTTTTGACTGCACAATTAATTTCCCTCAAAAAATAATGAATGTCAAGTAATTAATTATACTTCTTCAGACTTTTCTCCTTTTACAGTTACCCAGGAACATATTTCTCCAATCTCTGAATCCTTCTGAGAAGTGTAGGCTACCTTGTTTTCCCATTTATGCAAAAAATCATTTCTAAAAAAAAAAAAAAGCAGAAAAACAGAGAAAATGGAAATGTGCTATAGAGAATGATCAGTGGAGCCCAAGGCATTTAAAAAGAACAATGTCTTTTCAAGTACCATTGGCAGTGTGCTATTGGATCTAACTTTGATTGGCCATCATAGGAAGCTGAATTTTAGTTTAGTGAACATTTGGCTTCATCCAATTTAATTCTTCTTACAAAAGCTGCCTGCAATCTTGCATTTGATGAATATGTGTAGCAAATGAGAGAAGTAACAGCTTTGCTTGTGATCAGTACTGCCAAACCAGGATTAGGGTTTTATTTTAATATTCAAACCGACATCTGAGTTAAAAACATTGAATATGTTTGGCAACAAATCACAACCAGAAAACATTGTTACTAGTTAGCTTGCAAATTCCATTTTGTTTCAACAAAGCAATCATTATGTCTAAAGTAAGGATTTTGGATTATTTCAGATGTATTTGTGTCAGGCCAACAAAATGCAAAACAGCCAAAAGTGGCTGATGCAGCCTCATTTTTTCTTCTTCCAGGTTTTGTTCTCTCTTCTCATTGTCCTTGACAACAACATTCTTTCCATGTTGAAGTCTTTCTTAAGTCAAAGGCAGAAGTACAAGCTGGATCTATCAATGCTGTCAAACCACCTGTTTACTCCCATAAAGAAAAGCAAAATGCTAACTTCACAAAGGGAAACTGGGGATATCCAGAAAAATGCAGAGATAAGACACCCAGCCAACCAAAAAATCCACCTACAGGGAAAAAATGCACTCAGGCAAAATGCTCATCTGGCTAAAATGTTCAAAGAAAACAAAACCTCACAATCAAGCAGGTTGATTGAAAAAACATGCCTACTCAAACCTCTTGTACAAAAAACAAAATACACCTCAGAACTTGTCCTTTCTGCTTTCAATAGACTTTTTTTCATGGTTTTCACCTGGGACACTAATATGTGTAACACATCAAAGAGTTGACTGATGGTACCCAGGCACTCAGAAAGAAGTAGAAATTCTGGAGATCTCTGAAAAAAATCCCTGGGGGATATTTTGTTTGTGTAGGAGGGGAAGGCAAATTGTAAGGATCAGGGATGTTGACAAAGTCTGGCCAAAAGAGTCAAGATGTTCACAATGCTGCAGTAGAAGCTTCACCAATTTTTAATGCACTGACCATACCCAGTAGGAAAAAAAAGCCTATTGAAAACAGGAACTTATAAAAAATGTGTCACTAACTTAGCAATTGTAGCGATTCACTCAACAACTGTGGCAAGAAAAGTCATGAAATGGGGCAAGGGCTGGCTCTTGAAATAGCTCACATCTCCACTGTAGAACCACTGGCTCTAGGATATCTTTTCTACTCCCAGGGCTTGCTTCTTGGAGAACGTCCATTTATTTTAGCCAAGTCATTTTGCCTTCTGGGAAATGCTTACATGTTTACCATGTTTACAACTGACTCTCAAAATTGAGAATGTTCCTGGTGGTCCCAAAGCTCAATGCCTTCCTTCAGCACTATGGAAAAAAAGGGAGGCAAATTGTTATGAACTGATAAACAAGCATAAGAAGATTTTTTTCCGGCTGAGTCATTTATTAGTATACAGCTATGGATTTATGAAAACTGGGCAAATGACAAGAAATAACAGAAAATAGAATCCACAGGGGAATGGAAGCTTAAATTCAAGCTTTGCAGATCTTATGGGCTTGTGAGCTGAATCATGCTGCTGAAGCTTGAACTTTCAAGGATGACTGCAGCACCCATATATTGTTGTCATCACTGCTCAGCCCATCTGGCTTTCTTGTTTGACATAGCTGCCATTTTAGACTTTCATTATGACAGTGACAGGCCCCACTATTGTGGAGGGTGTCCCAATAATATAAATAGGAATTGCCAAAATTGCTGTAACCTCTGTGTCTTTTCCCAGGGAAACAGAGCCTGAAAAATAAAAAGGACAATATTTCTGGAAAAAGCTGAATCTTTCACTTCATTTGTAAAGCTTTCAAAGATATAATGAAGTGACTTTTTGGAAACTAGGTTGACTTCAAAAGCCAGTATATATTGCAGAGATACAGTAACTTTGCTGTAGTTTCAAAAATGAATGCATTTTAGCAGATAAAACTGATCGTGCATGCAAAAATGTATCTGCATTCATTTGTTTTGTTCATGTTAAATGACATTTTCATGTGAAATATGTATGTTTCATTATTGTATTGACTGTCTGAACACATCTATTCCAATATAAGAAGATGCATGCACAATAAGTCTTATCCTTAAATATGCTCTGCCTTTCCAGTAAGGAGTCCTTATGAAAGTGTGTATGTATGTATATGAAAAATCATTACCATTGTCATCGTCATCATTATCACCATCACCATCTTCATCTTGAATCAAACCATTTCAGGATGAATACCTTCTGGTATCCCCTATGCATGCGAGTTGCATTCACTAGCAATATAAATTTATAAAGGCATATAAATCTAATAAACCAAACTAATAAACCAAATCAATATTAGTGGCCTGCTTAAAGTAACCTTGTAAGGAAATGTTCACAGGAAGCTAAATTGAATATAGGCATTTTTGGCCTCCCGAACCCTCAGAGTGTCACATTTTTGCCTCCCCAGCCCCCAGAAACACTCTGCAGTGCTCCTCATGTCCTGTTTTCACCAAAAATGGACCCGTGTTTGGCCAGCAGAGTGCTTCTGGGGCCGAGGAGGGCAAAAATTCAGTGCATGGTGGCAAAAATCTATTTTTTTCTTGTTTTCCTCTTGTAAATTTAGGTGTGTCTTATAGTCTGGTGCATCTTAAAAAATATGGTAGTTAGGGATCTAATCAGAGTTTCATATTTATTGTAAATGGGATTTTCCCATGCATTTCACTGCAGTCCACAAAAGAGTCCAAGTGAAAAGCTGTCACATTTTCTTTCCTTTGGGAACCTCCTGAAATCTAACCCTAACACCGTTTTTCAGCCCTGACTCCAAGAAGACCTAATCCTAGCTCTAACCCGAACCTTAACCCTAGCTTCATATTCATTGTGAATATGTATTTCACTGAATCCCACAAAAGAGTCCAAAGGAAAAGCTGTCATGTTCTCTTTCCTTTGAGAACCCCTAAAAATCTAACCCTAACACCATTTTTCAGCCCTGTCTCCAAGGAGACCTAACCCTAACCCTAACTCTAACCCTAAACATAACCCTAATTTCATTTTCATTGTCAATGGAATTTTGCCATATATTTCACTGTGGCCCAAATAAGATTCCAAATGTAAAGCTGTCATTTTCTCTTTCCTTTGAGAAACTCTAGGAAACTAAACCTAACACAATTTCTCAGCCCTGACTCCAAACAGACTTAACCCTAAACCTAGTTCTAATCCAAGTTTCATTGTCACGGTCAATGGGATTTCCCCATGTATTTCACTGCATCCCTCAAAAGAGTTCAAATGAAAAGCTGTCCTGTTCTCTTTCCTTTGAGAGCAGGTCTTCAATGTAGGGATTCTTATGGATTCCTAGATTTCGCTTGAGGTACAAGAAGGGGCTAAGTCCAGAGAGACCTTAATAGTTACCTCAGTTGTTTTTGGTCTTGGACACCTTTTGATAATGACTTATGCTCTACTCATTATGAGTTTAAATTATCCATTTGAAGGCAACGTGGAAACTGAAGTTGGCATTACATTTGTTTCCTGTAAGTTTCTGAATTAAGTTAAAATGCTGATACTTACTTATAATATCCTATGTGTCTTGGTTGCTCTAACCTGCTTCAGCAAATCTTGAGAAGTTTTCCTAAGCAGGGATGGTCTGGATCCCCAATTTATTAGAAGTAGAAGAGTAAGCACCCCATGGAATCATTCTTACTGAGGGCCCTGACATTGTGGAGTGGCTTGTTTTCTAAGGTTTTGTTGGTCCCTAACATATTAGCTTTTGAATTGGCTTTGAAAATAGTTCTTTGAATCCTTTGGGTGTTACTAGTGTTATTAAGTTGTTTGCAAGGTATCTTCCTTGGTTTGACTAGACAACTTTTAAAGAGTCATTTATTGTAGAGTTGTAGAACTTTGGAGGCAATATCTTTTATGCTTTTATGCTTTTTTTGAACTCTTATAACCAACCTTGAGGCATTTTGATGAAACAGTCTATAAATATGTGATTATTAAACAGCTAATCAATAAACTGTAGTCAACTGTAACATCAACAGAGGTACCATCCCATCAAAGAAGGTAATGGAAGAGGAGAGGTCTGCTGGATGGAGAAAGTGTGTCTAGAAGGGACAGGTATGCTATATGAACCTTGTTTTTTATTTAATCCTGGCTCTTAACACCTTACACCTCCTGTCGTAGATTGGTTGCTACTGGTTCCCACCAGTTGCTACCGGTTCCCACCAGTTCGGGTGAACTGGTATGGGAAATTGTGACTGGGTTGCCGAACCGGTAGGGGCGGCAGGCTAGGCAACCCCCCCCCCCGAACTGGTTCACAGGTTGCTGTGGCATGTTGTTTTTTTTTTTGATATTTTTAATGTTCTGTGCATACACAGTCCTATTTACAGGCAACTGTGCGCATACAGAAATTGAGCATGTACCGAACTGTCAGTAACACAAGCAGAAACCTACCTCTGAACCAGTGGATTTATAATGGATTAACTGAGGAGGTCAGATGGACCTCTGAAGCTTCCACTTCTGATCTCCAGCAATAGTCAAGAAATCAAGGGAAGTTTGAATGGCATTTCATTAAATATATATGGTATGTGGATTCACAGGGTGCTGCTTATGATATAAGGTCAGTAAAGAGCTTGGGTAGCTGAATCTTTCTCTTTCATGTAAATCCCATTCACAACATAATTTCTCTGTGGCTCTTCCAAAGTTTTGACATCTGCCAGGACAACAAGTAAGAAGTCATCAATGGAGGGTTATAAATATTTACCTTTCCTTGGCTTTACTGATAGAAGCATTTCAGGCCAGCATGTCTCACCTAATTAACAGAAAGCTTCAGAAACCAGAGGAAGGCTTTCTGAAGGAGTTCACACTTCATCAGTAACGTTCACCCCATCTCCCTTTTATACCCTGCCCAGCACTCTCTGACATGCCATTTGTACAATGGAATATGTCAAAGTAAAACATGGCAATGTGTGTGATGTATATGAAAGGCAAGCCTAGCTTGAGTGGGTAAGAAGCTGAGAGACCAATTCCTACAGCCACCCAGAGTGAGGTTGTTTTCACTCCATCACTGATCTCATCTATCCAAGATATGAAATAGATATACGTGTTGGCTGGGATTTATAAATATTTGCACATCATCATCCAAAGACACCTCTTTAATGAAGTCCATACCACTTTCGTATTGGCTCTGAGGCCCTTAGCTGCGTTCTGAAGATGCTAAATCCCAGTGCAAGGCCACAATGGAAAAATGGTAAAGTAAGGTAACATAGGAGGCCTATAAATTTTACAAATAAATAAATAAATAAAATGATGGAAAAGAATTGCTGCCTATAGTCTATGATGCAGAAAACCAAGCTGATGATGAATCTCCACAAGGGTATGTGATTTAGATATTCCACATTGAATTGTGCTGCAAAACATTCAGATCCATTTTACAGTTTTACATTAGGTGTAGATACTGTTCATTTCGTTGTGGTAGAAATTGTGCCTCCAAGTCAATCTTCTACAAATCTTGTTCACAATATTCCTAATGCTTCTCCTCATATCAGCATTTCTCTGCTAGTTCTTGTTTCTGCTTTATAAGATGTGCTACATAAACAATGTCCATCCAATCAAGATCATGAAGATCTAGAATGGTTTAACAGATTAAGAGGTGGAAGGGACCTTATAGACAAGTCCAACCCACCCACCCTCGATTCAAGCAGGAGACCCTACACCATTTCTGACAAATAGCAGCCCAATCACAATAATACACTATCAATAAGTTGCCTGTATGCTACTGCATCACAGAGCATTGGTAAGAAAAACTGACAGGAAGGAAGGCAAATATGGATAATGAATAAATCCCCAATCTGATGCCCTCAGAATGCAGTATGTTTCCAGAATTTCCAGTTTTTGAAATCAAGAGCAAGCACTTAATTTACAGACAGCATCGGACCCCTCTTTAACATTTCTTTTCCAAAAGCTTCCCACATGCCATGACAGCTGTCAAGGGTAGTTGGACCATGGCATTCCACATGTAACAAAATGGGTTTGGTGCTCTCTTTTGCCAAGTCTATTCCACGTTTAAATACCTTTAAATCACACATGTTTTAAATCCAGGGATTTCTAAACTTTAACAAGTAACACACAAGGAAACAGAGTAGATAAGACACTTAATTTTTTACTGCATCACATCAGGGTTTTTTCCCCTTCTAGTTTTAGTATCTCATAATAATAGGAAATCCCTTTTACCTCCTGCTATATAGAAATTTGGCTCAAAGCAGGGGTGGTCTACTACAGTTTTACCCGGGTTCAGAAGAACCATAGCTATCATTATGGCGGGTTTGGAGAACCGCCAAATCCCACCCTGGGCCCATTTCCAACCATTTCCAAAAGGATGTTTTCACCCTCCCAGAGGCTCGAGGAAAGCCTCCAGAGCCTGGGGAAGGCAAAAACACCCCCCCCCCACTTGCCATGGTGCAGGAGGCAGACTAGGCCACATCCACCATGGCCACGCCCACCAAGCAACCAGGCAGAGAACCTGGTGCTGAAATTTTTGAAGTCCACCCCTGGCTCAAAATCAGTGATGTGCAGTGAAGTTTATGGCTGGTGAGGCAGCAATTTTTTAAGACTTGTGGACTTCAACTCCCAGAATTCCACAGCCAGGCATGCTCAGTTCCAATTTAAAGTGACAGCATTTGTTTTTCTCCTTTGCTAAATAAGTTTCCTTCTTTTTCTTCTCCCTTCCCCTCCTTCCTCCCTCTCTCCCTCCCCCTCTCTCAAACACACACACACACACACACACACACACACACACACACAAAAGTTGGATTGTAGTATTTAATTCCATGTAGCTGATTTACAATACAAAGGAGGAGTTATTTTTGCCCTGTCCAATCAGCTTTTCTCTTGCATTTTCTTTGATAAAAGGGATGAAAAGATGGTCTTTGGGTTCCCTCTTTGAATGAGAGAATCCGTTTTGGGCAGAATGTTCAAATGTAGTAAAATGATCTTCCTGTCTTGATCTGTTTCATTGGAAAAAGATGCTCGCTTGAGGAAAGAGCCTTTCACGTCTCTGAAAGCCAGCCTGGGGTAGGATCCCTCCAGGATGGGCGCTAGACTGATCCACGTTCACCAGCAAAGGGCAAAATTCTCTTCCACAGGCTCATTTCCCACCCGAAGCTTCCCTGTTTATTCTCCATTCTTTTGCTTTCCACAAAAACAGGGACGCACTTTGGGAAGGCGCCCACTGGCGCCCACACTGCCCACTCTGGAAGCTGAACTGCCGGCCGGGACTGCCCAGTTCAGTTGCTGGGGCTGCCCTTGAAGAGTATTCGGCGACTTCAGCTGGTCCAGAATGCAGCCGCGCGAGCGATCGTGGGTGCACCTCGATTCATCCACGTAACACCTATCCTCCGCGAGCTGCACTTGCTGCCTGTTGATCTCCGGGTGCGCTTCAAGGTGCTACTTGTCACCTACAAAGCCCTTCATGGTATTGGATCTGGGTACTTGAGAGACCGCCTACTGCCAATCACCTCCACTAGACCGATAAGATCGCATAGATTAGGCCTCCTCCGAATTCCATCAGCCAGCCAGTGTAGACTGGCAACTACTTGGAGGAGAGCCTTCTCGGTGGCTGCTCCGACCCTCTGGAACGAACTCCCCGTGGAGATCCGGACCCTCACCACCCTCCAGACCTTCCGCGCCGCACTTAAAATCTGGCTATCCCGGCTGGCCTGGGGTTAAAGATTCTAACCCCTACTCGAATTGTATGACTGTTGAGTTCTTAAATGATGTAATGTTTTTATGTTGTAAATTGTTTGTCCTTCCCCCACCCCTTTTGAACTGTGAGCCGCCCTGAGTCCCCCCAGGGAAAAGGGCGGCATACAAATAAAGTGAACTGAACTGAACTGAACTGAACTGCTTCCTGGGCCGGCGGTGCCTGCCAGACAGGGCGCAGGACCTGTGAGGGAGCGCCGTGCTCGGTGGAATGGCTCCAGAGGCTCTGAGTGTCCACCTGCCACCACCCGCCTTTTGCTCCATGGAGAAGAGCCAAGCGGCACCGGCCCGGCTCCCCCAACTGCCCCCTCAGCAACCGAGCCCTCCAGTCGGGGTCAACCAAGGCCGGTCTGACCCAGCCTCCCTGCTGCCCTCCGCCCCAGGATTCAGCCACGGCACCACCCACCAGAGCTGTGCGGCATCCGGGGTGTGCTTGTCAGGCGAGGGCAGTGCAGGTGGGGCACGGATGGAGCGGAGGAAGTTCTCCCCCCTTTCCCCACCTGAAAGAACAAAAGGAACCTCTGCCACTGCCCGGGCAACCTGGCCGGTCTATCTCGCAGCGGCTCTCCGGCACTGAGCCTGGGAGTCTCTGGAGGAGCTGGCGGGGGCTGCAAGCGCTGCAGGCTGGAATGAAGCCAGAGACAATGCCCCTCCGGCCGGGTAAGGCAGGCTGCCCTCCATGCCTCTCCTACCCCCTTCCCTCTCTTCACTCAAACAAACTCTCTCTCAAACACAAACATACAAAGTTGCACCAGGAGGATGAAGTTTGAATTCCTCCCCCTCCCTCCAACCCACACATACCTTTTCCAGCTGTTTCAGAGAGGATTTCAACTCTGCTCTTTCCTGTCGTAATGAAAAGGAAAAAAATGTTAAAGGAAAAAGGCAAGACCTGAGGTCAGGATGAGCTAGTTGCTGCCAGAGTCACCGTGGATAACTCTGCTTAACTGTTTTAAAAAGCCTCTAAAAAGTGCCCTCTACAGGAGGAGGCAGGAGAACAACGTGCCTCACCTACGTCAGGAATTTTTAGGCTTTTAATCCTTGCTTAACTCTTCTTGAGTGATCATAAAAGTCCTAAAGTCAGACTAGATGAGGCACGTCGTTCTCCTTTTTTTTCTTTTCATGATGACAGTGGTGAGGCTCTGCCTCTCCTGCCTCCCCTGACTGCACGTCCCTGCTCCAAATATAATTCATCCAATATTCCAATAACTCTGAATGAGATAATGAACTCCATGATGCAAATTAGTTACATGAATAGTGATAATGATCTTCTTAAAGTTTCAATTGTCCTGCAGTTCTGGATTGGTGCAAAGTAAATTTCTCTCTCTTTCTTTCTCTGTCTCTTTCTGTCTCTGTCTCTCTCTGCATCAGAGGTAGGTTGCTCCTGGTTCGGCCCAAATTGAGCAAACTGGTAGTAGCAGTGGCAATAAGCGCTGCCTATCCACCTGTGCCCCCGAACCAGTAGTAAAAAAATTTGGTAATGCACCACTAGTCTGCATGTATAAATAAATAAAAAGAATCTACTACCTTCTCTGAGCCAAATTGATGACAAAAATTAATTCAACCAATAATGGGCTGGCAATTGAAGTAAATGAGAAATGCTTAAGTACAGCCATAAAGAGGCAGTGCTTTGTAGGAGTTTAGTCTTCATAAAGAGATTAAGATGGATTTTGTTTATTTATTTATTTGGCCACTCAATCCGCCAACTAAGATTAAAATCAAGTAAAATCAGTGTAAAAAACCATAAGCTGAACAAAGACATGACACAATTGAAGCCAACCCATTTAAGTGTGAAAACATGAAGGTCCACACATGAAGATCCAATTATTAAACATGTTATGCACAGGAATCTTTTCAATTAATAGGCTGGCACCAGAGGTGGGTTGTCAATTTCTTTAGTACTGATTCAAGCACTCTCCCGTGTGCAATGCTTCTGCCTCCCACGCCGCTATTACCAGTTCAGTTGATCTGGGGCGAACCGGCAGCAACCCACGTCTGGCTGGCAACTGCTTGGAGTTAGATAAGGATTCATGGAATTAAAGGGAGGTGTTGGGCTTTAACTGCTTGTCACTACTGAAGGATTCTAGGCTAATACCTGTTTTAACTCTGCCCCCAATTTTTGCTACTCCTCCTACCAATCATGATCATTGTACATCAAATCACTTCGGATGATTCTACAAAAGCATTTGTGCAATTGCCACAAATATTTTTTTCAACAGAAGAAAAACCTGATCAGGTTTCAGGTTCCAAAAATGTGTGTCTTCAATTTGATTGTTGTTTGAGTAGTGTGGAAAAAAGTATACTCATTCTGCAAGTTTTGTAATTATTAAAAAAAACCTTATAGTTAATAGTTTAAGACATCCCTGGATATTTCATTGGGGAACATTCATATAGTTGATATTGTAACACAATCATGGTTGGATAGTGATTTTCTTAAGTCATGTTTGCCTCTTGAGTTATATTATTTTTAGTAACCATAATTACTTGACATAAAATGTACATAGATAGAATTGACCCTTTTATTTATTACTTTTACCTGTATTCATGTTTTTACTAAAAAGTCCATATAGATTATAATTTTTGTTGAGGAATTCTGCATCATAATATACTGTATATGCAATCAATATCCACAAATTTTTAAAAACCAATAGCTATTTGTCATTCTAGAAAACCAGTGGTGAAAAGATGAAATGTGAGACATAATTTATGGCCTATAATTAGAAAAACAAGGATGATATTGTATGTTGTATATTTAGATTATTCTTTCCTGACCAGGTGCCTTCCATATGTGCAATGTCTAAAATGCCAAAATTCCCTTCAGTATGTTTTGGAAATCTGGTGGAAAATTCCAGAGGAGACCAATACATCTGGAATTTTTCTCACATCTGGATCCAAGTTGAGAAAGCTGATTTAGATGTGCATTTAAAATGTAACCCTGGATTTGAAACACATGACTAGAATGAACATTGTGATCCTAGGAAAGAAGTTATTTTTGTACAGAATACATGCAAGAAAGGAGGGCAGAGGGACTAACATGTGAGATCCGTTTATCTTGGTTATCATCAGCATGGACAATTTTTTTAATAGATTGAACATGAATATTATGTTAATTAGCCAACATATCTTTAAAAAGTGTTGCCATCGGTTTTTGGAAATAAAACCAGGGTTTCTGGCTATTTCTGTCAAAAAACAATCTTGATGTCAAACTAGTAGTAACAGCCTCCCTTGGAAAGTGAAGTTGGTGCCATCTATGTAACTTTTTGGTAGGCAGAATTGTTCTGGAGGACTTTTAGGTTGAAGTGACATGCTCTCAAAAGTCTTTGTTATAGCGAGAGGTTTTAATTACATTCAATATTAATTAGAACTGTTGAAGAGACTATGTATTTCACTTTATTGACTGGGTACAAAACTAGAAATATTCTAACGAGTTCGATATTTGTTTGAATATAACCCATTCTAACTTTCTGCTGTTAGAGTAAAAATGAGGTCCAATCTTGCTGAAAAGATTGCATGTTTGTTTCTTCTATTCTTTAATAAAGCATTTGTAGTCCAACAAATGCCATACAACTAAAATCGCTTTTCTTTTCTATTCTAAGGGGGGCTAGCTGTCCTGAACTTCTCTAGAGTGATCTATACAAATTGTCTCAGTCTAAGATGACAAGCCACCTTCATGATTATACAGAAGTTGCTTTAAATTTCTAAAGACTTGGTGCAGGCCAATCATTTGTGTAAGGAGGAAAAGTGATCTATCTTGATGTTGTCTTTGCTTTCTCTTTAAATGAGATCATGGTCTCTCTTTAATCAGGATGACCTTTCAGAAATCTTGAAGTGCAGGTTGAGTGATTAGTGAATGGTGATTTTACCATTAGGTTAAATGGTTTATAATCTGAAGATAAACCTATTGTTATCGGAACTAAATAGTCCCCCTTTTTACTGTTCCTAGTTAGAGATTTTGTGCAAGCATCAAAATGGTTTTGTTCTTTTTCTTGTATCAAACTATATTTGACTGACTGATATGCGAACCTGTAGTAGTTTCTACATATATGTATCTCTGGGTAGCCCATTTAGATTAAAATTTCAGTTCAGTGTTCAAGAAACTAGAAAGAAGATAATCCAACCATATTAATTAGAGTTGTACCAAAATTTATTTGAAATTTAGATATGAAGTTGATTAAATAGAATCACCACTTTTAATCAAATTGCCAAATTGATTCACTGTGTTGAGTTTAATTAGGTGCTTTTGAATAGATTGTGATTGTTTAAAAAATATGGACTTCTGGATATATGGGAGTGCAAATGGCATGCATACACACACATACACAATTTTATCAAATTGAATAGATCCTAATCAATTGAGTTAGATATTTGATTCAAATAGACTTACTCTTTAAAATGAACCACAAATTTTAATTTAATATTTGCTGATTTGAACAGCTATATTATTTGTAGGACACTTAATAATAGAACACTTAATCTTTGGACAAATTTATTTCTTAGTAAATCTAACCAGAGGGGAATGTTGAGTTTGACTCTACTATTATTTGTGAATAATCCTAGATTAGAAAGAGATAAAAGATTTACTGGTATTTATCAATTGACCTCTAGGGGAGCAACAATAAAGTAGACCAATAATGTTTTTTTAAAATTTGCAATTACTTCACCACAGCAATAATAAACATTCCCTTTTTTAAGTGATATTTTTTCCTCCTTTATTTTAATATGGAAAGTCTGTGAAATTAGAGCTGGGAAAAGAAATACATTTGTGGTCAGAAATAAGCCTTTTTAAATGCTAGTAACTGTCCATTTGGCTGTCCATTATTGCATTTTGTTAAAAAAGTAAAGTACAGTAAATTCTATAAACGCTGATACTTGCCTGTCCATGTTTTAGGGGTTTGTAACACTCAGCCTGATAATACCATCTTTTCCTATTTTTCTCATGAGGAAAACAGTAGGTTATTTGCTGTAAGGTTGATGAGCCACCTTCCTCTTGAATGGCTATTGAATGGCTTGTATCCTAACAGACTGTTAAAGGAATTGTGAATCATTAGAAACTAGGACTCATGTGTCTGCCAGGGCCTCAGAACCAGGCTCCAAGAAGCAGGGAAAATTTCCCCACTCTGAGAATCCAGAAAAAATATGTGCCTCATGAGCAAGTGGACAGATGTTGACTCTACAAGCAAGCCCAGTACCTCATTACTGGCAACCGCTGAGCAGGGAAGCCTCATCTGTGCACAGTCAATGGGGAGAAGATTTAAACTGCTCAGGACTGGCTTCCATTGCTAGAAAGAACTTTGGCACAATGCTTTGTGCATTATGGATTCCTGTTCTTGATTCCTGCTTGGTTTTGGTATTTCCTGACCAAGTCTCTTGGTACTATTCAAGCTATTGTGCAATATTGGTTTATGGACTCTCTATTCAGATTTTGTTTTTTTCTCATTCTAGACAAATGGCTGTCCAGTCTTTTCTTGAAAATGTCCAGTAATGGAAGATCCATGACTTTGAAAAGACATTCCATTGATTAATTGCTCTCACTCTATGGAAATTTCTCCTTGACAATTTCTCCTAGATTGGATCTCTCTTTAATGATCTTCTACCCATCACCACTTGTCCTGACCTCATGTGCTTTGGAGAATAGGTCAAACTCTTCTTCTCTGTGACAGCCCCTTAGCACTAGAAGGCTGTTAACATATCAGTTCTTCTCTCTCTTTTAAAGTATAGACATCTAGTTCCTTCAATCGTTCATCATATGGTTTACCCTCCAGACCCCTTATCATCTTTGTTACTCTTTTTTTCACTCTTTCTAGGGTCTCAACATCTTTTTAAGTAAACTTAAATGTCTAATTACATCTTCCATATAGTGGTTACTTAGTTCCTATTGGTATATATTTACAGAGAGACGTGTTGATCTCTATAGCAGTGACTCAATAAATCAATGAAGCAAAATTTCACAGCATGCTGAAGAACAGCCCATTTCTTGGCTCATATTTTGTGTGCCCCCATGACAAGAACAATTTCCTGAAATCAGACCAGTAGCAGCTATTTCCTTTTAAAACTTTACTCTTATTTTTACTGCAACCTTGCTAAATGCTTATAAGTTGGATTCCTTCCAGCTTAGTGTCAGGTTTCCTGCCTCTCCAATAAATAACCATGAACCATTTCTCAGGATCTGCATAAAGTCAAAAGGCCTAATAAGTTACAGACTCAATTAGCAATAAAAGCACCTGTTAACCATCCCTACTAACCACGTTTTCCGACCTGGCACAAAATCTTAAAGAGGTCTTACTCCCTGGACTTGGAGTTTTTGTCAATTCAGCAGTTGCAAATTACATTAAGGGAAGCCCAAAATGAAAATGTAAAAAGTTGAACAAACAGCCATTGTAGACATTGATGGTATAAGATGTTGTGTTGTCACATCTGGAAACCACTCTGCTCCTTAACAAAATATATCCAACACTGCCTATCAAAGTTATGAAGTTTTTTATTATTTCTTCCATTCTAAAACAGAACAGAACTGCTCCTTTTTATTTCAGAAGAATCAAAGATTCTCACAACTTATAATGAAGTACTAGAATAAGCAGATTGTTGCTCAAGTGCTAAGATATCTTGTTCCAAGAGCTTTTGGAACAAGATTTAAAGATTTGCTGACTACTATTCTTAGTCTTTTGTTTACACTGGGCTCCTGGGAAACCTGATAGGATTTTTAAAAATGCCATCTATAATATGTGAGATAGATTCTACCATTAATACACCTGGGGTATTTGTGGGGGGTGGGGGGGTAGCAGTTGTGTGTATAATGCGCTCTTGATTGCACGGTTACTTTTTTGTTCAATGAAATAGGACATTTTGTTTGTTTTTTTGTAAATGAGGCTAGACACCACTGAAAAGTTTAAAGTGGAGAGAATTGAGCAGTCAAGATGGAAGCTTGAATGAATAAAAGGTCAGGACTCCTATGTTTCTCCATATCTTTGATTAGTTTGTTTGGAATGTTTTCCCCCCTATACTACCCTTATGTCTTGTCTTCACCATATCATATTTCAGCCCTTCCTTGTGTCACTTTTAAGTACAAAACAAGAAAAGGACAGTTTCTGACCCTCTAAACCATGGGTGTCAAACTCAATTGTGTCATGTGACATATTGTGAGATACCATGACATTTTTTTGCCTTTGCAGAACTGGGGTGGCTGTGGCCTGCCAGTTTGACACCCTGCTCTAAATATTGGATCAAAATCACATAGTCCCTCTATATTGGTAACACACAGGATCTGACTAAACGTCTGAGAGATCTAGAACAACAATACCACTCAATATACACTGCTTTCTCTGTATATGAAACGTCTTGCTCCAATATTTGTGGTCCATTGAGGACAATGGCCTGGTAAATGGGAATGCGTGCAGGAATCTCAAATAGTGAAAGAACTCATAGGGTTATATTTTAACAAGCCAATATCACTGCCTTGAATGAAAACTGTCAGTCCATCTAATCATTTCTAATGCTGAACTATACTTTGAATTGATCTCTCTCTCTCTCTCCCCCTCCCTCCCTCCCTCCCCCTCTCTCTCCATCAAATATTGTTCTACTGACATGTGAACTGATTTTCAACATCAATCCAACTTGCCTTGGGTGACAGACTCCATGGCTAAACCCCATATGCTTAGACCATGAAAGTGTTGCTCCACTTTGCACACACTGATTGTAGTATTTTGCTATAATTCACTCTCTGATCTTAGGCAGGTTTTAGGAGGTATTGTTAGGAAAGTGAATCAGTTCAGATTTTAAAACTAACTAGAAAAAGGAGGCCAGGAAAAAATGAACTGCAAGCAAAAGCAACAAATACACAAACTAGTATCATTTTTTGGTATTAATAAAGTTCATTGTGGTACTTCTCTAGTTTTGGCACCTTTCTCCAAGTGGAACAGCACTGAACAAGAAAAAGCAGATCCCAAAGAGGAAGGATAGTATTTAAAGAGCACCTAATGCTGCTGTCTGCATTCAAAATCTCAAAGACAATTCAAAGCCAACTAAGCATCAAATTTGGCTGGGTAAATTTGAAGTATGTATACAATATCAGACTTTTTTCTTTTGAAAAATGTTTGATGTTGTAATGCATGTAGTGTGAATTATTGTTTCTATGCAAGGAAACACAAGAGCGACGGCGACACTTTAGTAATTTATCAAGCTATCAAGGAATTTGTGCTTGGCTAACAATGTTAAGACAGCATCTGATATCAACTTCTGAGAGGGCTGCTAAAGAAAAATGAATGACCTACACTGCATAGGCTAATCAGCTGGCACAGGATTCAAATACAGTCCTTTTGAATGTAGCAAATCAAAATAAGACACAAGAGAAGCAGTTGAATTTGATAAGCATTTGCTTCTTTCTTTCCTTGAAATAAACATTTGCATCCAGCGGGAGGTTTAATGAATCACTTTGAAAATGGTAACTGAATTGCATTCTTCTCTACTTGAGATCATCTTGCTTTAATTATCTCCATTTGATGTTCAGAAGCCTCTGTGAAATGAAATGTATTTGTCAATGTAGGGGTAAAAATGGGTTTCTTCAAATGCTCTAGATTGATAAGGAGCTGCAAAGGGAGAAAATGATTGTACCACAGCGGAATGCCATTTCTCCCCATCTCCCTCTTAGCTGCTTCAACACTGAAACATATTTCATGTAATAGAAAAAAAGCATGGCTGTAAAAGAAAACAGGCCTCTAACCACACGTTTATTGCATGAGTAGGTTCCCACCAAATAGTCTACTCATCTGAGAATTTAAAGAATTTAAGAGGAACAACTCTTAAAGTTGTCTTGGAGACTGCAAATCTCCTTGAGAGGCAGTATCTGTATGTGCTAGAAATAATGTACCATATCCTTTGAGTATTCCTTAGAAAAATGGCAGCAAACATAATAATGTTTTTCAATGTATGAAGATGGTGTGTTAAACTGTATTTACATGGCTGTTCTTGCAGAAAGAATTTGGTTAGTTAGTTAGTTAGTTTACTTTATTGTCATTGCACATTGTACAATGAAATTAAATGCCATTTTCAGTATACAATTTATAAATATAAAAATAAAAACACAAACACACATCCTTCACATACTATATAATTGAAATTGAAAACCTGATGTTGCATTAAATTTGGAGCGGTGATTACATTCTTCCTTTTAAAGGAGAATAACAGCCTTGCTAAAATGCGTTGCCTGTGCAATTCTTTTTTTAAAAAGAAGAAGAAGGTATTTTTAGGAAATGCTTTGATAACCTTTTTCATATGTTCAGGAAGGAGTATGGTGAGAAATACTTTCCTTATATAGCAAGGAATTGATCAGAAAGAATAGGAGGCAGTCCTGCTTGTCTTGTAGTAGAATGGTAAAGCCATCTACAAGCTAGCGAGCGCCGGAGGACCAATCCTCTCACCAATTTCTTTCTCAGAAACATCTAGCTTGGGATGATGAGTTATGAGCTAATATCAAACAAAAATGTTTATAGCATTCCATGTACAATATTGTCAGTTGTCATCAAGTAACTGATCAGTAGAGTTTGGGTTGAGTGGAGATAGAGCTGCTGGAAAGGAGCCAATAGGTCTGGCTTTAATTCCCAGCTTGTCCATATTATTTCACACCAAAAACTTTTGGGGTTCAATACCATGGGATAATTCTATCATACAAAGCCATTCACATGACTCCAAATTTGTTGTAGAAATCCTAGAAATAACAGATTTGGAAGGGACCTGGGAGGTCTTCTAGTCCAATCCCCTGCTCAGGCAGGAAACCCTATAAATTTCAGACAAAATGGTTATCCAGTCTCTTCTTAAAAACCTCTAGTGTTGGAGCACCCACTGAGTCCATTTGCATAGTGATGCATTTAAGGTAAACCCCAACAAGGTTATCAAAACATCTTCAAGCAATTATGGTGTGGTTACATTTGGAACTGTTTAGAGAAATATCACTAAGCCTACTACATATATGAGCCAGAGTTGGGATCTTTTGGGTCCTGGGAAGGAGAGAGTTCAGTATGATGAAACCCATGTCATGGTATCATGACACAAGTACCACTCTTTCTGAAGGGACCATCTTCATCATTTTTATGAAACCAGCAAGAACTTGCATATGCTGATAGAGGTGAATTATGTTACAATAATCAAGACAATGTGATGTATTTTCCTGAGCAAAATAGAAGAGGTGTCCAACAAACCAGCAAGAAATAGCATTGTTAACTGAGAGAATGGGGTCAAAGATGTAAGATAACGTCATGTTTAAAACAACCCCAAACATCTGTTCACAGGATACATGGAACCACAAAGTAGCCCATCCATGATAAACAAATGGGGTGAGCACATCCAGGCTTGGTGGCCAGTTGCACAAATAATAACCCCACACCTACCAAAAAAGGGAGTCCTATTGAAATCAATGAACTTTGATCTGTGTAAAAGTCATAGCTTTGGGAAGACAAGATGATTAAGGCTTCAGTGTACTGGAGTCCAAGGAATAAGACACTAGTCTCTACAGAACTCAGTTGAAATCCATTTGTCTCATTTTGCCAAGAGTCACCAAATTTGTAGGGGAGATGGACAGCATACAAATTTAATAAACAAACAAACAAACAAACAAGTAAATAAATACTGGCAATATTGCCAAACATATATTGTATCTGAAAACATACAATGTTGAGCATTATACTAATTTTGTCATGCAAAATTAGTATAACACAACATACAAATCTGATTAAAATTTGAATTTAGGATCCCATGAAACATAGTTTACAGTTTTAAAAACTATTTAAAACATATGTTGGAGGAGAAACAGCTATAAAAAAATGGAAGTAGACTGCAGAGGAAGGTTTCCAAAACACAAATTAACCACTGAATGAGATTTTTTTAAAAAAAAGAAACACTCCAAATTACTTTGGTTTTAACACTGGCTTATGAATGCAACAGCCATAATCGGGTGTCTTCCTGCTGCTATGTTCATTTCTAAGTTGAAGCTGCTGGAATACTTTAAGTCAGCTTACCTGTTAGCTATTTATCCTCCATCACTTCATCATTTCCATCACCATCTTTGAATAGCTTTAATATGCCCAAGCCAAACCAAACCAAACCAAATGCCATAATATATTAAGGAAGAATGTTGTAGACATCACACTGAATACAAGGCCTACAATGCTAATTCAGTCCAAAAGATATTAACCAATGATTAATCATCTTGTTTGGTTTGGTTTGGTTTTATTTGCATTTGTAGGCCGCCCTTTTCCCTAAGGGGACTCAGGGCGGCTCACAGAAAACCAGGGAAGGGGGAAATACAACATTGAGACAACAACACATAATAAAATAATGGGCAACATGCATACAACATTCGGGCGGGGTAGGGATCCTTATCCCCAGGCCTGACGGGCGAGCCAGTTCTTCAAGGCTGTGCGGAAGGCTTGGACGGTGGAGAGGGTACGAATCTCTACGGGGAGCTCGTTCCAAAGGGTCGGGGCTACTGCTGAGAAGGCCCTCCTCCTTGTGGTTGCCAGCCGACACTGGCTGGCCGATGGAATGCGGAGGAGGCCTAATCTATGGGATCTTATAGGTCGTAGGGAGGTAATTGGCAGAAGGCGGTCTCTCAAGTATCCAGATCCACTGCCATGTAGGGCTTTATGGGTGATCAATAGCACCTTGAAGCGCATCCGGAGATCGACAGGTAGCCAGCGCAGCTCGCGGAGGATAGGTGTAATGCGGGTGAATCGGGGTGCACCCGCAATCACTCGCGCGGCTGCGTTCTGTACTAGCTGAAGTCGCCGGATGCTCCTCAAGGGCAGCCCCATGTAGAGCACATTGCAGTATTCCAGCATAGAGGTTACAAGGGCCCGAGTGACTGTTGTGAGGGCCTCCCGATTCAGGTAGGGTCGCAACTGGCGCACCAGGCGTACCTGGGCGAATGCCCCCCTGGTCACAGCCGCTATATGATGGTCGAATGACAGCTGTGGATCCAGGAGGACTCCCAAGTTGCGGACCCTCTCTGAGGGGTGTAAAATTTGACCCCCCAGCCTGAGTGTTGGATTATTGGCCAAATCTTTGGGAGGAAAACACAACAGCCACTCGGTCTTTTCTGGGTTGAGCACAAGCTTGTTAATCCTCATCCAGTCCATGACGGCTTCAAGCCCCCGGTCCATCACGTCAACCGCTTCATTGATTTGGCACGGGGCGGACAGATACAATTGAGTATCGTCCGCATATTGATGGTATCTGATCCCGTGCCTACGGATGATCTCTCCCAGCGGTTTCATGTAGATGTTAAATAGTAGGGGGGATAAGACCGAACCCTGCGGCACCCCATATTTTAGGGGCCTTGGGGACGATCTCTGCCCTCCCACTAACACCGACTGCGACCTGTCCGAGAGGTAGGAGGAGAACCACCGTAACACGGTGCCTCCCACTCCCACCTCCCGCAGTCGTCGCAGAAGGATACCATGGTCGATGGTATCGAAAGCCGCTGAGAGGTCAAGGAGGACCAGGATGGAGGGATGTCCTTCATCTCTGGCTCTCCAAAGATCATCCATCAATGCGACCAAAGTGGTTTCTGTGCTGTAACCGGGTCTGAAGCCTGACTGGAAGGGGTCTAGATAGTCTGCTTCCTCCAAGGACCGTTGGAGCTGGAAGGCCACCACCTTCTCAACAACCTTCCCCAGAAAGGGGAGGTTGGAGACCGGGCGATAGTTGTTAAGGACAGCTGGATCCAAGGATGGTTTCTTCAGGAGGGGTCTCACCACCGCCGCTTTCAGTGCGGCGGGGAAGTTCCCCTCCCGAAGGGAGGCGGTTACAACCGCCTGGATCCAGCCTCGTGTCACCTCACTGCAGTTAGAAACCAGCCATGAGGGACACGGATCCAGAACACAGGTGGAGGAACTCACAGCTCTCATGGCCTTGTCCACATCCCCGGGGGTAACCTCCTGAAACTCAACCCAGAGCTGTTCTACTTGGTCCCCCTGTGCCTCGGCTGGAACTGCAGGTGTGGAGTCCAAGTCCGTCCGAAACCGAGCAATTTTGTCCGCTAAGAATTGGGCATATTCTTCAGCTCTGCCCTGCAAGGATTCCCCCGTCTCCCTTTTGTTCAATAGGGAGCGGGTTATCCTAAACAGGGCGGCTGGACGGGACTCAGCGGATGCGACCAGGGAGGCTATGTGTGATCTTTTAGCTGCCCTAAGTGCCCTAGTATATTCCCTGGTGCAGGTGGTTACCATTGCTCGGTTCGATGCGGACTTATCGGACCTCCAACGGTGCTCTAGGCATCTCCTCCGGCGCTTCATCTCCCGGAGCTCTTCGGTGAACCAAGGAGGTCTCCGGGATCCGCCGCCTCGGAGGAGCCGCAGTGGCGCAATCCGGTCGAGGGCCTCTGACGCTGCCAAGTGCCACGCAGCAGTCAGAGTCTCTGCCGGACTGTGGGCGAAAATGTCAGGAATAACCCCAAGCTCTGTCTGGAACCTTGCTGGCTCCATAAGACGCCTGGGGCGGAACCACCTGGTCGGTTCCTCCTCCCTACAGTGGGGGTTTGGCCTCCGGAAGTCGAGCCTCAGTAGGCAATGGTCTGACCACGACAGGGGTATGATGTCACTCCCCCTCAGACCAAGATCACACATCCACTGCTCCGAGAGAAATACGAGGTCAAGCATGTGTCCCGCTGAATGGGTTGGGCCTCGGATTACTTGAGTCAAGCCCATGGCTGTCATGGAAGCCATGGACTCCTGCGCCCCATCAGAGTTTTCACCGAGCGACGGCAAATTAAAGTCCCCCAGGACCATCAACCTAGGGAACTCAATTGCCAGCTCGGCTACCGACTCGAGGAGCGAGGGGAGGGCTGCTGCAACGCTGTTGGGAGGCAGGTACGTTAGCAGCAGACCCACTTGACCCTTGAGGTCCAACTTTAACAGCAAAGACTCACACCCGACAATCTCCGGAGCAGGGACCCTACGAGGAACTAACGACTCCCGGATAACAACGGCCACACCCCCACCCCTTCCCTGGGCTCTCGGCTGATGCAGCACCTGAAATCCTTCTGGGCACAGTTCTACAAGGGGGACTCCTCCCTCTGGGCCCAGCCAGGTCTCAGTAATACATGCCAGGTCTGCCCTCTCGTCTAAAATTAAGTCCCGGACGAGAGGTGCTTTATGTACAACAGACCTGGCATTTAGCGACAACAGCCTGAGACCAGGGTCCTGACCACTTGCGCCATCTGGTCTTGGAGTGGGACTCCTAGGGCCGGAAGGAGGGATCTCTGTAATGTAGCGAACCCTCCTTCCCCGGTAATGGCCTGCCCTAAAGTCCCCGCCGTATCTGCCCCTCCCTGTTACGACCGCAATACCCCGACCCTCTCCCGTGTCTCTGGTCCCCTCAACCACCCCCGTGGCCCCCGCAGTTCCCGACAGGTCCTCCGAATCACGCATACTCATACACTCCCCCAGACAGTCCCCACGTAAAAAGTTAAAAAACACAAATTTACAACAATATAATCATAAAAGTGGGACATTCATTCAATCAAGCATACCTCATGCATAGCCCATACAAAGGAAGAAGAAAAAGGTGTAAGGAAAGAAAGAAATTATAGATTGCGCAAAAAGTTAATTAATGTAAAGTGCGAATAGATCTGGGAGAGTCCAAAAAAGTCCAAGGTGGTTAAGGAAAGGAGAGAGCCTCCTATATACTGTAGATACCCCCACTCGTCCAGTAATGATGTTATCTGAAGTAGCAGGTCCAGGGCGGCATCAGGCACCAATAGCCGTGGCAGATGAAAGTGCAAATAAAGGAATAGATGAAAATATAATCCAAAAAGTCCAATAGCCGCATTCCGAGGGGAGTCTAAGCTCAACCAGCAAAAGGGCCTGCAATGGTAACGGTCCAGTGGAGGAAAGAATGCCCCAACAGGGGAGGCCAAGCCGAGGGGAGAGGAATGGGGTTGCAATCGTAGCAGATAGAAACCGCCTCCCATTCTCTCCCAGTATTGTCCCAGGCTAACCGTCTTCTCCTTGGGGCGAAAAAAAAGTAGTAAAAGGGGGTGAGGGGGGGGGATTCTCTCAGCCCACTAGAAGAGGGGGGGTCAGGGCTCTCTTCAAATCAGCCGGGTCACAGCGGACTCCAACAGTGCTCCAAGCAATAATTACCCAGCGTCTCCAGCCGAAATGGGCCGCAACGGCTTCCAAGCGGCACCCGGGCAGTATCTTTAAACGCCTTTCCGAATCAGCTGGGCCGCGGTGTTTTTTTTTTTTTTTCCGGGCGCCCTCGAACGGCGTCGGCGTTCTTCGTAAAAAGGCAGCCTCGGAGAGCAAAACTCTCTCCCGTCCGCTGCCAGTACCAGCCCTCCGAGAATCGTTCGTGCCTTGGTCTTCTCTCCAACTTCCAAGCGGCACCCGGGCGGTATCTCTGATCGTTCTTTTTAAATCAGCTGGGCCGCGGCGTCTTCCGAACACCTCCGAGCGGCGTCGGCGTTATTCGCGAAAGGCAGCCTGGAGAAGCAAAATTTCTCCGGTCCGCTGCCAGCACCAGACCCTCCGAGAAATCGCCCGTGCCCTGGTCTCTCTCTAGCTCAATCTCCTAAAGCAATGTCTTCTTTTTTGGCTATTTTTCCCATATAAACGCCGGAGCGAACGGCTCGGCAGCCATGTTCCTTCGCACATGCGCACATCTCTTGGTAGCTCTTGTGTGTGTGTGTGTGTGTGTGTGTGTGTGTGTGTGTGTGTGTGTGTTTTAAAGTGGATGAAAAGGTTGCTTGAGCCCAAAAGAAAAGATAAACATTTGCTTCCCTTCTCTATATTTACCACTGGGTGTCAGTAAAGGAACACATTTAGTTTATATCTCTTTGACCAGGAATTAGCAACATTCCCACCCCTGTAAAAATGTCTTCAGGCAGCACAAAAAGCTGCAGATCCTCTTCTTAATGGTGCCAATGCTCTGGGAGAGGGAGGCCATAAGCATAAGACTTAGTGGTTTTTACAGTAGCTTCCTTTTTTACTTTGCCAGGAAAAATAAAATCAAAGTGTCTCCAATGGGATCAGAAGTATGGGCTGGAATAGCAAACTTTCACATAAAAGTGAGGTATATGTGTTTTGTTTTCTTCTGCATTTCTTTTATACATTGCCACAGCTGCACTAGCCATCCAAAATCAATTAGATGGGGACGGGGTAAAGGGAATAAAAGACTGGATGCAAATTTTCAAAATCCCTAAATGTCAGACCCTTTTTATGGAAGACTGAGTCTCTGTTTATGGCCAAGGACCTGACCGACTTGACACAGTTGGTTTTAAATGAGTGATGTTGCATTATTTTAATTTGCAGTGGTAAAGGTCTCCATGGGGCTTTTTAATGTATGAATGAGAGGAACAGCAAAGACAGTACATGAGGTGAGGATACGGCATAAGTTGGTTGGAAGAGCAAGTACATATATCATTTCAAATCTATTTTCAGTGACTCAGCTGAAAAGAAGAAAGGCTGACCAAGTACACATGTTAAAAAAAGAATGGCACTTTCTATGGGTGCAGCCATCATCTCAATATTTTTGTTTTCTCCTGCTGTCCAGTGGCTCTAAATGATAAAAAAGAAGGGCACGAAAAGGAGAGAGAGAGAGAAAATTGTATGTAAAGGCTTCCTGAGGGTATCCATCTAACAAAGTACATTTAGTGTAAATTTTACTCAATTTCAAATGAACAAGCAAACAACCCCCACCATCCCAAACAATCAATTCAACATACATAATAAAACAAGAGGCTAGAAACCTAAATATGAAAATCTGAAGACATGAATTGAAAATCTGAATGGCAAAACATAAAATCTGAAGGCATAAATTGAAATTCCTGATTTACCATGCTAATTCTAATATGTTGGCTGCAATGTTTGCATGCCTCACATTCTCTCCAGTAGGTCTTAAAATACTTACATTTAGCTGAGTTAGTAACTTCAGGCTACAAGCTTGGGTTCACTTCTGTGAGAGCAAGAACCGTCGATCCTGAATTTAATTCTTAAATAAAATATATTTCTAACGACTCTCTCAAACAGAATTTATGTCTCTAAAATTTCAGAAGTGAACTACGGTACTTTGCTTTATTCTTAGCATCTCTGGAATCAGTTTTAATGTCTTATGAAACTTGTCAGTAATACTTCTTGAGCTGAACATGAGGAAAGAACAGATCCACTAAAGGTTTGACCTCTTACAAATTCATTTCTTTTCCAATAAAGGAGAATATTAGCTCAGGGTTGACACATAAGGTCCTTGGTGCTCTCTGAGCTTGATTGTTTTCTTGCAGATGTTTCATTACCTAAACTAAGTAACATCATCAGTGCTAATCTCAAAGATCACCAAGCTCAGAAAGCACCAAGGACCCCCATTTCTTTTCCTCCATTGTTATATCTAGTAGCCTGAAAATTGGAAGTTAGTTGTTGGACGTGAAGGGTATGTTTCTGGATAGAACTGGATAGAATTTAATTCCCCCAAAATGAGCTCTTGCCATTTTTCTTACTTGTATAAAACAGACAAGACAGTGTCATCTAGCATGATAGACCTTCTCTTCAGCCAGGGATAGAACCCTGCTCCCAAGACCACTCAATAGCATAGCAAATGTAACTCTGATAGAAAAAAATATTTGTAGCTTAGGGGTGAAAATGGGGGTCCTTGGTACTCTCTGAGGTTGATTGTTTTGTTGCAGAGATTTCACTACCAAACTAGGTAACATGATCAACACTGACTTATGTTATCTAGTTTGGTAATGAAATGTTGCAAGAAAACCACCCAAGCTCAGAAATCACCAAGGACCCCAGAAATGTATTGTTGTTCCCCATGTCCTTACATATGGCCCTGTCTAGATCTAGGCAAGTACTCAAAGGGGTGTTTATGGGTGGTTTCATAGGATTATGTTGTTGGCATACTGAGCTCAGTTGGAACATATTGCCTATCATTAATCATAGTATTTAGTGTGTTTTATTATTGTTTGCACCCATGTGGTGATTTTATTGAATTATTTTGTTTTGATCTTCTTTTATGAGTGTAATCTGACATAAATTATTTAATGTTGGCACTATATAAATGAAATATAGGAAATAAATATTTGCAGGTCAGAGAGTACGGAGTTTTGAAATTGGAAGCCTACTCAAAAAGGTTTAACAGAAACCAGATCCGCCTAAATATAATTTCCTTTTAAAAATGAATATTTTTTTCAAAATGTTATGCTTCCTATAAAAATATGAAGGCTTTTTTAATGATTACTATCAGACAGTTATATTTATATTATATCATGACACAAACTAGCCTTTCTTCCAGATGAGAGAGAAAGATATGCTATGTCTGAAGATGATGGGGTTTATCCTGGAGTTTTCAAATGCTACCAACAAACAACAGGCAGATTATATTTACATAGTTCTTTCCTTAAACAAACAACTAACCAAACAACAAATATCATCTATTAACAGGTTCCGATGGAGCTAAAATGACACAAAACAATGTTAAATATAAATAATAAATGTTATAAATGTTATAAACAGATACCAATCCCAACTTAACAACAGTATCAATTGAGCCTTCAAGGATAAAAGCTCTCTCTACATTAATGTTTTCTGGAAAGACTCCAGGTACTAAGGAAAACTCTTGGGGTGAGAAAATCCCATAAGGTAGACTTCATGTCAAACTCGGCCAGTCAAGGAATCCCAAATGATCTTCTCATTAAAAATTGTCAATGGTTGATATTCTTGTCCTAGATTTTGGACTTAGACACAAACACTTGCCTTATAGTGAATTGAACAATGTATCATTTTTTTTACACTATCATTCTATTCATCCATTATTATTTTTTTTATTGTTTGTGCTTGAAAAGATGTCCATATTAATTCTATACCAGAAGGAGACTAAAGCAGTTGGTAAACCTATGCTCTCACTTCAGACATTTTTTTCATTGTAGGATTATTTTGAAAATTCAAAAATAGCATTGCCATTATTTAGACCCGTTTAACTTTAACCTGAAAAATTACTCTGAGAATCAGATTACTCCATTCAGTGGCAACAACAAGATATTTTAATTCATAGTTTGTCCTTTCTTGTCCATTGCGAAGCAGGGATATTACAAAGTGTGCAGCATGTATTACTAAGGGATGTTACTCGGAGCTTCTGCAAATTGTTGACAGATTTATGTAGCAAATAATTAAGCTACCAGAACATGAGACTTTGATGGTGGTTGCTAAATGAATGCCACTGAAATCTTGATAGCTATTTCCAGTGCATGAGAGAAAATCACAGGAGGGAAAGGATATGTATTCAGTTAGGAAGAAATGTTTTCAAAGATATAAATGTATTTTAGCACGCCTGATCTTGTTGGAAACAAAGTATGAACTAAAGTTTAAAGATGGTGTGCAAGTAAAATGTAGGATGCAAAGCTGCTAGAATAAACAGGATACAGGTACACATGATATTACATACATATACATGTGCTGTATATACATATACACATACATATACACATACACACATGCATACATTCCATTTTTCTTTTTAAAAAACCTTGAAACCATAGAAAGAAGAAATTGCTGTACTAAATATAATACAATATATTTAATTTAAAAAAGGAACAGCGCTAGAATATATCCTATTGCAACTGATTCAGCTAAATCTCAACTGTCCTATAAAATTATGAATGCCAATTGAATCACGAACTGCAAGAGCTGAGTTGACTAAAAGAAGAATTGCTCTAAAGTAATGGGGAGAATTTGGGCTATTGAATGAGTTGCCAAACTTAAACACTTAGAAATGTAAGATATAGTCTAGATGAAATGATGTGTTCCAGATAAGATAAAAACAGGATATCTATGGGATGGGAATCATCTAAGGAGTTGACAAAATGTCTTGCACTACAGCTTCGTTGACCATACTGAATGGAGTTACAACTTAATCCATCTGGGGTGTATAAGCAGAGAAAAAGCTGAAGTAGTATCAGATTTTATCTTCCTCAGCTCAAAAATTCACAGGGATTAAGACTGTAGCCATACATTTTTTTAAAAAATGTCTGCTACTTGGGAGAAAAACTGAAATGGATCCAGACAAAAGTATAAAGTTTAGATGCATAGTACTGTGACCAAAGCAGCCTGTGATTCTCAGGATTTGATAGAGAATTCAGGGCAAGTTTCTACTTCACATTTTTTAAAATCCCTGCATTAGGAAACACATTAAAGTGAGCCACATGGACACTTTTCTTTTTTAGCCTCACTTGGCAACCATAACTAATGGCATTGCATTCCACTGTAAGTTCCTTTCTCCGCGCAAGCCTTAGTGGATAACACAGTGAAGTGGTTTGCCTTTTAAACTGTAAGATGAGACTTTGTCCCCCACATTCAGGCTTTCAGCCTAAAGCAATTCTAAGCATATATATTTATAATTGAACACTTTAATATATGTGCATTACTTTGTTTCTAACCCATGTCATAATCATATTGAGAGCCAGGATATTTATTGCTAAGGCTTTGGCTTTTCCAGTTGTGATATATGTTGCCCAACCTGAGCCATCAGAAAGGATGAATGTAGACAAATAAAGTGCTGGAGAACATTGTTGAGAATATCCTTGACCGTAAGAACTAATTATTCAGTACTAGATCAAATGAAACAAACTGTTTACAGAAATTACTAAATAATGAAGTAAACCTTTAATATTCAGACACTTAATGTGAAGGCAAGAATCATTAAAGAAGATCTTGAAGCTTGGAAAATTGGAAGGAAATCAAAAATAAGGTCAACAAAAATCAAGGTGGCAAGTTACTATCAATTTGAAGAAGGCGACAATCCTAGCAAAATGATACCCTTCAGGCTACAAACAATTGGTAGTGAATGAATAATGGAATTATTAAGGAGTCTTCTTCATAGCCATATCCATGTTGTTTTCCTCCTATCTTTGAGATGGGGGTGATGATGCTGGCCTCCCAAAATGCCACATGGGCTGCATATATTGTGATTGGTTGGGAAAAAGCAAGAATCAGGCTGGAGGAGTTATAGATCAGAACACTGGTGAAATTCATTTTTTTTACTACCGGTTCTGTGGGCGTGGCTTAGTGGGTCTGGCAGGGGAAGGATACTGCAAAATCCCCATTCCCATCCCTCACTCTGGGGCCAGCCAGAGATGGTATTTGCCAGTTCTCTGAACTACTCAATATTTCGGCTACCAGTTCTCCAGAACCTGTCACAACCTGCTGAATTTCACCCCTGGAACAGAACCAAGGAAGCTCACAGAAGCAGGGAAATGGTGTGATGAGATAGAGAGAGAAAGGGCGGGGGGAGCTGAAATTATAGCTCTTTCTCATGATCATTAATTCCTGTCTTGATTCCCTCCCACAAGGTTTCCAGCTCTTCCTGAAATTGTGGTGATAGGTAGCTGTGAAGGAATGAGAATGCTTTGGGTGTGGAAGTATACACTTTCTTTGAGCTGAAGAGTTTTATTTGCCAATCCTTGTCTTCTCTCAGCTTTATATTTCAGTCTGACAAGGATAGCCCATTGGAGTTTCTTTGCTTTGGAACCCAGAACTGCTTGTGAGAATGCCATATTCATCCTATAAACCATAGAAATACAGGTAGTGCCCTACTTACAATAGTTCATTTAGTGACCGTTCAAAGTTACAACAGCACTGAAAAAAGTGACTTATGACCATTTTTCACAGTTACAATCTTTGCAGCATCCCGATGGCAGTCTGATCAAAATTCAGATGTTTGGCAATTGGTTCATATTTATGACCTTTGCAGTGTCCCGGGGTTATGTGATCATCTTTTGGGACCTTTTGACAAGCAAAGTCAATGGGGAAGCCAGTGTTACTCAACAACCAGGTTACTAACTTAACAACTGCAATGATTCATTTAACAACTGTGGCAAAAAAGGTTGTAAAATGGGGCAAAACTCACTTAGGAAATATCTCACTTAACAACAGAAATGCTGAGCTCAGTTGTTTGTTATAAGTCAAAGACTACCTGCATTAGAGAGCGGGAGATATTTTAGGGCGATTCTTTCACTTCATAAAAACAATATCATTCAAATTATTTTATTGTCAGACCTACAAAGCCTTTCAATTTATATAGCACCAAACAATTTGGATCAGTAAATTTAGTTCTAATCTTAAGCACTTAGCAGTTTGATCCTAAATGTGTCTGTTTATGGTACTGAATTCTGGGGAGCTTACTCCCAGGCAAGTCTGTGTAGGAATCTATCTATCAATACTATCAATCTTTCTATCAATCCTAGCTGACAAGAATTATTTCTCCTAAATAAAGTGAACATATTCTCCTTATGATTCTAATAAGAATGATAATAAACACCTCAAAGATTGGGAGAAGCATACCTGGTATGTTAGCATTATGGGCAAGTCAATGCTGGAGCATCAAAATTGTTTTCCTAATGAGATGTATTCTTGTCCTTCCTTGGACTATACCATAGTGTCAAACTTGATTGCGTCATGTATCAAGATGTATCTTGACATTTTTTGCCTTTCCGGAGCTGGTGTGGGTGTGGCCTGTATGTGACACATCCGGTCCATGCCCCCCCCCCAGGTTGACACAGCTGGATTATACCAATGCTTCTCAACCTGTGTTGTGTGGTATTTAATTCTCAGTATTCTTCAGCCAATTGTTGCTAAGAATTCTGGGAGTTGAACTTTGTACATCTCAAAGTTGCTCAGCTGGGAAACACTGGACTAGCCTTACCTGCTTGCCTGCCTGTTTTATATTTTTCATGCCACTGCAGAGGAGAAAGAGAAAGGTGTATGTTAACCATCTGGAAACCATTCTCTAGCAATGCTTTGCTGATGTTTCATCTCCTTTGAAAGCTGAGCCCATTAGGAACAAACTGAAAGTCCAGGGAGTGTTTCCTGCTTGGTATTGCATGGCCTTTGTCAGCAGAGGTAATTCACCTTCATTAGAAGGGGAAGTGGCAGGAGCAACTGAGCTGCTGTTGCAGCAGCTAAACATCTGTTGATAGCATGGTCTGTGCCATGACAACTCCAGTTTAATAAGATAATGAAAGTCACATTCACCTAGCTGTATTGGCCCAACATTGCATAGTAATATCAATTGCCTCCTTGTGATATAAAGTGGTTGCAGAAGCTTTCTCATTTGGGCTGCAGCTTCATCAATATTATTGCTTTACAAAAATGTTACCTTACAACACACATATCTCCAGCTACTTTGAATGGTATTTGACCCCATATTAAAAATTAGCACAATAAAAATTTTAATTGGTTCTCTCTATAATTGATACTTTAACTAACCAGACCACACCAGAGTTAGGAAGAGTTGAGATGGTCCTTGGCCTGTTACTGAGATATGAAGCTGAAAGATGAATGGAAGGCAGCTTCATTTCATAGAGCAAGCATAGAGAAAAAAATGATTGCTCACTCCAAACCCAGGGAAAAATTCAAGAAGGCCAGTCCAAAACTTCAAAGGCTTCTGGGCCTTTGAAAAAAAGGAAATCATCTCCATATGTTCATCTGCAATCTGCTAATTTGTGAGTTTTGGAGGCTTTTAACTGAATGGAGGTAAAGTAAGATGGGTATTTTAATAATCTACTCACTCAAGAAGCTACCAAATAAATTTAATCTACAAGATACTATTTCATTTCAACAAATCTATAAAAGTCACATGCACATTCTCATTTTCAAGAAGCACAGACCCATCTTATAGCTGTTTGATCAGGAAGAAAGTGTGCTTCCAAGAGAACATTTTAATGCTGATTGCTGTTATCTCTGTTAACCTTTAATTGACCTTTGCTGACCAGGGTTGAACTGAAAAGGCTTTAAGGATTTATTTATGTGTTAGAGGTGGGAATATGGGAAGAAAAGATCACCTGTATTTTTAAGAGACAGTGACAAATTACTAAAAATGCTTATGCCTGTGATAAAGGGGAAACTTATTTCTTTATATATCTTTTCTTTTTCTTTACTATATTCTTATTGTTTCCTTTTCCATTTTTCTTCTTTTAATCATGTTTGTTTTTTCTTCTTTTTTAATGTTTGTATTATTTTTTTAATGTTTTTAATTGTAATGCTTAATAAAATTGTGATTGAAAAAGAAACTGAATGCATACTCATAACTACTACTGAAATCAGAGAGTGAACAGAAGAAGATGAGAATTGGTAGGAAAATACGTAGAAATTAATGACAACAGCAACAGCACTTAGACTACATATTGCTTCATAGTGCTTTACAGCACTTTCTAAGCTGTTTACAGAGTCAGCATATTGCCTCAACAATTTGGGACTTCATTTTACTTAAATTAATTAAAGACAATAAATTTTATTATTATCATTTATTTCTTTGTTGTCTTAAATTAAAGACAATGCCCTTATAGCAAGAACACTTAGAATTATATACCATTTCACAGTGCTTTACAGCCCTCTCTAAATGGTTTAAAGAGTCAGCATATTTCCCCCAACAATCTGGGTCCACATTTTACCCATCTTCGAAGGACTGAAGGCTGAGTCAACCTTGAGCTGGTGAGATTTGAACTGCCGAACTGCAGCTAACAGTCAGCTTAAGTAGTACTGCACTGTAACCACTGTGCCACCTTGGCTCATACCTATCTTTCTGACAGTAGAACCTATCAGCCAATTCATTTGGGAAATTATGAATGTCATCTTAATGTTCTATATTTCTCACACTACATTTTAAACCAAAATCCACAATTTGTCTGACTTCTGCATATCAGGTTAGAGCAAGAAAATCTATGAGAGAATAACAGAGTTGGAAGGGATCTTGGAGGTCTTCTAGTCCAACCTCTATTCAGGCAGGCAATCCTATACTATTTCAGACAAATGTCCACTTTCTTCTTAAAAACCTCAGTGTTGGAACAGTCTTCATTTGATAGAAAAAAGTTCTTCATAACCTAAGTCACCAGAGAAATTTATGAAGGCATTTCAGATTTATGTTGGAAATGTTAAAAGAATAGACATTATCATGTTTGCTAGTGTTTCAAATTAGAAAAATTCTGCATTCAAATACATAGACTGATTCAGAGGATCTTAAAGATTAATATACAATTAAGACCAAAGGATTTTCTTTTGGAATTGATAGACAAACAGTTGGAAAAAAAGTTATGTACGTTTGTCTATGTATATGACAACTGCAAAATCATTACGTGCATAAAGATGGAAAGATCTGACATTACACTACTATGGAGGTAGATAATGGTTAATGAAGATGATGGAACTTGCTGAGATAGCCAAATTTCTTACTTGATCAGAGAAATACAATATTTACATTCATTACTGACTGAAAACCCCTTCATTAAAGAAGATCTGAAACTACTTTTTTGTATCTTTATTCTTTTCTTCGTTCCTTGCACTTTACCCTTTTTAAAAATTCTTTTCTTTTTTTCTTACTTTACATTAATTTGCATTTGTTTTTAATCTTCCTTCTTAAGAAATATTTAATAAAATTATAGTTTAAAAAAAGGAAAAGGAAAATTCATAACTGTCCATAGACAGCATTCTGAAGTCATCATACTGGTTTTTATCTAAAAACTGAAGAAACCAGATCAAATTTATATCTGTATGGATATAACACTTCCCAGTACAGCTATCACATGAAAAATACATTGGACCTTACATTATTACTGCTAGATTGTGTCAAATTCTTCTCCAGGCTTGGTCTTAATGTGGATCTCAGCAGCAATTCCAGTAATAATATTTCCACAGATATTGGATTTTGCTGCTACAAATACCTCTGTTTTGGAACTTTGTTATCCGCTGAAATACTCTGGAATGTAATTTGTGAGGTACCTGCTCAATTACAAGAAGTCCTTAATGTAAGTAATGGCATCTTAGTGTTTGGTGCTATTAAATGCAAGCCTAATCCTTATCATGCAGAACGTTTCCAGTGCCTGAAGGATGCTAATTTAACACGGTCAGGAGAAGTGTGAATTTGGATCCTTTGGATCCTTTGCCTATGCTTTCTCAGAAGTTCCCTGTAAAATGCAGATATAACTGTACAAGGAAATTGATACTGTCACCCAAATCTACAATCTGCTAGGATTGGCAAACCAAAGTGACTTTTTATTCCTCAGTTTGAAACTTTGTCTCAACCTTTCAAGAATTGTACAAAAAGCATCATTCTTGGGAGTGCTGGATGCCCATGAGACTGTTTCTAAAGAACTGTGGCTTGGTATGATATCGTCATGTTGTATTTTGTTAACAAAAACCCAAACTGAATTTATGATGGATACCAGTTATATGTTTGGCTTGGTATAGTCCTCCTGTAACATAGTTGACACCATTGCATATGTTGACAAAGCTCTTTCATTTGTAGACTAAAGTACATTTAAACAGCTTTTGCAGTATTCTGGATGTGTTTCTTCTTCCACTTGTACATGTACAACTCTTTCTTCATGATAGTAACTGATTGTGTCCATGTTATGTAAGTGATCTTTTCAACCTCCCTTCTCATTGAATGCTGCATACTCAAATTGCAAGGAAACTACTACAAAGAATTTTACTGTTGAAGCACAAATAATTCAACAGATTATTTCTTCAGCCGTCCAGTTTCTAATTTAACTTCAGACCCACACTTTAAATTTTGTTGATGAGAAGGTGAATTCTGTTTGCAATTCCCAAAGCTTTACCTGTTTCTGAGATACAGACCATACAGATACAGACAATATAATGTGTGCTTTCAGGCAATCATAACAATCATTTCCGCTAATCGGAAATAAACCTTGGAACAATACTGCCCACATGGCTCTTGAAGCATAACCAATATTTCCTCTCTGGCTGCTGTCCATAGCCTAATGTCTTCCTTCATGACACTCATTTAGCTAGTCCTAAACTTTCCAGCAAGGAGCTATTGATTTGACTCATAAAGACCACCTAAGGAGAGATAGAGGCTGAAGTGCTCCTATGAGAAAATGTATGGTGTCTGGGTATAAATATACTTGTTGAATGGTAAGACAAGGCTCATTCACTGTGCCAAATAGAAGACTCACATGTCCCTTCCGCTTCATGTTTTACCTCTCCTATCAGCACCATGGATTGAAATCAGTGTCTATTTTTATGCTTTGTCTAACAGCAAGCTTTCCCCCTTTTTTTAGTTGTAATTGATGATTACCCTTGGTAACCTGCAGTAGAAACATTCATCACTGTATATGCCAAGTCAGTGATTTCAAAGATAAAGCAAATTTTCTATGCATAAACTATATCGGCTACTTTCAAAAGTGACATTGATTGGTCTTTTCAGAGTCAAGAACATACTCGGTTTGCCAGTTATTTTGGTTTCATGCATCAATGCATCATCCCTCCCTGGCCACAGGCCAATAGGGAGTTTGAGAGATTTATGCAGTCGCTGAAAAATGTTCTTCAAATTGCCATGGCAGAAAGTGCTAACCTTCTGCAACAACTGTTCAATTTTTAAGAAGTTATAGGAATATTCCTTGCTGCTCTGCTGGGATTTCATCAGCCGTTGCTATTTTGGGCTGGTAAATCAGAATTACATTGCTTAGTTGAACATTCCACATCAAAATCTCTCTTTTCAATAATGGAATGTTTAAGCAAAATGTGCAATTAAGCAGTATGCAGGTGAAAGAAGGGAAGCTACAGTTATATCTTTCAAAGTTGGGAGACATAGTACCTGTCAAAATTATCAATGCTACTCTATCGGTACCTCTATCAGATCAAAAAGATACCAATTTGCAGTTCAAAGAGGCAATCATGAAGTCACTAGGTGTGTTTGACTTCAATATGTCATCTAGTAAATTTCTAGCTAATAACTCTAATAATAATGATCTTCTGCACATGTGTAGAAGAATCTGTTTCAGATGAGTATATTTGAATCTGATTGGCTAAAGTCAGAGGCTACTAGCCAATCTATTGAGCTGTTCCCATTTCAGACTGCATTAATCCCCAATTGCCCCCTTACACCATCAAATGTTTCCCTACCCACTGAAATGAAGGAGGTCCTATCCATAAGAATTTACTAGATAAGAATTCAACATTGACCAGAAAACACAAGGAATACATTGGTGTGAGTGTATCGCGTCATCATCCTTTCATTTTAAATACCAATGACATGGCCTGAAAACAGGCTGTGAACAGCAAGTACTCCAAAAATATTATAATGGCTATTGGATATACATCCTAGAAAGGAATTTATATATATAAAGGATTACAGAAATGAACATTTATGACTTTGGCATGTTAGATTCCCCATCTAGCAAGTTTAATGACATTTCCTGTTTTTTGGATTATATTATGGGAGTTTGAGCTCTTCTGTCAGTTAAATTAATACTAGTTTGATACATTCTGGGCCAATAATCACTAGACTGTCAAAAACAGACTAAAAATGTATTATTTGTGAATCTCACTATATAAATCTTAATATCCGAGTAAGATTTTTTGCAAAACTAAGCCTAGTTATGTCATTTTAATATCACAAGTAGCAATCTAGTAGCATCTTTCTATCTTAAAAGTTATTTGTTGCAGTGATGTATGAACTTCTGTTTTCGTAAGAAAGGAAAGCAGGATATCTTCACCCTAAAACAATCTACATCGAAATAAATCTCTGTCAGCAGTTACATTCCCAAGTCAGGATTTAGAACCCTGGGACATGGATGGACCTGGTCATGTGTGGTGGTATATGCATTGACGTATGACAAAGAGATGCTCTGAAATGATTGGATCTTGGGAAGCTGGTTGCATATGCCCACCAGAGACAGGACATCTTCTCAATGTGTCATTACAGGTAAGGCTGGAAAAGCTTAGTGAAATAGGGATACTGCCAGAAAAATTTCAGGAGAACAAGTTTGGCCTGTGTCATCCATGTTGTTGCCCAGACCTGTCAGAGCGATCTTAGTCTCAGTGATCATAATCTAATGTAGATTCCACAATGAATCAAAAGGTATTCTTCCCCTTTGCGATGTCAACTGATTAGACAGCCTGACAATTGTTGCAGAACCCACTCCAGGTAGAAGTCTATCTGATCTCCCTCTTGTCCAAGGGTGAGACTGGGTTATAAACAAAGGTAGAGCTGTTTGATGGAACCTGCATAAAGCCCTGTCTGCTCCCCAGGTCCCATCAGCTGTCCTTTAGCCTCAATCATTGCAAAGGAGGGGAATCTTTTGATTATTCCTTTGGGTTTGATCCTTGCTGAGAGCAGAATTGTCTCTGAGTTGTAAACACTTGAAATCCAGTCACATGAAGGACTGAATTTGAAAGACTGAAATCGTTGGATTTCTTCTTGCTTCGATACTTTCTGAGCCTTACAGTGGTTTTCTTATTGGCCTGCAAATCAAAAGGCAGTACCCAACATGTTGGTGAAGCTTCTGGTGAATTTCATTATTTTCAACTTTGGTCTATAATAGTTTCTTCTAATTTCCTCTTATTCTGCTACAAAACTGAGCATCTGACTCAAATGAAGCAAATAAACAAGTAAACTAGTCTGCCAATTATGATTAGACATACTGTGTTAAGTATTATTTAGATTTTTTGCAAGCTAATGCCCAAGCTGAGTGAGAATTCTGGAATAATAATCCAACACATCTGGAGGATGTCATACTGGAGAAGGCTAAATTAATTAAGAACTGTTACTTTTACCAAACAGTTGATTAATGTACACATAATATAAGCCTCCATATGGCTTGTCATCCTCTACATCTTGAATAAAACAGCTCAGAAGCTATTTAGTTTGTCTGTTATATTTGGAGTTTATAGCTAGTCCTCAACTTACAACCATTCCTTCAAGAACTGTTGAAGTTGCAACAGTGCTGAAAATAGGGACTTATTACTCTTCCTCATACCTATGACTGTTGCAGCATCTTCATGATCACATGATCAAAATTTTGATGCTTGGCAACTGGCATATATTTATGATGATTGCAGCAAGTCTCAGCCAACTTCCAAAAAAGAAAATCAATAGCAGAGTTCCAATTTGAATAATGACTGGGTGACTTGGTTAACCACCATAAAATAGATGGTAAAATTGACCATGGTTTACTTAATATCCACTCTGCTTAGCAATAGAAGTTCTGATCCAAATTGTGCTCATGTGTTGCCGATAACTTGCATAACCCTTATTTTTTTTCTGCCTTGCTTGTGAAAAAATAGGAAAAAGTAATATTTTTATCAAAGCAAGCAAATTATTCTTATCTGCCATTCTTGAACACTACATTGATCAACTCTAAAAGGTTGATTTAACAGTGCTGGATAACAAACCAGATGGTATTCATATTGCTCCATTAAACTAGCAAGGTTATAAAGAATGGCTTCATTCAAAATCATAATGTGCGTTGCTTGGTTTTCAAAAGAGCCAGGATGGCACAGTGGTTAGAGTGCATCACTGCAGGCTACTTCGGGTGACTGCTAGCTGCAGTTCAGCAGTTCAAATTTCACTGGCTCAAGGTTGACACAGCCTTTCATCCTTCCGAAGTTGGTAAAATAAGGACCCAGATTGTTGGGGGCAATATGCTGAAGCTGTAAACCGCTTAGAGAGGGCTGTAAAGCACTATGAAGCATTGTATGAGTAAGTGCTATTGCTATATTGTATTGTGTGAAGTCACTCAGTGGTTGGTTTACCATGATTTAAGGCTTAGTGCAACATGTGAATCCAGTTATAACCACATAACTTACTTGTTGAAATGGTGTAATAATCCTACTGACCATAAAGGACAATGGTCAAATTTCAATTATTTTATGCAATCTAGACATTATCGGAATTGCAAATCTAAACAGGAGGTGACAACAAGAATAGTTGTAGGACAAAAGTTCAAGAGCTCAAAAAAAAAAAAATGGAGACAGTTCTAATTAAAATTTGATTGTAGTGCAACCCATAAATATGAATACTGTGTTTCTGCCAATTTGTATTTCAGCAAAGTTCCTGTGAATAATAACAGCCGTACATGCATGCCAACATTTTCATAACCCACCCTTCTTTGTTCACAGGAGAAAGTAATGAGTGACATCGCTTGTGTCTATGCAGTTCCCAAACATGTATTCAGAATGACACAATTTGAATGTAAGTTTTCAAGCAAGGGTTTTACTACCAAATACAATCTACTGAGCTTCATTAAGGTTACACCTCATTCTTTTAATTAACTTCATGTTCTTGTCCTTGGCAAAGTAGTAATTATTTTTTAATCAGTTGATCACTGCACATTGAAGAAGAAGCCAACCTTAGCCTCGTCTCACAAAGAGGTGTCTTAAGAATTAACTTAATTAGCTTGTCATCTTTCCCATAAAATATGATTTGAATTTGGAGAAAATACCCTTCTTTGCTGTTCCAAGGTTAATTAAAAATGTAGAGCAGGAACAGGTCAACATTGGTGGAAATGAAGACAAGTGTTGTGCCATGTCCAGTTCTGTGATTAATTTTTTTCAGGAATCATGTGACAGTAGAGGGAAATGTCCAATGTCAGCACTACTGCAGAGATACACATGAGTTACAAGCAGAAGGAACCTTATACAGCATTGAGTTGCACTCATTTCAATAAACAGTATAAATAATTAGGGAAATTTCTGTATTAAAACTATTATTAGACTCAAGTTAGAAACTAACTAAGAGTTGAGTAGTGTGCCTCTAGACCATGACAGATAAGCAGAGGCAAAAAGACAAGTTCCCTGTAAGTTATCCATAAATACTTCTAGTTTTATTCTATCTCTTGGTTATATGTTCTCAACTCAGGATTTGGAGCCATGGGTTTTATTTGCTACACTTCATGATATATCCTTCTTGCTCTTTCTATATTACTGTCCTTACATGTCTTTTTTTTAACAATAAATTATATTTTTCATCTATTAATAAACTGATTAATAAACTTTCCTCCTTACTTCTATTGCTGAGATATCCTGTTGTATCTTTTTTACTCAGCCCTGAAGGAGACTAGAAAGCTTACCTGACTGAGAATGTAATTCTACTGTTATATACAATCATTTCCTAGACACTATGTATCAATATATATGTTACACTAAGCTGGAATTTGTTAATAAACCCCAATGACTAGGTTCACACAATATGCATGCAGCCTTCCACAACTTGGATATCCTCAGGTTCAGGGCTGAAATTCAGCAGGTTCTGACAGGTTCTGGAGAACCAGTAGCAGAAATTTTGAGTAGTTCCCAGAACTGGCAAATACCACCTCTGGCTGGCCCCAGAGTGGGTGGGAAAGGGGATTTTGCAGTATCCTTTCCCTGGAGTGGGGAGGTAATGGAGATTTTGCAGTATCCTTCCCCTGCCATGCGCACCAAGCCATGCTCACAGAACCAGTAGTAAAAAAATTGAATTTCACCACTGCTCTAGTTGTGTACATTTCATCCCTTGGTATTCTAAAAAATGGCAGGTTGGCTGAAAAAAAGTCTGAGAATAGAAGTCCAGACATCTAGAAAGTACCATGACACTGTATATGTGTAAATCGTGAAAAGTTGTGTCCTTTTTTTGGTAGGAGGACAACATTTCCCTTCCCTTCTGCTTGCTGACTTTCCCAGATGTTACTTGTTGTCCTGGTTCTGTGTTCTAGAAAGACAGATTGGTAATATCATGGTAGATATGATGTTTTACTTAGAGCTTATAGGCAAAGGCGACTTTCAAATAGATAACAATCCACTTGTTCTCCAGAGACTGAAAAGTGAAACAAACATATTCAGATTCATGTATATTGTTAACTAGCAGCTTCTTAAACAAGCAAAGTGGAGTAATGGTTCGAAATGAAGGAGATAAGCCATTGCAATGAGATATGATTCAGAAACGGTGCCAGAACATAACCACTTATATTGCTTTTACAGATTTTAACATGTGAATATCAATCAGTCATAGCCAAATAAAACTGACAGGCAGAAGGGGTTGGACAAAGACAAATATACTTTGTGATTTTGCCTAACAAAGAGTAGGTTTTAATTATTACAGTAAATTAAAGAGTAAAATTTAGCTTCTTTATAAATTTAACTGTGGCTTAGTGAACAGACTCTATTTAGCTGATTTTTAAGAGAACACTAGGCCATAAATGATCATTTAGAAACCAAATATTCTTTTTACTTTTTTACCTTTACCTTTTAAAACTAGTGCATAACAGAGTCTACTGTTTTAAAACTGTTGCTAAAGAGCCATGGTGATGCAGTGATTAGAATGCAGAACTGCAGCTACTTCTGCTGATTGCCAGCTGCCTGCAATTTGGAAGCTTGATCCTGACTGGCTAAAGGTTGACTCAGCCTTCCATTTTTCCAAGGTTGGTAAAATGAGGAACCAGATTGTTGGGGGCAATAGGCTGACTCTGTAAACTGCTTAGAGAGGGCTGTAAAGAACTGTGAAGTGGTATATAAGTCTAAGTGCTATTGCTATTGCTATTGCAATCAGAGGTGGTCTTACAAACAAGTATCTGTAATATTTGTTAACTTTGGCTTGGTTCCTCTTCAACCATTTTAAGGTTTAAAAATCTTATAGCTTCTGCATTTATCTTGATAAGGTAAAATTGTGAAACCTTTCTTTGAACTACTTGAAAATTCAGGCTTGCTGTTACTCTTTGTAGTTATAAAGAACTAGACTTCTTAGTTCTAAATCATAGGTGGCTAATTACGTTTTTGGAGAGTATGTGTGTGCATGTGTGTGAATGTGTAGGCCACAGATACAGTTTTTCAGAAGAAAGAAAAATTACAGAATGCCCAGAAGGCTTCTTCAGGGAATTAGGACATTAACTTGGGTTTTTAATAAAAACATATTGTTAACTAATCTACTGTGAAACTCTTAGTCACAAAATATGGTAATTTGCTAGTAAAAAAAATTGTACTGGGAATGTGAATCATAAAGAACTTGCATCCAGCAACAGGAAATTATATTTATTTTTGTGTCTTCTTGGGCCTCTTTGAGAACTTTGTAATTAGGTAACATACTGTAAAGGAACAAAATAAATTACATACTCCCAATTGTATCTGTCTAAATGCTGGGAAGAAGAAAGGAAAATGGAGACATGGTACAGTGCTTCTCTTCACTGCATCAAATAACTTTTAAATTAAAAAGGCAGAAAGACTATTCAAAATAAGATCTTCCAGGAATGTGGCTCACCTACTCCCATCTACTGATTAGAGCCTCCAGTTAAGGAATCCAGACTTAATTCTGTCAGTAGTATTGTATTGCAGGAAAATGCAGCATTTTCTAAACTAGAAATATTCAGAATAAATTCTTATTGGCCTGTTAAACTAAGCCCCTCTTGCCTGTAGGAGATGACCAGGCTGAACCCAAGGGAGAGGTGAAACACATCCTCGGTCCTGAATCCCTTTGCACTCACAAGAGATCTAAGACCAGTTTATCTTGAATTCCACTGTCTCTTATCTACTGCCAATTTGCTTTGACCATTAGTAGTTCAGATTCCTGCAGACCAGTGGTTCTCAACCTGTGGGTCGGGACCCCTTTAAGGGTCGAACAACCCTTTCACAGAAGTTGCCTAAGACCATCGGAAAACACATATATTTTTAAAAAAATATGGAAAACATAAAATAATTTTATGGTTGGGGGTCACCACAACATGAGGAACTGTATTAAAGAGTCGCGGCATTAGGAAGGTTGAGAACCACTGCTGTAGAGAGTTTAAGCTTGCAGCAATCCTTTATATTCATTTGAACTGCCTGGATTTCCTGATTTCCCCACACTTGACATTGCCGATTCCACATTGCTGATAGAATGTATAAGGAGGTGGCTTTCTAGGAAAAAGTTGAGTGTATTTCAGAGGAGTAAAGAGGCAACTCAGTCCAGATATTATGTGTGAGAGATGGTGAAGTCAGCCCTTCCCTAATAGTTCACAGAGTAATGATGCAGACAATAGTCTGGCAACATTGGTGTCAGGCCCAAAACAAAGTATTACACCAGTGGTGGGTTGCAGGCAGTACGCCCTGGTACGGGCATACCGGAGTTTGCCCGGAACATTAGGTACCATTCCGGTACAGTGCTCCGGAGGGCCCACGTGCCCACCCTCGCTCTTTATCTGTCTTTAAACTCTTCAGCATCTCCACGCACGCTGTGTACAGCGCCTGCGTGACACTCTGCTAAGAAGTTAAAGCATTGCAGAGGCATCGCTGGATGGTAAGATGCATGTGCGCGCTGTGCCCAAGTGCTGTGCACATTCATGCGGAGGACACCAGGCCAGTATGGTTGCAATGGTATCTGGAACCCATCACTGGATTACACATGGTAATTCTTCCAAGCTAAGTTCTTTATTGTTTCACACATATAAACAAAACCTGGCCAGACCGAGGACTCTACTAATCTCCTCTACAATGCAATCTGTGAACTGTTAGGGAGGGACTGTCTTCACCCTCTTTCTCTCACACATAATATCTAAGTTGCCTCTTACTCTTCTAAATTACACTCCTGTCTCCTGGGAACTCTTACGTCATTCCATCATAATATCTACTCTGACTCTGCTATTTTCCTCATCCTGAATACAATAGTCATTTTGCTACAGGGATTGTAAGGGGGGGGATTGATTAGGACTCCCTGATTCAAAACTGCAGATGTTTTTGCTGCGATGATTTGAGCCTTGGTCTTTGCCTAGGACCTTTCTTTCATGTTTCTGAGCCCTACTTCCTGTCATTTCCTTTCTTTCAGAACAATGACCGTGCCTGGATAAAAGGCGCAGGAGAGGAAAGTATGATGTAGCATATCATCCTTTCCTGATTCTCCTTTGGATAGTGGGGATCACAGTATCAGCAGTCATCATTTGCTGTTAAACCTGGAATTTCCAATTTAGCTGTCTAGGAGACACAGCTGTGCTGGTGTAGTAGCTTCAGGCAGTGACTGAGTAAGGCATGAAATGCAATAGTATCAATCTGGAGATCCATATTTCTATCCCCTATAGCAAAAATTGACATTTAGGCCTTAAAAAAAGGAACTCTTTACTGCCTTGCAATCCCATTTGCACATCACCTTCTTGAAGAGCAAAGAATGTCCCTGTTAACAAAAGGCATTTATAAGATAAGGCATGTTCACTTTTCCTTTGAAGTGGTCTTGAGTTCTATTTTTGCTTCTTAAAGAGCCTCCTCTGTAAAAAAAAAGTTAGAAAACAAGTGTAGCTAGCAAAATACATGTTGTATTATAAGAGTAAAAGTTGATACAGAAATGCTGATTTCAAGTAGCTCAGAATTGTAGTTTCTGAAAAGGTAATGGAAGACATGATGATAAAGGTTTTGCATAAAGAGTTCAGTAAAAGGGAGAGAGAAAGAGAAAGGAAAAAACCTGTTAAGATAGTGCCTGTATCTGCTCTCAATCTTTATTATTAAGAATGTAATACATTCTTTACTGTATTTAATCCTAAGGTTCCAGTTTGCTGTAGGTAGGATCTTTGATAAAACTGTTTTCTATTCTTTAGTAGACTTGTAAGACAATCAGAGACAATGCAAGATACCCAATTTATACTGAAGATTTCAAGCTAACAAAATAAAGATGTAGGGAGTTTAGCAAAGTGTTGGACAATCAAATAAGACAAGAAAAGAACAATATCTTTTTGAAAAAAAGATTCTGTTCAATTTAATTCAACCTATTGAAAGGTTAATTCAAAAGAGTATTTAAAGACTTGAATCCTATTTTCTAGCTGAGATGAGACCTGGGTTAATATTAGTGTTACATTAACTAATACACATGTGACAAATTACATGAAAAGTGGCCCTGAAATTAGAACTGTTGCATCAAGAATTTCGCCCTTGGTTTTTAGAAAGCAGGGTTTAGTCTTATTTAAAAGGGACACTTTTCATTATAGCTACCATGGCCAAAATTACAACCATTAAACCAGAATCTAATTCAAAACTCTTGCTTTTTTATGGTTGCTTGGAATGCAAAGAGCTATAATAAATTGCAGACTGCCCTACTATTGGGAATGAAAAAGTAAGATAGTCTGGATTTCTAGTCCATGAAATAGCTTGAGCTACTCCAAACAGAATCCGTCTCAGTACAAATGATCAAACAACTCTGGGAATCTACTAATATTTGTTTTCAAATATTTCTAGGTTCAAAAATTATGTACCAAGATGGCTATATTTTGAAAACCTTGCAAAGAGGGGGGAAAAGTGCACTTGAAAGCTGGAGATGGCAATGTGAACTGGCATCTCTCTCTCTTGTCCTGATTGGAGTTTTTCCCTTTAAATTATATAAAATCCTGTTCTTTGTGCACAATATTTCATCAAACCAATAAATTATGGATACTGGTAGTTTTCAACTTATGGTCCGATCAAAGTTACGGCAGCCTTGGAAAAAAAAGTCTTACCCTCCTTGAAGTTATATCAGTTGCATTATCCTGCAGTCCTGCGATTGCAGTTCAGGACAGTTGGCAAACAGCTTGCATTTACAACAGATGTTGTACCTTGTGATCACATGATCATGATTTGTGACCTTCCCAGCTGGTTTCAAACAAGCAAAATAAATAGGGAAAGCTGGATTTACTTAATGGCCATGTAATTCTCTTAATGTAATTTGCTTAACAATTGCTGTGATTCGCTTAATGATCATGGTAACGATATTCATAAAATTGGGTCCAGTCACATGATGATTTGCTTAATCACACTGCTTAGTGACTGAAATTCTGCTCCCCATTCTGGTTGTTAAGTCAAGGATAACTGTATTTATATTTAATATCTCACAGTCACTGACCATTAAATCATGTTAACTAGAACTGAGAAAGTTCCTGCTATCACTCCAGCATAAGTTGTGTTGTCAGACCTGTGATATCAAACAAGGCGGCACTCTGGACAATTTATTAAAATAGATCCTTTGTCAATTAAGATGTTTGAAACCAATTAAGAAATTCACCTTTTTCTTTAACAGCAGTAGCACTTATATACTGCTTCATAGTGCTTTATAGCTCTCTCTAAGTGGTTTACAGAGTCAGCATATCATCCCCAAGAATCTGGCTCCCCATTTTACCAACCTCAGAAGGATGGAAAGCTGAATTAACCCTGAGCCTGGTGAGGTTTGAACTGCTGGCACTCAGCGGAATTAACCTGCGATACTGCATTCTAACCACTGCATTACCACATCTCTTTAAACTATGATCACAGAGAAAAATAACACTCTTAAAGGGGTTCAAAAGAAAGTCTAATCTCAAATGATAAATAGGAGAGCTGCATGCTAATCATGGTGGTTTGATAATCACATCCAGGTTCTTCGTTAGTAGCTGAAATTCCACATTTGTCTCCTGGAATCTCACCTAGTTATGAAGAATCTGAGTATAATTAACATTTAGAATGGCTCTAATCTAACTCACTTCAAAGAAATTATGAGGATTTTTAAAGAGTTTTTTCCCCCTCTGCTTGCTGATTTCTTAAACTAAAATTGAACATGAAAATAATATTCTCTTATGTGGGGCTAACTCCAGATCAATCATCATTATTGTTCAGTTCCTGCTGAACAATTGCTACAAAAAAGGAGATTTTGTGGGATCTAGCCAGGAAGCAGTGAAATCTCTGCTAGAGTAGGATCTTAAAATTAAAATATCTATCTACCCAGATTTTACTAAGGAGATTACAAATGAGAGGAGAAGCTTTTCCAAGGCATGAAATTTTGCTACATCTGCTCAGTTTGCAATATTTCATGTCCATCCTTACTATATTTTGCATCAATGATCAGCGAAAACAAAATGTTTTAAATACTTTTTCAAAGAGACTTAAGGTCAATACTTTTGTCCTGTCAAATGATTGATTTTAGCCTCAAGTATTGAATCAATGATTGGTTAACAATGCTTTTATCATTATCAATAACACTATCATTAAAAAAAATCCCTTCTGGAATCACTTCTTAGATAAAGCACTTCCTAAGAGGATTTAAAGTAGATACCTCTGGACTATTCTACCTTATCTACTGTATTACCAAGTTATGCATGTCTGGATTTTCTCCCTTCTTTTCTCCCTTTTGCCTCCTTCACAGAGTGGGGAGGGGTTATTTGGGGTTACTTTTCACTTCCTTTTTTGCTTAAGAATGAGAGTATATGATATTGATTTAGCTGAGAGGGAGAAGCTGCAGAGTCAATATGAACCCAAAGTGAAGCCCGCCTCCCCATTTTCTTTTTATTTTACTTTTTTTAAGGATCAATTAGCGGATGCTCATAATGAGATTTCATTTCTGTGTTAAAAGAAAAATTCTGTTTATCAGTTGCCACCTGCTGGCAGGATTTAAAATTAAAACACTGATATCTTGATTTGGAATTGCAGCACTTTCAATTTTAGGGACACCTAAATTATTAGGATGAATCATTACATTTTATGAAACCCCAGAGCCCATCACTGGGACTTTGAGTCATGGTCAGAATCTCAACGTGACCCCCTTAGTTAATTTGCTGCTATAATCCATATTATTTGCAGTAAATCTGCAATTTCAGGGAGTTCAATTCAGGGAACTACAGAAAATCTGGATTTGGGGCAATAATGGTCTTTACCTGAAGCAATGGAGTTCGTGCAAACTAATGACAGACAATATGTTGAGTATCTACCACTTATTGGACTGTGGGTGGTTTACTGTACTATATCTTATTGGTTTATGATTTTTTTTAGTTTGAATTGTAATTGTGCAAAGGTATTTATGGTGTAAACTGTAGTAACTATCAAATCCTGTTTTTGCTGACTGAATAGAGCTTCTCCATCTTATCCTATAGGACATGTAATGAATTTCAATTCAGTTGTTGTCCATCTGGTAGTCTCCATGTGTAGATATGTCTTTTTGGAAAAAGATGTTTGATACAAACATTGGATTTTCTTGGCAGAAATATATTAGTCTGCCTCCTGCTTTGTTTTTATATCCCAGCCAAATTTTCCAGTTCTTCCAGATGCTATTTTTTCCAGTTATTCCAATTTGTACACCATCTTTTGGGGTGATGGAGATGGGGAATGTTTATGAGGCACTGCCAATTGTCATAGGCTGTTTAATTTTCTTCAGCTGTTCAACTTTGTTGGAGCATAGATTTGGATCACTGCAATATTGATTGGCTTGCCTTGGACTTTAATTGAAATCATTTTACCATTTTGGGGGGTTAATTTAAAGCAGGGATTGACATCTTTTTGTTAATAATGATGGCTAGTCTATTTCTTACGTGATTTTTCTTGTCCACAGTATACCTGATAAATCTCTGAGGTAAAGTAACCTATTCCACTCCATTTCAATTCATCGATTCTCTAAATGAAAATATTCAGTCTTGATATTTCTTCTCTTCATATTGTCAGTGATAGACAGCATTTTTGAACATTCTTTTTGTCCCTGGATTCATTGGCAGCTGGTCATATTTGGGTTTTAATCATAGGCATTACTGCTATTCATAGTTCCCTCTGTTCTTCCCCAAGACTTTACTGGATACCTTCTGACTTGTGGAACTCATTTTCTGATATCATATTGATATTTTTGTGGTTGCAAATATCTGCTTTTGTTTGTCAGAATAATTCTTCAAATGTAATACATGTAGTGAAATGCAACAATAATAAAATAATAATGGAAAAAATGGAAAACAAAATATCAGTGAAACAGTATGACATTTTACATTGATGGCTCTGTAATCAATTCCCAAAGGCCACCTAGAAAAACCAGGTCTTTTCAGCTTCCCATAATGCTCCAGGCCTTTTCTATGACAAAATTGTTTGGTGGAGCTTGGAGCCCAATTGAGAAATGCTAGTCCTTTCTCAAGTGCATGAAAACAATCCAGGAAGGGATTTAATGCATAGGGAGCTATTGTTTCACCCATGTCATTATTTTAATTTCCATTCTATCTTATTCTGTTCACTTTAATTAAATTGACATTAAATTAAATTAAGTTTATTTTTTTTCCTGCCCCCCTCCTATGACTTTGGCATGGCTTGCACCTCCTGACACATTGCCAAATGACAGCCTTTGACTAGGATAAGGTTGCACTTGCTGACTCCTTTAAGGAGATCTTTCTCGATGTTTTGAAAGAGTGTCATAATTTGGAAAATACCAGAGCACCTCCTAAGATTGTTGCATTAGAAAAATAAATAAATCTTGTTTTTGATGAGTTCCCTCCCCTCCCACTGTTCTTCAGCAAGGGAAGCTATTCCACCCACTGTCACTGATAAGCTTATATTGGGAGAACAAATCAAGGATAATGAACTTTTCCTTCTTTCCTTCTCTTCTTTGCAAAAGGCTTTCTTCTTTTCTCCTTTGTCTCATATGTCTGAGTTAAGAGTCTGAGTTAAGAGGATTCTTTAAAATACAGTAACAAGCTCCTGCTTTGAACTTGGAATATGCCTCCTGCAAAAAGCCTCCAGACCATCCTTATTTAATATGCCCAAATATGATTAGTGTCAAACAGTGAAATATCGCTTCCTTATCTCTAGGAGCCAGCAGACAAGACTATTTCTCGGGATCAAGGTCTTCTCTCACTTCTTTATTTTTTCCTTTTCATTCCCATCACTAGCCCCCTTCCTTCCTTTTCTTCTTTTGACAAAATGCAGACTTTGACAACAATTTTTGGTATGTACAGCCCCTTCATGGGTACGCTGTTTCTTTATCCTTTTGAAAAAAGGCACCGGTCTTGCTCCTTTGTTGGCCTAGTGTTTAATGTCAATTCCTAATTTAAGGAAATTGTTTAGTCAAAAGGCAGGTGATTACTGCTGCCTTGTGTTGTTGCTGTCACAGAGACTTGGTCCTTCTCTCCTTCCTCAACTAAACTTAAAGAAGCACACATCAAAGGATGTCTTTGGAGCTGTGCAAACCAATTACTGAGAGCCTGGTAAAGACCATGTCACTGCTGTTTATCTGCCAGAAAATGCTGCTTTGGCATTTTTGTATTTTTCCCCCTCTGGAAGCTTGCATTCAGATTTATTTACATACAAAGGGCCTTGCATGTCAACAACTGCAAGCTGTTGATAAAGGATTTGCATTTTCCATAATTTTATGGAGATCCTGAATTTGGTCAAAGGCAAAAAAAAAAAAAAAAAGAGGCAACGAGGAAAATTCTACTTGAAATTTGGTATTATTAAAAAGAGAGCTCAAATTACTTTTGTAACAGTGCCCCTGCTATAACTATGCACAAAAAAGAAACCAGAGCACCTCACAAGGCTGATAATTATTGTTTGTTGAACACACGTTTGGCCAAACAATTTGTAGTTGTCTCAGGGGCTTTGCGATTCTAACTACCCAAATGAACGGAGATTGGAGTTTATCCTTTTTGGGGCTGTATTAGAAAATAAGATAGGAAAGGCTAAGAGTGCATATAATTATGCTACAGTCTTACCACAAAATTTAATTGGGCATAGTCTCATAGGCCATGAATGAATGTAAAGCAAAACCATTCACTTAACAAAATCTTTCTAAAAAGGAACACCAACTTCTGAACTTTCCAGTTTCAGTGTTAGCAGCCTTTGAAACTGGAGTTTTAAAAATCATCTGCAGGAAACTGTGGTGGTAGTTCAAGATTCCAACTGCTTTCCTCTATTTTATTTACTTTTGAAATGTGCAGGAGCATTCATAGAAGTGATCTGAAAATGACTGTGCTATTCCTAAAGATGGATTGACTGTAGGTAATTACAATAATTTTGACCTACTCTCCAATTTTTAACAATCTAACTAAACAAAAATTCAGGATTTGTGTTCAATTAATATTCTTGGTTTTTAGATTCCCTGGTTTGCATAATTAAAAGATGTGTTTTTGTTAGGTTCTGTTCAGTTTTGTCTTGAGCTCTTCCTTAAGTCTGATGCTGATGTAAATTCAAATAATGTAGGGGGAAAGTCATGTATGCTGTAAAAATAAGGTACATTTCACTTTCCTCAGTCTATGGGCACCAGAATGCTTTCAGAAGATACTGTGATAATGTGTGTTGCAATGTTTACAGCTTTAGACTTGAATGTCTTTAAAAAAATCAAAAGCAGTTAGAAGTCAGACACTTCCCCGCTTGGTGTAATCCTAACAGATTAATTCTGTTTTTCTTGACATGTAATTACATCCCACTAACTACAGAAATAGAAATCAACTATTATCAATTCTTGGAGAAGTTGGACCTGAACAAGGAGCCATAGGCAAGGAATGAATGAAGTTTCTGTTGTTTCATCTTATTCAGCTGTTAATTCTAAAATATCTAGGTCTAACCCCCACCCCCACCCCTTTAGAGCTCAAAGACAGGTGGCTGGAATGATTAATCTGCCAAATTACTCTCAATAATTAGACCTTTGTTGTGGTAGTTGCTCCTTATGGACAGGTGGCCTGCAGATCAACCCAAAGTTTCAGCATGAGATAGGAATGTACTGTTTATCAAGCCAATCTCTCCTTCTTTTACTCAAAGGGACAAAAATTCCCCACTGTTTCCTCAGCCTTTTCACACCTGGAGTAGAGATCTTTGAGTAATTCTGTAGTTTTCTCTTAAGAGACAGCTATTCCTCTGGCAATTACATTCTACGGGACCAGACATTTATATGTGTATTACGAATAGCTGAATTTAATTTACTGTTTTTTTCGTTTTAACTGCAACTCTCATGAGTTTTAAACATTCTTCCAGTTTTTAAAACAAATTACATTGTCTTTTGTAATCATCTTTGAGATCCAATTGTTTCTTCAAAATTATTTGAAAATGGCTCTCCATAATTTGGACACTGAAATTATTGACGCATTATAAACAATAGTGTAGATCTCTCGCCAAACAGAATTATATGTAGTATTTTGCTTATTCGATATGGGTGAGTTATAGGCTTACACAACAAGCAGGAATATGTTGGATATGGACCAAATTCCCTAAGATTCTGAACCAGGGGTGAAATTCAGCAGGTTCTGAGTAGTTCAGAGAACTGGCAAATACCACCTCTAGCTGGCCCCAGAGCGGGGTGGGAATGGAGATTTTGCCGTATTCTTCCCCTGCCACATCTACAGAACCGGTAGTAAAAAAAATTGAATTTCACCACTGTTCTGAACTCTTTAAAATATTATATTATTAATGTCAGGTTTGCTGATTTTTTAACTGAAATGTCAGGTTATGTCATTTAATTGCACACAGTCTTAAACACAAAGTTCTTCCATCAACCCTGCTTAATTTCTAAAATTAGACAATTAAACAATTCAATATTAACTTTTTAATGCACATTCTGTCAGCAAATAGCTGTAGAATTAGATGAACAAACAGGCAAAGACACATTACAGATTCAGTATTAAGAAAACTGAGTATATGAATCCTGTTCAAATTAAAAAATAAAATAAACATTTGTTTGCTGCAGCTTCATAGACCTGGAGAAAGAATTGCTGACTTGTATGCAAAGGATTCCAAATTCAAACTAGTTGATTCCTATTCTATCTTGTTTATGTAACTTTTAATGTTCAATGGCTTAATATTTCAACATTGCTGTTTTTATTATGTAAGTCACCTAGAGTTGCTTGACAGCGATATAGGTGGCATATAAATTTAATAAATAAATAAATAAATGTTAAATTTAACAGCATTAGGTTTGGGTTTGCATTTCAAAGGATAGTTGATGGATTGTGGAGACTTGCCAATTTCTAGACAAACTGGATTTAGGAGACAATCAGTCTGTTCTTAGAATATACTGAGGTGGGGGTGTTAAATCCTTTTCTAGGTATGGAACAATGGTTATTTTCTGGACTTTGGGGACCAATATTCTTTCTATGACATTAAACACCTCACACACTTGCAATCACACTTCTGCAGACCACAAGGACTTGAAAAGTCTTTTTCCTCTTTGAAAGCTGGGATCCTTAAAATACAGAATAGTTTCTTTCTACTGAATTTTGGATATGGGTATCCTGGAATAGTATAGTGCATAGAGCACTAAGGTTGGTGTAGAAAACTGCATTATACTAATTATCCTTTCGTTGGTTAATGGATCTGGAATGTTTGCTTGCAATTGAGGACTTGCAGGTATGAAAAATCTGGGCCAGGCTGGCTATAGTATTTCTCCTTCTCTCACATATGGGAGAGGACTTTCCTTGTACAAACAGTATTCTTTTACTGGCTGCACCAGTTTTATTCTCCTTTTTATTTTTATATGCTGTATAGAAAAATAGAAAAAGCTTCATATTGGCACAGATATTTCTCCTGGGGTGTTCAATTTTCTAAAGTAAATTAGGGTATGGCATGCCAGTTATCATAAGAATAAGAGCTGTTTTTCTTCAGATGGAATTCTTCAGCAAAGGATTAAAAGTTTTGCATTGAAATAAAATCACATTTTATCTTCTTCTTTTTTTTGCCTTAGCTGTAGTATTTGCTCTTCTGGCTGGTTTAGTGAGCAGTCCATCCAGAGTTTTGGTTTTGGTACTCAGTTGCTCTCTATTCAGTATGAAGATGGGATGGGCTATTCGGTATAAATGGAAGGCAGTGATGGGTTCCAGCTCACTGCAACTGGTACGCTGTAACGGGGCCAGGTGTCCACCATGTGCATGCGCATGGTTCATGCATGCATACCCACTACCCGCGATGCTCCAGCTGCTTGGTGAAGCATTGCGCAGGGGCCGTATGACCCATGCACGTGCACAAATGTTCCAATCGGCTCAAATAGAGGTAAGGAGAATGGGAGGGTGGGTGGAACGGTACCTGGTGCTCCCAGCAGGCACCAGTATGCCTGTACCTGGGCGTACCTATCATATCCTGATGGAAGTAATGAGCTGATGGAAGTAATGAGAATCAATTCTGAGAAGAAAAATTGAAAGCAAATGGATGGTTACGGCAGGTTTTGCATTTTTCTTTCAAAGCTGTGCGGACACACAAAAAAAAATCCAGTGAAATGAAACTAGGAACACAAGGCAAATCAGAGTATATCTAAAGAGCGCATTTAATGTTTTCCCCTCCAGTCTATGAATACAGAATTGCTATGTAATTTGCGCTATTAGATATCTGGACTCTGTTCTCTCTTGGTAACAAGGTCAATGAGTTTTACTTTCTTAACAGCTTATTACAGGGTAAATTAAGTTGCCATGATTGGTGGATTGAAGGTGGGGGGGGGGGAGAAATCCACCAATTGCTCTTCCTAATATGGATTTGGACTAGAGGAGGAACTGAGTTTTGACAGATGGTTATTGCTAGCCATCTGTCAGAATCTTTAAACATAAGGACTACAGTAGCAATTTTTAAATATAAGCATCAGTTCTAGTAATCCCTGCTCAGTGCCCAGTTCTCTCAAATATTTTTTCAAAGGATTTAATATCTAATGCCAATTATCCTTGCTGATTAGCTGAGGCTAATTGCTCAACTTTAGTTGCTGCAGCAGATAGGCACCTATCTCAATCATATGCCAAGGAGACAGCAACTCATGCCCTGATCACTACACAGCCTTCCACAATGTGCTCTGTGTTGCCCTGTAGAGGAGTTGGAAGCTACAGTTGCTTGGAAATGCAATGTTGGGCAACCCCATCCTGTAAAATCATACCCATCCTAAAGTCCCTGCCTTGGCTGCTAGCTGACTTCCAATTCAAGAGTTAGTTATTTTTTCTAAAGCTCTTCATGGTATTGCATCAGTTATATCTTATTAGTAAGATAGGCAATGACTTGCGAATGCTTTATGGGTATGAGCTTTTAGGGAAATATCTCAGAGCATCATCCTTGATTGTAGAACTCTGAAGAACATCCATTCCCCCAACAGCCTGGAAGAGGCCTTCACCAGCACTAAGAAGTAGGGCAGACACCCATCCCCAGCCCCAGAATGGTATCTCTGTCACTGCGAGTGCCTCTTTATCAAGCAATAAATCTTTCCTGCCTTCAGTTGGTTGATTATATCCTGACTGAAGCCAACTGCCCAGAGGTTGCTGTGGTTGTGGCTGGCTACTGGGAAACTTAAACAATGACATGGCCACCTGTAGATCGGTATTCTTATTCTGTGGTTTTTGCCTTGTGTTTTTGGGTGTTCTTGACTCTGGCTTATTCCTGACTATGACTCTGGTTCTTTCTATAGCAGTTCTAAGATTCTGTACATTATTTACTAATAGAGCCCTTGATTCTGTTTACTTTCCTCCCTCTTCTCTCAATGAACTTGGTGTATACATAAACATTCCAAAATCATGCTTTCATATACATCCACACATCATCCTTTCTTATAACACTATTCCTGCTTGCCTTTCTCCCTCTGCCCTTCCTATGCATTCCCCCTTCCTGTAATTTGCTCCTCCACTTTCAACTGGCAATCCTCAACTCAAGGGCCCTAAGTAGGGGTCATGGTGTATCCTTGATTGTGTATCCTGGGGGGCATTATATTTTCTGGGTTTGCCTGTTTTAAGAAGACACACATATAGCTCACATACAACGTACATGCATAATCCTAGCATGTTTTTGACTCTGACTTCCCCTTCCAAGTTCAGCAAGCAAATGTGTATTTAGCATCTATACCTTTCTTGCTTCCACATTGACTCTGGCCATGTACTTGCCTCCAGCTCCTTCACAAGCTCTGCAAACAGATGCATACACTTTTTGGATTTTGTTGGTCTCTTCTCCTCTGTAACAGGGACAGAAAAGAGAGTATCCCCACCAGTGATGGGATTCAATTTTTTTTACTACCGGTTCTGTGGGTGTGGTTTGTGGGCGTGGCAGGGGAAGGATACTGTAAAATCCCCATTCCCACTCCAGGAGAAGGTTACTGCAAAATCCCCATTTCCTCCTGATCATCTGGAACTCGGAAGGCAGAGAATAGATGGGGGCGGTGTCAGTCAAAGATGGTATTTACCAGTTCTCCAAACTACTCAAACTTTCTGCTACTGGTTCTCCAGAACTGGTCAGAACCTGTTGAATACCACCTCTGATCCCCACTCTAATTTTATCTGTGGGACAGGCATCTTAGCGGTGTCCCCTTCTCTTTGGAATACCTCACCACAAGAAGTGAGGCTGCTCCCCTCACTTCTTGTTAAACCTAATGTTATTCCAATAAGCATTCAGCCCATGTACTTCTTACATATTTAATTATAATTTCTTTAGAAGTTATGATTTTGACTATATAGAATGTTGTGTTGCTCACTGCCCAATAACCTAGTTTATTGGGGTGGCTTATAAATATAGCAAATGAATAAATCTTGATTGCCCTTTCTTGACGTGTTCTATTTTGAATGTTTCTTAGAGGTAGGGAGGTGCCCAAAACTGGATATAAATTGGGTCCTACTGGAATAAAAGAAATAGAATACTAATTTCTGGAAAAAAATATTTAAATTGATGCAGCTTAAAACTGCTTGCCTTTTTTTTCAACCATATCACACTGCTGATATTTAGCCTAAAATCCATTATGATTCTGAAATCCTTTCCAAAAATAACCCCAGAATGAATGTGTGATTGCCTGGGTTCAGGGAGGCTGAAATGGATTTCCACTTCCAGTGAAACATAATGTATTTTGCAAGAGTCTGGTGACATAAGATTGTAAAACAGATTATTTGGTTTTTATGTGATCAGGGGAGGAGGATAAGATTTATCTTTGTGCTTTCAAAGTTAGAATAGGATAATATGTTATGTATTATCTCTTGCAGAGCTTAGTTTATCATCTTGCACTAGCTTCCCCTGTATGACCTGCGTACTGTGATATTTCTTGTCAATCCTTCCTCTGTCCAAAACAGCAGAACAATTGTTGAATGTTGTCCTCAGGGCAAGTCAGCAAAATGAATAGGTCTTTAAGAGCAACAACTATGTACTAAATGCAATATACAACATTACACTAGGCAAACAGCAAGCATAGAAAACTTCACCTAGTTGCTAGGAAACATGAATACAGACTTGTTCAAATAGGTCTGCACCTGAGTTGCCCTGTTTCAAGAGAGAGGGAGAGGAAGGGAGAGGGAAAGAGAGAGTGTATATTATGGATAAGCAAACTCTTAGTTTTTACTCTCTTGGGAAATTTCTTTGTGGTTTTGGCTTTGGCAATGCCTTAGAATGGGGTTCAGGTCTGGTATGCTGATAGCAAATATGCAAGAACTTCTTTATCAAGTATTTTGATTAAAAATATTTACATCCTGCCTATCTTTTACAGACTTCTATTCAACTTGCAACTGACATAACACACATTAACATTTTCCATCGATGATGGGTGTGTTACATATGTACTAACAGTTTACCAGCATAATATGGAGTTGGGGCAGGCATGCAAAAACATTGGGAATCTCATCTCAGTACAATGTCCATTTATACGAAATTTACTTTTTTTCCTCTTTTCCTCCTGAATTATTAGTTGTTTGGAAGCTTATTTCCAGCAAGAGGAGGCCTTGCAGGAAGAATTATCTGTTGGGGAGATCAAGCACCTGGATCTGTCCACATCTGGAGCGGACAGATGATTTCTACAGGATACTAAAGACTCCATAAAAGGAAACACTTAAACTAAGACTGTGTTTGTCTTTGGATAGTTTTGATACTCAGCCTATGGAAAAATGTGTCTTTGCCACTGTGAAGAGGATATGGGTTCACCAATAGTCTGGATTTTCAATCAGTCATTGCTTAAATTAAGAATTGAATTTTTCCAAGCACCTACAGTGAGGCCCTCAGAACCCTTTACCTTTAGCTGGCATTATCCTGTTCAGCAGAGAAAGATATTTTGGCCGGGTCTGTGGGATGCATTAACTTCAAATATATGTCAATCTTGGTGCCCTTCCAATATATGAATTCCATACCGCTACGTGCTGGACCTAATATAGTCCCAGAAATGTCTGTCTTGCTTTGGTCACACACAAGCTACATTGTGCTGCAGCAAATGCTCTGAAACAGACAGATTTAAATGAAGACACACAGTTCTCCATTACTGATTCTGACAATTACATTAAGTCACAAATTTCAAATGATACTACTTTTAAGAAAAGTAAAGGAGAAAAAATATTTATTAAAATATTTCTATAACCCCCCAACTCAACCAAGCAACTCTAAAATGTTAAGAAAAAAATTAGATCTGGGTTGAGATGAAGATAGAATTTGTGATCCCCACATATTGCTATAGTGCAACTGTTCTTAACCCCAGCCAATCACTATGGTCAATTTTCAGGGACACTAGGAACTTTAATTCAGCAACATCTGCAGTATCTCTGGTGGAGTGAATGTTACAAAAGCACACCCATTGTAAGATTGTTGTGAAATGACTAATTATGCAAATAAAAGTAAATATATGTGCCTCAGGATAATGTAGCAGAATCCAATCTTAGTCAGTCATAAACCTTTGATCCTGGAGACAGACTCAGATTGAATCCTGACTAAATACAATTACAATATTTATTTTGAGAGCCAGGGTGCTATAATGGTTGAGACTTTTACTTAGAACAATCACTCCAGGCTTGACTGGAAAGTTAGTAGGATGATCACATATACATCGCCCAGCCCAGCTATCATTGTTCTGCTTTCAATAATTCCCCCAGGTGTTCCAGATTGACAATTGAGCTTGCAAATTAAGATCTGAAATTGCCTCTGTACGATATATGATTCGGACTTGATTTGGAATGAGGAATATAGTAATAGCAATAGCAGTAGACTTATATACCGCTTCATAGGGCTTTCAGCCCTCTCTAAGCGGTTTACAGAGAGTCAGCATATTGCCCCCAACAATCTGGGTCCTCATTTTACCCACCTCGGAAGGATGGAAGGCTGAGTCAACCCTGAGCCGGTGAGATTTGAACCGCTGAACTGCTGATCTAGCAGTAGCCTGCAGTGCTGCATTTAACCACTGCGCCACCTCGGAAGGCAGTAGAAGGTCTCTCTTCTCTGCTACTGTTGAAAACAACAAATCTCTGAATGTTTTTTTTTAATGAATAATAATAAGGAGGTTAATGGGATGCCAGGACTGTAGGCTAGAGTAGGAAGCTGAGAAAACATTTCAGCAGATGATGGTGGCAAATTGCAATTGTACTATAGCCAAAAATATCTTGACTCCTTCCATGAAATCACCAGATGTTGAGCTCACTTTACCTTTTAATGAATATTATATAGCAATGCACTCAATGCACATTATATTTAGTTCATTTCAAGATGAGATTTAGATCCATTGTTTAGATAGGTAATATGCTAGAATCATCTGCAACTGCAGTTAACTCTAATAGGGATTGTCACAAAAGGAAGCAATAAAGGTAAATATTTCTTTGAATTAAGTTCCACTTCTGGGGGCAATAGACACTTCCAGGTAGTTTAGCATTGTCTTTCTCTGAGATCTCCCCCCCCCCCCCAAACTCCTAGTCTAGCTCTTGGACCTGGGATTTCCTGGTGATCTCCAATGTAAGCACGGATGAGGCCCACCCTTAATTTTTTTTTGGAAGATCAACGAATTGGCTAGAGCTACCTTCTCATAAAGAGAGGTTGATTTTTAACTGTATACAGATGATGAACAAATAATTGCTGAAATATATAAATGTTTGTTGAAATTTCAAACAAAAGAAGACCCAAGTAAAAATATATATGATAAAGTTTATTAAAATATTTGAATTGGCTAGGAGCTGCTTTCTCCTAAAGACATATTGAGTTCAATATTGTGTACGAATGGTGAACATGTAATTGCTAAAATATATAAATATTTATTGAAATCTAAAATAGAAAAAGACCAAGTAAAAGAATGAATGATCAAGTTTGTTAAAATATTTAGTAATTATTTCATTTATTTATTACATTATTATAATTAAATGTATTAAATTATTTATTAAATGTATATGCTGCTGATCTTGCTCTCAAGGAACTCTGGGTGGCTCACATTAAAAATGATAAACATTAATGTTAAAATTGTAAACTAAAGATGAAACAATGAAAAAGAATGTGGATTAATATTATATTACAAGAGTTTTTTTAAAAATAAAATGACATAACTTTATGTCCTCAGAAAAAGTGTTTAGTGTATGGATAGGAAATTTACATAGGAAAAATGAACAAGAAGGGCATTTTATCATGTTTGGTAATGTAAAAAAGCTAGAAAATTCTGGTTTAATACGTTTGAAACAAGGTTTTATTTTGGGATTGATGGACAAGCAGTTGGAAAAAAATTATGGAACTTTGTTGGTATACATGATATCTGCAGAAATATTATTGTATGTCAGAAAAATAGAAAGATTCATGACTACCCACAATCGAGGAATGGCTTGTGAAAACGATTGAACTTGCTTAGAGGGCTAAGTTGACTCCTTTGATCAGAGAAAATACATTGATTGTTGACTGCAAATCCCTTATAGATTTCTTTTACAGAAAAAATGAACTAAGATTTATGGTTTTGACATTAGATAGGACAACCTATGAGAAAGAATAGAGTTATGATACAGCCATAGAATAAGAGAAAACATTTGTCATAATACCTATAACTGCTGTAAGAAAGATTGGAGGCTAGATGTTTGTATTTTAACAATCTTTAATAAGATACATATGACAAAATGCAAAGACTGTGAAGTTCTCTTTCTCTCTTTGTCTCTGTTTCTGTCCGTCCATCCATCCATCCATCCATCCATCCATCCATCCATCCATCCATCCATCTATCTATCTATCTATCTATCTATCTATCTATCTATCTATCTATCTTTTCATAATCTTTGCATTTTATGTTTTAAATGACGCCCTTTGACTTTTGCATCTTAAGAGATGTGTAAATAACGAAGCACAGCGATACGTTCATCTTATCAAGCAAAATTTCTCTAGACACCCTTTCCCATTCTTCAGTTAAGATGCCAGACTATTCTGACACCTTTATGCTTTTTACAAAATTATGATTGTATCTTCTCTGGATTCACCAGCATCGTGTTACTTCACAGTCACAGGCTTACAACCCCATTTCCTGCCCGGATGCTTTCCTTCCTCCACAGTGGCCTCTAAACACCTTATTTCCAGTGGGTTGAGTTTCCTTTCCTGACATCTGCTGTAACTATTCCCTTCCCATTCACAAAACTGGATGATGCCTACTCATTTGCTCAATAATAGCTTATGCACAGGAAGGTGTCAAGTATCTTCTCTCTCTCTCTCTCTCTCTCTCTCTCTCTCTCTCTCTCACACACACACACACACACACACACACACACTCACACACACACACACAGAGAGAGAGAGAGAGAGAGAGAGAGAAACATACACACACACACACACACACAAAAACACACCATTTGAAAGGATTTAGCTGAGAGCCAGAAACACTTCTTGTCCTTCTCCCTCATGAAATCCCTAGGTGAATATGCATAAGGGGTGGGGGGGAATGGAAGCATGTTAGAGTGCTAAGTCCTTCTCAAAGAAATGGAACAGACCATCCTTGCCCTCTTTCACTTCAAAGCTATTTTTCCCACACAAGGTATCTATTTAGGACACAATTTTCCTATTTTGTCTAAAAGATGTGTTGAACATTGACATACACTGGGCAATTCTAAATTTTATTTTGTGTAAATCCACTTGGTTCATGCACCACGTTTTTCCACCATGCCAGTTTTTGAAACTCTAAATTATTTTCTTTGAGAAGCCTTAATCATTTCCATGCCCTTTAAAAGAAATCCTGAACTTTCAAACAGACAACATTTTCCATTATTCTTTGGTGGAGTTTCCCATCAGACCTCATGAAACGACACACTAATGCACGTTATTTATTTATTTATTTATTTATTTATTAGACTTATATACCGCTTCATAGGGCTTTCAGCCCTCTCTAAGCGGTTTACAGATTTTTAGCAAATTGAGTCAGCAAATAAACTATAAAATCCTTTCCCTGGAGATGGAAAACAAGTGTACCTATTTTCCTCAATTAAGGTGGGAAGAAAATGCAAAAAGGATTGTGGGATAGATTGGAAGTCAAGTCTTATGAAAAGAAATATTTTTTTCAGTGAATACTTGGACTTTTCCTAATCTGGCTTGGGTTTCTTCATATGAATGGGCCAGAGTAGAAGCTTTGGGACTCCATATTTATCCCAAATGAAATATATCCGTTTCCTTTTTTTTTTGTCTTTTGAATGTAGTAATTCCCTGATAATTTTGTCTTCATCCCCCTTCTGTTCTACCCTTTGGTTGTTTTCATAAGCATCTGTTTTTGCAGCTGGATTCATATACATTAAAGATCCAAAATGATCCTCCACTAGGAATCAATGGCAGTAACAAGTAGAGAGCACTGGTGATGCAGGGCGAGAGGATTGCCAAAATGGAAAACATCCCCATAAACAGCTTTTTATACTCTTCATATTGCATCTGCCCCTTGATCTTAGCTAGAAATCTGGAAGATACTGTATATCCATAGCCAAGCCCACCCTATTTTTCTTCTTTGAATGTTAATAGAAAAAGCACTCTAGGAAACAGAACCTGTCAAAAAAGCCAACACATTCCTAGGCTACGGTAACAGAGGGATAGAATCAAGATTGCACAAAGCATTAATAAAGTTTTATAATGCCTTGGTAAGACCACATTTGGAATGTTGCATCCAGTTTTCATTGCCACAATGTAAAACAATATACACATAAGTGTACACAGAAGAGCAACAAAATTATTAGGGAACTGAAAGGTAAGCTGTATGAAGAATGATTGCAGGAATTGGAATGTCTAATTTAATTAAAAGGATAGGGCTGACATATTAGCACTGTTCCAATATCTGAGGGCCTGCCACAAAGAGAAGGTCAAGCTATTCTCCAAAATACTGAAGACAGAACAAGAAGCAATGAATGGAAACTAATCCAGGAGAACCAACACAGAAGTAAGGAAAAAATCCTGACAGGTAGAACAATTAATTAGTGGAACGACTTGCCTTCAGAAGTTGTGGGTGCTCCAACACTGGAGGTTTTTAAGAAGAGATTGTCATCCATTTGTCCATAATGGAATAGGGTCTTCTGCTTGAGCAGAGGGTTGGACTAGGAGACATCTAATATCCCTTCCAACTCGTTTATTTTGTTATTCTGGACATTCTTTGATTGAAAGGAATTCTATTGCTCTCTTGCATTGGTACTTTTAGTGGTGTTTTCCTCCCTCCTGTTCAAACATATCCAATTCTTGAAGATTGCCTGAACAAGTCCCTGCAGCCTTTTTAGCAAGCTTTTTCAGAAGTACTTTGTCATTGTCTCTTTCCTAGAGCTGAGAGAGCGCGAATGGCCCAAAATCACTTAGCTGGCTTCTAGCCTGAAGCCTTAACCTCTATACCAAATTGGCTCTAATGTATTTAGTAATCCTTTCTAACTAGCAGTGGAAATATATGCAGTTTAAATAAAATAATAGTAATGATAATGAATTCCATCACTCTTTAATTCATATTTGCATTGCTATTTCGGCTTTCACTGAATAAGAAGGAAAATATAAAAGTACAATTACAAAAAAAGATTCTCGTCTTCTTCCAACCAACTGGCAAGAGGGATGGAAGAGGGAAATAAAAAACTTAATTATGCACACATGTAGGGTACACATCATAGGGATTATTCAGCTTCCCCTGGGTCAGGAGTTTCATACTGGACAGAAGCCAAGATTAATATTTGAGCTGAATCTAGTGTGGAAGCCTAAGTGTTAACAGCACTGAATCAGTAGCTCCTGCATAGTCTTAGTGAAATGTAAACAACATCCATTTACTGCCAGAGGTGTCAAGTCTTGGAGGGTCTTATCATTCAAAGACACAAGATAGACAGTTTTTAAAAAAGTTGCAAAAATGGTGAATGTACCACCACTTAGATTGGGAATAATGAGCATATAGTGTATCTGTGTTGGTAGACATTCAATATTTGTTCCAGCTTTCAAATCCTTCAGATATGTTGGACCTCGATGGGCCTCTGAAGTGTTATTTTAATAGCCAGGAGATTGGGAGATTTGAACTAGAAGCTGTGAAGGAGACCAGATGACTATCTGATCATGAAAACCTAAAGAGAAAGGTTTGATCAATAATAAGCAAATGTGAGAGCCATGAGTTTATTTTTGTGATTTAGTAAATATTAGTGTGAATGGAAGCTGGGGCTCTATATTGAGCCCATCTCCCTCCAGTCCTATTTTTTTGTTTTAACATGGAAAACTTCTGCAGATGCTATAACCACAGTTCATGCACAGTCAAAATTCCTGGTTCTTCTCATGAAATACTCGATTTAACTATCTTTTAGACATGTCCTATGAATACAGGGATAGCACATGAAAAGTAGATAATTTATAGCATATAGTTCATATCCTATCCATGTTTTCAACTTTTAAATCTCTATATAAATTAACAGCATCCAGCCACAGTAAAAGAAGAAAGGGTGGGTTGAAGAAATCTGGATTCTCTGGAGGAGAATCAAGGTTCCTCTTTAAGGAGAAGAAAATGAAGACTTGGACAAGCAAGAGCTATGTAACTAGAATTTCCAGATTTTTATTCTCAACTAATGGTCTCAAGCAGAATCAGTTAGTTTGACTAGTAATAGAAAAATAGATGAGGACCAGTAAATGGATATAATGACTTTGTGGGTAGCTAATTGAGTATCAGATCTGGGATGATGATATGCCATCAAATTATTTCTCTTATAGACTTTCTCCATAAGGATCTTTATTAGTTCTTCAAAGGTTTTACCTACTCTACTCTACGTACTCTACTCTGAGTCCATCAGACCTGTTGTTGATCATCTTCTGTCTCCTTCCACCTTTCCCAGCTTTAGAGCTTTTCCAGAGACTCTTTCTATAAAGTGTCCAAAGGAGGATAACTTGAGATTGGGCATTTGTGTATCAAGTGAGAACTCAGAGCCGATTATTTGACGATCCATTGGTTTGTTTTCTGGACTGTTTGTGGTATTTTCAGGGTCTTTTCCAGCATCAAAGTTTGACAGTGCCTATATTCTTCCTATTCCATTTTTGCAAAGTCCAACTTTTCCCCCATAGAATGTCACAGAGAATACCTGCAGCTTATATGATTCTGATTTTTATAGGTATAGACACACTATAGTATTTGAATAACTTTTCCAAGGCCTTAATAACTGCTTTACCAAGCACTAGTCAGTAGGGTACATCTTGACTGCTTATTCCTTTACTGTTGATGGTTCATCCTAAAAGACAGAAGCTATTTACCACTTCAATATATTTATTGCCAGTTCTAAGGCCAATTGCTGTATCTATTTTCATTAGCTTTGTCTTCTTTATATTTAATTTTTAATCCCATTTTTTTAAAAAAATTGCTCCTTAACTTGCTGTAAGTCCATTCCTATAAATGGTTAAAATGCAGTAGGGCAGGCAAACTCTGCTCACAGTCTGAAAGGATGGTTTGGTTTGGTTTGGTTTATTAGATTTATATGCCGCTTCTCCCAAGGACTCAGGGCGGTGTACAACATTAAAAAACACATATTACAAAAGATGGCTCAGCTTTCAATCCCTTCAAGCTCCAAGGTCAGTAAAATGAGGACCTGGATTGTTGGGGGCAATATGCAAATAAAGCTTACATTGTAAATTGCCCAGCGAATGCTATAAAGCACTATGAGGCAGGGTGCAAGCAGAAATGCTATTATTATATTAGAGATTGCAGATCCTTTCCATTTTTGGCTATTATCAACATAGTGCAGATTATTGAAGTTTGTTCTCCAATTTTAAAACCATGCTCATCTTCTTGGCTTCCCTTAATTTATATTCAATGTCTAGGTCAAATATATATGGGGAGAGTAGATATCCTTGTCACACTCCTTTGCTAACCTGGAGCAGTTCAGTTTCATAGTGTTCATCTGTGTATACACACACAGTACACACACACACACACACACGTTTCTCATGATATGTTCTGAGATTCCCAGTTTTCCAAAGACATTCCACAACCTGACACAAAGACCTTTCTATAAATCAATGAAATATTTGCGAAGTTTTTTTTTCTTATTCCTTATGGTTATTTTTTTTGTATTTGTGGAAATAGTGTTTTGTGTTCTGAAAAAGAAGCTGAAGGGTGTTGGAAAATGTGTATTTTACCTGAATAGAACAGAATGGTTCATATCTCCTCTGAGACTTGAGCTTGGTCTCAGTGACTGAAACAATAAATTGTCCTTTAACTTCAGTTCCAGATGCAATCAATTTTACTTCCATTTTGTGACAACACTACACTAAAACTTCTGTGGTTTTTCACAACTGGGTCATAAAGCTATAAACTATAAATGTAATCAGATGGGAAAATTATGACTGGCCACATGTTGTAGGACTGCGGTGCACAGGGACTATGGTAACTGTGTCTGAGGAGAGTAGGAGGGTTATGTGTAGCATATGGGGCTACACATGATCTGAAAAAATATTTTTTAAATAAAAATATTTATGCATTCATAGTTTAGCTTTACCTTCTGCTTTTTTTTAAAACAAGAATCCTTGGTATCATACGTGGACTTTTTTTTTCTTCACAATAGTCATCTACAAACTGGTTGATTACTTCAAAATTATCCAGTGAGTTTCCATAGTCAAAGCACATTGGGCCTCTATCTTCCTGGTCTAAGTTCTAACCACTACATCTCATTGGCTCTGATTGTATTTCAGAGGCATTTGCTAAAGATTCTTGTCTCTTTAAAAGAGTAAATTAAAAAATCTGTTTAAGCTTTTTGTTGAGGATTTGTTTAGCTTGTATTTAGCTTGCAGAATGCACAGGCTATAAGATTCTATATGCAATAAGTACACAAAGAGGGAAATAATAGATACAAACTAATGTTGAGTAATAAGGCCAACATTTGAAGCCTATGGAGAAATGTAGCTTGAAAAAAAACCAAAACAAAGATGAACAATTTGAATCCAATTAATTCAGCTTGCCAAATTAGATCAATGGTTCAAAATCAGGTCAAAAGCTTGACTCAAACTGATGAGTCAAGCTGGATCTTCACTGAGTCACAGACAAAGCAGTTAATTTGGCACCTGAGTCTAGGCATCCAGTATTTTTCCTACTAATATATTGCTAACTCCCTTACAATAAATATTGAACAAATGTAATCATACCAACAATATTTTTGAAGCGGTTTGATCAATATGCATCAACAATAAGAAAAAAATTGGCCAGATTTGTGACAGGGACAAAGCCTACAATATAAAGTATGAGAGTGACAAAATCAACCATCTTTTTTAATACTTGGTGTTCAAGCAGCCAAGTTAAACAGACAATTAGAGCTTAATGTGCCTCCCACAGACACCAAATATGGGTTTATGGATCCCAGCAGAGCCAGCCCAAGTCTTAGGTGCATAATGTTTACTTTGGCTGCCTACATAACTAACTCTTTCCAATCCTTTGTTTCTTGACTCCTGTTACACAAATCACACCTACATGATACTTTAAAATATGGTTCTCCCCACCTCCTTCTGCCTACTATTATTTTAATTTTGATAAAAAACCTCATATTGCTAAGTTTAAAATACTGTTTTTTCATCAACATGACAGTTTGCATATTAGTGGCATGTTGCCAAGTGTTAAATAACAAGAATATAATCTTACAGTTTTTGTCATAGTTCAGGGATTTTTTTTCTCTCCTTTTATATGGTTTTAGCTTTTATGTTTTGCTTGCTTCAAAATTTTCTTCAAAATATTTATTACTGAATTGTTGTGAGCAGCTCTAAAAGAGCTCTTACGGCTTCAGCCTAATAATGCAACTACTAATAAAGAATAATGAAAGGATAAGTATCTGGAAGTCAGATTTTCCTACTGAAATTTCAGTGATTAATTTTAGCATTTGGTTTTTATGAGCCAGACCTACGTTTCACAGAACTGCCTATTAATTGCGGTGATAATAACTTTTGGCCGAAAGTATATTTTCACAACTAAGTAGGACATATTTTTAAACTTTAAAGGTAGTCGTTACCTTTAAAATTAAATGTGGGCACAGTTATGTTTTAAAAAGTCTCCCTCCCAAATCTTTTTAAAACTGAAATGGAGTCAGCTGGAGCAGACTCCTACTGGAGATTGTACGTAGTATTAAGAACCTATAGATGGCACAGAATGTACCCAAGTAGGCAGGTCTAGGCACCCGCGAGTGGCTCTTGTAACACTACTGTTGTGCAAGCTGCACTGTTTGCTGGGTTACTTCTAGGTCCAATACAAGGCAATGTTTATCACCTTTAAAGCCCTTTATGGCAGGGGTCTCCAATCTTGGCAACTTTAAGACTTATGGACTTCAACTCCCAGAATTCCTCAGCCAGTTTACTGGTTGGTGAATTCTTGGAGTTGAAGTCCACAAGTCTTAAAGTTGCCAAGATTGGAGTCTCCTGCTTTATGACATGAAATGAAATTACCTGTGGAGATGTCTCACCCAATGGGATTGGTCTGCCCCACTTGCTCCAGCAGAAGGGGCATGCTATGGACTCCATAAGTCAAGGAATTTGAGCTGGTGGGATCCAGGAGAAGAACTTTCTCTGCCTTGGCTCCTTTAGAACATCATGCCTCTCAAACTGAAGCCCCACCCTCTTGGCTTTTCAAAAGGGCTTGAAAACCTGACTTTCCAATTGGCTTGAGGCCCGAATGTGGTTACTCCATGTTGGAGGTGGTCAGTGGACTAAGAAATGATCCAATCTCTATCCCATTTGTATATTGATTCCTAGTTTACCTAATTTTTGTTAATTTTAATGTTTTTATATGCTTGTTTTTATGATGTAAGCCACCTAGTGTCCCTCAGCAGTGAGATGGGTGGCATATAAAAGTAATGAATAAAATAAATAAATAAATAAATAAATAAATAAATAAATAAATAAATAAATAAATAAATAAATAAATAAATAAATAAATAAATAAATAAATAAATAAATAAATAAATAAATGTAGGAAGCTTCATTGTTAGCTTCTAACTGAGGTGGGAAGAAAGAGTACATTTACTTTTGCAATGAAATGACATAACTGAAAACAGCAGAACCTCATGATCACTGTAGTGAAGTTGTAATCTTGTAGAACAATCTTTCTATGGTATTCCTTTGTGTCCCCTTTACCTCACAGTTTCATATGTTATTATGATGTGTCTCTGAAGCACAATGCGACTTTATTTCAAGGGACCAACCAACATTTGTAACCTGGTTAACATTTTCAGCATTTTCATATAACATGACCTGACATCAAAACATGGCAGTTTAATAAGAGTTCAATAAAAGATCAAATTTTATTGCCATGCTTGCCAATGGTCAGATTAATTTTGTTTTACTGCTGGTTCCATGGGCATGGCTTGGTGGATGTGGCTTGGTAGGCATCTCAGGCGAAGGTTACTGTAAAATCTCCATTCCCTCCCCACTCCAGGGAAAGGTTACCACAAAATCCCCATTTCCTCCTGACCAGCTGGGACTCGGGAGGCAGAGAATATATGGGAACAGGGCCACTGAGAGGTGATATTTACCAGTTCCCCGAACTACTCAAAATTTCTGCCATCAGTTCCCCAGAACAGGTCAGAAGTTGCTGAATATCACCTCTGATGCTTGCCTCCCAAAAAAGCAAAGGCAGACTGGAAAAGTTTAACCAGTCTTGTCTTAATGTCTAAAAGAGACGTTGTAGTTGACTCATTTGCAAGGTGATGGGGATTATATAAAATGTAATGTCATAATTAGAGATCTTTACAGAGGACACTGTTCAAGACTTGATTAAGAGTACTTTCCAACTTGGGATGTTGCCAACAATTGGCAAATGGAATTAACCTTCCTGGAATTAATTCCAGGGACTATATAAATTGATAGTTGTTAATACAAAGGGAAGGGTAGGATCAACATGGCTTTTCCTCTATAGCAGCAATGTTTGCACAAAAGTCAATGCCTTTTCCAATATCACTACAGGATTAATTTTAAGCTTGGCAGAGTCCTTGGCAAAGTGTCTAATTTCCTCCAACACCAGTGAGTCCTTGTACTGAGCTTAAATAATTCAGCTTTGCATATTCAGAGTATTGTGGGTTTAAGTGTGACTCGGAACCTAGTACTCCATTCAATTTTGTGCTTCTGTGCATCTTTTGTCAGGGCTTAGCTAAATGAAAAAAAAACTCAACAAGTGCCATTGATTATCAAGCCCTGATCGGCTTGCCAAACTTGGGGGGGGGAGGGGGAAAGGCAGGAATGACTGCAGGAATGGCGTGGGCCCAGCGGATTGCATCCTGGTTGCCCCTGTTATGAGACTGACAACCACCTGCTCCTCCTTACCAGCATGCCTTTGTCCAACAACAGCTGACTAGCACTGATTGCAAAGCGGCCGGAACAGCTGACTGGTGCCAATTACAAAGCTGCAAAGCAGCTAATAACTGGGAGGACACCGGAAGGAGGACTGAGAGACACTGGAAGCTGGCTACATGGGTGGGGCTGGGCCATAGGCATGACTATGGCTATTTGCAGCACTGGTAGGCAGTAGCTCCCAGTGCTGACTTTGAAACTGCTAGGACTCATTTGTGCCGGACTTCAGTCGTCATTAAAACTGTATCAAGCAAGCTTGTTTGTTTCTGCATTTCCTTGGCATGAGATTGATAATCATTGGAACAGAAAAGAAAGATGTTTGATTTAAGAGGAAATTATTATTATTTTTTTTAAACTAATTTCCATTGGATATTTTTTAAGGCAAAACCAAGATTGTGTGAACTTGTGGCTGTACCAAAAAAAAAGAAAAAAGAAAGAAACAAGTTAGAAATAATTTGCAATAGCCATCCTGACCTCCAACTTGGTGGCACCTCACAACTTCCTCCATTAATGAACACAAAGATAAAATGTCCCCTTTCAGAAAAGAAAATGAGTAAGTCATATTACTTATTGGTGGCAGTGTTAAGCAGCATTTTAGATTGTTTTTCAATTGGTAGTGTTTTTAATAAAGCCAAACTGTTAATCCTTATTGGAATTTTACCTTAAGTTGAAATGGAAAGAAAATAAACTTCAACCTTTATTATCTAACCTACAGAGAAAATACACATCTAGTTGTATTTTGCACACACTTTGATTGATTGGGTATCTTGTTCATTTCAAAAAGCACCAGGTGAACATGGAGAGGAGGTCATTCATGGTGGCTTACTACAATCTCTTTGGGGACATCTTTTCATATGGTTTCATTGAACTCTACCCTACCAGAAATACCTGAAACTTAGAAAATGGTTCTTTTCATCCTTTGGCTTAGAGAACTGATTTCTTCTTGTTTTAAAAGTTTCTCCAAACGTCTTGCTTTCCAATGGCAAAAGCAGCAGAGAGGATAAAAAATGTTATTATTGTACCTTGGAGATTAGGGGACTGGAAAAGACTGCATTGATGTGAATGAACACATTATACCTTTGTTGTTTTGACTGAGGAGAAAAAAGGCTTGTGAATTTTAATTTTTTTTTAAAAAAAAACTTGATTTGCAAGCATTTAGAGAGACATTGTTCAATACTGTAACAAATCATAAAGTATTTCTTGAGGGCATTCTTTTTCTCCTCTCTCCATTGGGCTTATTTTTATTTATCTCACCAAGTGGAAAGCAGCTTTTGAAAATTTAGGAAAAAAATACCACTAAGGTCTAATTGCAGCAGCAAGTGCTCAGTCAAAGATATCCTTGGGCAACTTCAAAAATAAGCTCATAATTTTGTCTCAGAGAGATCCCATTCTGCTAAGGAGTGTGTGACTACAGAATACTGAGAAAGCATGCTGCGTATGTGGCATACTGTACTAGGTACATCACAAACACCAATTTAGATCGAGCGTTCTTAATAAGGACCCATAGATATTTGTCAGTGTTATGTTAATGGACTGTCCAGGAACAGGAAGTTGGAATTAGAGGCTGCCTTGCTGTTGTGAAGGGGCCATGGCTTATGGGACATGTTATATAGAGTTACTATGTCCAGTCATCCTCTCTCGCCAGCTAAAATGTGTCATCAGTGGTGTCAGTGCACTTAGGTGTTGGGGATAAATGTAATGGAATATTCAAGAGTGGTGGGGGAGAGTTTTAGTAACCCAATACTTTCCCAGAGAGTAGCCACACTCTAGAATCCCTCAAGATACATCAAATAGTTCAGAGGGTTATTAAAGCTTTACTTTGGTGAAATTCTGCATATTAGATGAAAGCAAATAAAGGATTAAATTCAATTGGATTTCACTGTATTGTCTTGGGGCTTGAGCCTGATAATAACCTAGGTCTGAGAGTCAGGAGACTTGCTTTCGAATTGCTTTCGAATTGAGATAGATGACAGCCAATATTTTATAATAAAGTAATATGTTTATTATAAAATAGCTTCCTAAGAACCTTGCACTGGTGATGTATCATGTCAAAATGGGCATGAGATCATGATTTTGAGTTGTTGGCCCTTATTCAATAAATCTCTGTTCCTGTTTCCTATATACCAGTAACTGGTGGCCAGTGGTGGGTTCCGGATCCTGTTGCAACTGATAGAGTTGCAATGGGGCCCGGCGTCCATTACATGAATGCCCACAGCAAGCGGACAAACGTGCACAGTGTGTGCATGAGTCCTTACCTCTTGCGATGCCTCTGTGAGCCTCCGCGATGCTGCAGCTGCTTGGCGAGCACAGGACTTATTAGAAGAAAATGCTGTCTAAATGTTCCAGTATGCCAAACAAGATGTTTTATAACCAAATGGAGTCAAAACACTGCAGTTTTTTTTAATAAAGTACCTTCCTATCTTGATATTTATGCACAGTGAGATCTTTGTCACAGATATATCTGGATAATGGCATCACTCTTATGTTGTATGAGTATCAGTGGTGGGTTTCTGCCGGTTCGCACAGGATCGGGTGAACCGGATGATGAAATTTACCGATCCAGTGAGAGGTGGTTTGACCGGTGAACCCGGAAGTAACTTCTGGAATGCTTGCCCCGGCCCTGTCGCTCCTCACTCACCCCCGCCCATCCGGAAGCTGCTCCATTGCTTGCTCCGCCCGCCCGTCCGCACTATCCTAGCCCAATTCTGTGTAAAGTCCCATACCTGGGAGTGGATGTGGTGAACAGAGAAGCATGGAGAGGTCCAGTGGCACAATCTACCAGACAGCAGCGGCAAGCTCAGGAGTTTTTTCCTGGATTCCTCTCTGTCATGCCTCCTCAGATCTCCCAAAGTTCTTTCCCCAGCGTGTGATAGCTTTCTTCTGGATTCCCCTCTGTCGTGCCTCCTCTGTTCTCCCAAAGTTCTTTCCCCAGCATGTGATAGCTTTCTTCTGGATTCCCCTCTGTCGTGCCTCCTCTGTTCTCCCAAAGTTCTTTCCCAAGCATGTGATAGCTTTCTACTGGATTCCTCTCTGTCTTGCCTCCCCTGATCTCCCTAATTTCGGCCTTTAATCCACCAGTTGTCTATTTTTGGGAGGTTTTCCCCTCTCTCCCCCCCTTCATAGGAGTCTGAAATATTTTTGCCACATGGCTTGGGGATGGTGGTCATGTGACTGAGTGTGCATGAGTGGTGTCAAGTTGGCCATACCTGCCAGATCACATGACTGCCAAGCCATGCCCACAAAATAGGTCTCACCCACAGAATAGGTTGTAAAAATGTTTGAAACCCACCACTGATGAGTATACATGAGCTGCAAGGCTTTTATTTTGCCATAGTATCATCTACAGCTCCATAAGTACTACTAGGGTTTTGACCAGCTGCTGGGTACCAATATATTGAGGAATACGGAAAGACTGATCATGTGGAGCAGTGTAATGAGCATTTCTGAAATGGCAGAAAACACAGAACAAAGTCTTTTTCTTTCTCTACACCCACCCCACCCTGTTATTTTGGAAAAAAACAAAAGGTAGAAGTGTGTGTGTGAATTATCAAGCATGTACTGTTTATACAGAATTACACAGAATTTACTGAACAGTGAAGTAGTTACTAAATTTTACTGAGTTTACTAAGTTACTATTTACTAAGGTTCTTGATAAATAACTATCAGAGTTTGAAAACCTGGTATCACTGGATCATGTTCAACAATTTTGTTGAATTAACATTAACTAAAAATGTTTTTAAATTGGATTTTGAATAAATGTGCAATAAATTGTTACAGTTTTGAATTTTACTGTTACTATCTTCCTTCCGTCGTACAAACTGCCCAGTTACATGACCCCCCAGCCACGCCCACCAAGCCACGCCCACAGAACCGGTAGTTAAAAATTTTAATTCCACAACTGGGTCGGGGGCACTGAGAATCAGTTTGTTGGGAACCACTGATGTAAACAAACGCAAATCAAACACTCCCCAGGAGCAAAACAAATTAAAGTTTAATTTATGTGCAGTGTTCAATGGACTGTTAAATTGGCCATGCCCACCTAGTCACATAACCTAGCCATACCCACCCAGTCACATGCCCACCTAGCCATGCCCACCCAGCTGATCCAGCTCCCCAACAGCCTGAGGGACTGTGAATTGGCCCCGTTTAAAAAGTTTGAGGAAACCTGCTTATTGGTGTTATTTCTGTAGATAATGTCATGAGTTCCACATATGAAATATGTTCTTTGTGTGAAACCTATGTGCATTTCTTGTTCTGAGAATTCTATACCAAGGTTAGCTATGCCAACACATGAATGGTAGACTAGAAGCACAGGCTACCAACATTGGTGGATGCAACTGGTTTAACAACCGGTTTGGTGAGTAGAGCCTTGCACGCACTCACTCCTAACGTGAGCTTTACACACGTGTGCAACTTTCAAAAAACCATCCATTGTAAGCTTAGAAACTTGCCTTCTATGTCAGCACCAGTGAGTAAAACAGCTGATGCATGGCAATCCACTGTGCCGAACGAATCAGCCGAGCTAAAAAAGAGGGAAATATAGGAGAGGAAAGGGCGGGGGGGGGGGGGACTGCTCATTGGAACTATTGGTTTACCTGAACCGGTCAAAACCAGCTAAATCTCACCACTGGCTACAAAGATATATGGAGAAAATAAAATGTGGAACACTTAGGCTGTCTCTCTGCCCTTATCCTTTTTTTAAAATAGTGAATAGAAGTAAGCAAGTGAGACACAGTGGCTAGTAGTTATCTGTGTACTGACTATCATTTGAATTATCTGAGCAGAATGCTATGATACACATTCTTGTGGTTCTTGCCACAAGAGTCAAACAATACCATATACAACTGACTCTCAAGTACAACATTTCCTCCAAGTTAAAACCAGAAAGTGTTCATGAGTTCCATTCAAGCAGAATGATATATGATGTTTTTAGAAATGAATGTTCACCAGGGGGTGAAATTAATAGCAGGTGATATTCTCCTTCCTCTCTTCACTTCTAGCAATGTCATCTGCAATAATTCTTCAACATCCAAAGTCTGGGAGAGGTTTGACCCTATGAAATGCCTGCTGACGTGGTCTGCATTTCACTTTTTGACCCTCAGGCTTTCACCCAAAGGTGGAAGGTCACTGGGACTGCATCTTGGTTGAAATATCATAGCATCCAAAGACCTGGCAGGTTTTCAGCATTTTTGATAATGTTTCTGATCCAAACATCAAGTAGATATAAGGAGGAAGAGGCTGGGCACTTGCCTTTATCTTAGAACAAATAAAACTTCCTAATTCCAAAAGAAGCGATCATGTTCAGGGAGAGACCTTTGACCCATTACTATAATGAGCTATTAACAGAAGCCTTTAAGGAAGTCATAACATCTTGATCCATAACTATAGAATGTTCTTATACCAAAGGAGGGAATAATATACACCCTGGATAAATTGTTTGCTTTCCCACTTTAGATTGTAAAGTTTGGGAGTAACAAACCAGCTACTATTTCATATTACATTCAGCCCTAGCAGTTCTTTGGAATTTTTTGTTGTGGTTATTACAAGATTTCAATTCAATGATAATTAATATCATTCATTCATTCATCTTTTATACTTTACTCTTAACCAATCTCCTCCATGTCTGAGGAGCAAACTGTAAACAGATACACAATATTAATGTGTACCACAACTAGTGAATAGGGAAACTTACCATGTGTAACTATCTCTATAAGGAAAAACCAACCACGGCAATCTATTATTATTATTATTATTAAGTAGCATATCACAACACTAGAGATCTGGGAATATTAAAAAAAATAAATACATGAATGAATCAACATCAATCAGTTCTGGAGAGTGTAATTTCCCTAGGGGCGGGGGGCTTCTTCTTATTAGTCATCTGTTCATTTCCTCTGGGAGAGCCTGGGAAAGAATTTTATTAATTTTTTTATACACTAGCTTTAATTCCCAAATGAAATGTTCAAAGTGGCTAATAATAAAGACAGACATTTCAATATTATTATTATTTTTAAAAAAGAAAAACCCATTGAAATCCTGAAAACGTAGGCAATTAACAAAAAGATGTGCTAACCAACTGAGGGCAAGTTTAGCTTTTATTATAACTTTCTTAAAAGCTTTTCAGACTTAAGATCAATGCACCCCAAGGAACTCATATAGTTCTTTGGATGCAGCAAGGATGAGTCATATTTAAGGCTGTGCTTCTCTCTGCGGAAAAGCAGGGTGTGTGGTATATAATACTGGCCCTTCTTTCAGATTGGGTGGGAGTCCGTTTTTACTTGTTGAGGGACACATTTTAATTCTCATCCCAAATTGTTGTGATCAGTGGTGGGATTCAATTTTTTTTTACTACCGGTTCTGTGGGCATGGCTTGGTGGACGTGGCATGGCTTGGTGGGTGTGCAGGGGAAAGATACTGTAAAATCTCTCCTTCCTCCCCACTCCAGGGGAAGGTTACTGTAAAATTCCCATTACCTCCCAATCGTCTGGGACTCAGGAGGCAGAGAATAGATGGGGGTGGGACCAGTCAGAGGTGGTATTTACCAGTTCTCCAAACTACTCAAAATTTCCACTATCAGTTCTCCAGAACTGGTCAGGACCTGCTGAACACCACCTCTGGTTGTGATGAATTATTATGCATATCCTGTATTAATCACAAGGCCTGTATTATCTCATGTAGGTACCCTGATGCTTCTTTGCAACCCTCATGAAAAAGTTTGCCCTATTAGCAGAAGGCTGCCGAGATGCAAAGTGCCGTCTTAACATTAAACCTGAGTAAACAAGAACAAGGGAAATTGGGAAGTTTTGCCACATATCCCTAGGAAGATGTCAGGGAACTGCAGTTTCTGAATGTCTGTTTAAAGCAATTTCTCTTAATCCGATTATGGGGCTAATTCGGTGGCCATTCACATTACAGGAGGGCTGGTTTAATGGGGCTAAGGAAGGAGTATTAACTTTGAATGTGGGGTAATTATCCTCCTGAGGAAGCAGGGCTGAGTAGTAGGCTAGGCTCCCTTTGCAAGTTGAACTAATACCAGCTCAAAGCTTCTAATCAATGAGGCAAGGCGCTTGAGGCTGATCTCCCCCATTGCCCATTTCACCAAGCCTTGTACTCATTAAGATCTTTGTATGATCTGTCGGTTCTTCTTTTTCTGATAAGAAGAAGCCTAGGAGGGTTTCTTCTTTCTGTGGCTCATTCCATCACAATAAGGAGGGATGCAAGGATAAATGCAGTAAAATATTTGTCTCTGTGATTTTTTCCTCTTTCTCTCTCTGCATACTTTTAAGTGGGAGGAATACTTAAATTTAAATGTAAGTTGCAATCACATTGCTATTTTAAACAGGACAGAACTGGAAAATTATTAATCATATGTGTGTAATCACATTATTTGCATGAAGTTAACTAAATGCAATTAAACTTTAAATTAAACCAAACTTTTTTTTTCTTTATCTACTTCCTTCTTCTGACTCTGCCTACTTTTGGGTCATAACTACTGATATATTATTTAAAGGGCAAAGCCCTTCATCTAAAATATTGGTAAGGTTTCACTAAGAATTGAGAATAAGGCAGCAATATCTATTCAAGTTTTTGTCCTACATACCTTCATGTCTTTCTTATAGTCACTAGCCAGAATAGAATAATATCTAAAACAAATGGATCAAATTAAAACAGTTCATGATTAGTTCATTGATGCACTCATGGTACACATATTTTTTATAGACAATCTAACAAAATGTGGCCATGTTCATAGGGATAGAATCTCACTAGCAACTAGCAACTATACATAGAATGGATAAAAAACATGCAGATACATTATTACATGGGGAGTGATGTGATAGGACTTGCATCTTTATACAAATACAATATAGCAGACTAATTATGGTTTTGATAGAACCGTTTCCATAGGGACACAAATTTAATTCATATGGATTTTTAAGTATCTGCCCTCAAGAACCACCATAAAGGTAAAGGTTCCCCTTACATATATGTGCTAGTTGTTCCCAACCCTAGGAGGTAGTGCTCATCTCAGTTTCAAAGCTGAAGAGCCAGCGCTGTCCGAAGATGTCTCCGTGGCCACGTGGCCAGCATGACTAAATGCCAAAGGCGCATGAAACGCTGTTACCTTCCCACCAAAGGTAGTTCCTATTTTTCTACTTCTTTACATGCTTTCAAACTGCTAGGTTGGCAGAAGCTGGGACAAGTAATGGGAGTTCACTCCATTACACGGCTCTAGGGATTCGAACCACTGAACTGCCAACCATTCTGATTGATAAGCTCAGCATCTTATCCACTGAGCTACTTGTCCCTTGAACCACCATAGGAAATTCATTAAAGCATGCTAATGTTAGTGTCCTACAAAGTTTAGGGTCAGTTATCAGACCTGGGTACTTGAGAGACCGCTTCCTGCCAGTCACCTCCCAAAGACCTATTAGATCCCACAGACTAGGCCTCCTCCGAATTCCATCTGCCGGCCAATGTCGGCTGGTGACTCCTCGGGGGAGGGCCTTCTCTGTGGCTGCTCCAGCCCTCTGGAACGATCTCCCCATGAAGATCCGGACCCTTACTACCCTCCTGGCCTTCCGCAAAGCAGTTAAGACCTGGCTGTTCCGGCAGGCCTGGGGCTGTTGAACCATCCAGCCCCATTCGAGGTTACGGCTGTTGTATAATTTTAAATTGTTGTTTATATTATTTATTTTTTTTGTATCCCTCCCCCTTTTTTATTGTGAGCCGCCCTGAGTCTCTCGGGAATAGGGCGGCATAAAAACCCAATAAAATCCAAATCCAATCAGTTATACAATTTAGATTTCTTTTTCGGTTAAAGAAGTCTAACTGCTAAAAAAAACCTTTGGCTTGATATCATCCTTCAAAGATCAGGGCTTATGATTCAAACTTGGGAGGTAAGTTAGAGTCCTCCCAATCCATAGGAATAGTAATTCTCAGCATGGTCATCTATGACTAGAAATTATTGGAGTTGCAGCCTGTGGGATTGGGAAGGGCTGCCATAATAGTTGCATAACTCCTAGATTGCATTATTTTTTCTCTACATGATAGAGTACACAAAGTAGAAGGTTCAAATTGGATAGCTGGGTGTTGCTGAGTGACTTTGTTCCGCTTAAACATCCTTGATCATGAGTTCAGATATAGTAAAGAAAGCTAAATCTTGCCTCACATTGGTAATGAAAAGCAATCACAAAAATAGATTCCATATCCACAAAAGACTTTAGGCAATATCTTGATATTCACTTGCATATCTACAAAATATTGTAGATTGGCTCTGGTTCTACAGACAGCTTCCATACATCATGAATGGGACAACTCTTTTCTTGTTGGCTGCACATGGCTTACAGGGACTCTGAGCAGACCATGAAGTCTAGGGGAGATTTGCATCCTCTCGGTCAGTTGATTAACCAACAGCTTTCAGATCAAGGTAGGAAAATAATTAACCAAAATCACTGATAAGGGAGGGGGTAAGATGCACGTTCTCTCCAGATACTTTGATGAAGATCAGCTTTTCTACTAATATGTGTGTGTGTATGGGAAAGGCCTTCATCTTTTCCCCCTTTTCCCCCAACCACCATGATGATACCAATCACAATCATGATTTAAATGCTACTCTAGCTTCCTGTGCAGATGAGAGCAGAGAGTAATCTTAAAACTGTCCTCCCCACATTAATCCAGAAAATAAGAGGGATGCATAGATGTAAATGTGAATATCATGCAAAATGAGCGAGTATGGTGTGCACCCTGACCACTTCCCCCAGAGGGTTCAGTGGTGATACAAGCACCCACAGTGAAGATACAACTCCTTCACAAATGTACATTGTACCTCCATAATGTAAATACAGCCTTAACTAATAATAAGGAAGAGGCAACCAGTAGAAAAAGAATGAGTCATTCAGAGAAGTGTGAAATCTGCAAAGGGAGGGTGAGTTTTCCTGATTAGCATTCACATATCTGCCTTAACTGAATGCTTTGGTTCTCTTTGCAAAGGAGCCTTCTCTTTCCATACATTCTTGTGTAGCTTCATCTTTGAAATGCATGTATGCTGTATATCAAAGAAGAAAGGAAGACATTTCTCAGCACTGATAGATGATATTTCCATATTGATTACTCTTACACTAAAATCAGGGGAAGCTGTTCTGCAAAAGGAAAAAAAATGTGATAGTATCTTAAAAGGAAACAAATAAATGCCTCCTCTTTGTTAAGCAGTACCACTAGGTTTTGAAAGGGTTACTAGGAGAAATAATAAACAGTGCCCTGATGTAGAGAACAGGAGGCAAATCTCTTCCCTAACACTAATGAAACCTTTAATCTCAGACATGTCTGAGCATCAGATGGGGAGTTAGGAGAAGGTTGCTTGGATGCAGTCAACCATCTGCTTTTTGCTCATCCCATTTAAAAGATGGCATATGCACATAGAAAGCTGTCAGATCATATTGTGCTACATTACGTGGGGCATGATAGCTCAGTGGCTAAAGGTGTTGAGCTTGTCAGCTGGAGAGCTGGAGAGATGACAGCCCGGGTTCGAGACCTGAGGTCCACGCAATGGGGTGAGCTCCTGTTACTTGCCCCAGGTCTTGCACATCTAGCAGTGAGAAAGTATGCAAATGCAAGTAGATTAATAGGTACCAGTTCAGTGGGAAGGTAATAGCATTCTGTACACCTTTGGAATCTAGCCATGCTGCCCACATGACCATGGCAATTGTCTTAGGACAATGGCTGGCTCCTTTGGCAAAGAAACAGACATGAGTGCGGTGTCCTAGAGTTTGTCATGACTGACAGAGAAAGCTTTACCGTGTATTACCTTAACCTTTACATTACATTCCATATATTATCTTTACATCATATTAAAGTTTAGATTACATTGTTTTCTAAAACATGCTAGTCACCCCATACTGCAGCTCTCAGAGTAATGCACTATAAAACAGCTAAAATAACATGATGAAATAATCAATGAAGCCATCAGTTCACAGCTGCTAAATAGACAATTGAGATTAAAGCAGCAGTGAAAAAACTGATTCCATCATCATCATCATCTGCTGTTGAGCTGGTGCCTTAGCCAGATTGACATCTCAATGTAGGGTACTAATGATAGGAGTGGCTTGGAAACAAGGGAGAAAATGTCTTGCCATTTAGATTTGAGTTACTTTTTAAGACCCACCTTCTCCCTTGCTCTAAGGATATGCCAGTTTCCCATATAATTGCCCAGTGATTTTGAAAAAAAAAATACTCAGTTGTATGCCTGTCATTCAATGGCATTGATTGATGGCCATGGTACCTTAGAAGTCCCACTGCTGCCAAACCTTTCTTCTTCTCGGGCAAGCATCTTTTCAAACTCAATAATAGAGCAATCCGTTATCTGCAAAAGATCTGAGTCTCAGTCTCTGTCATCTCTAATACAATGGGGAAGATTAACTAGAATTCCCCTGAGCAGCTTCTAATACTATGGGTTTGTCTAACCTAGTGTCCTCCAGATGCTAGGCTTACCCTGTGTTTATTTATTTATAAGATTTGTCTGCCACTTCATTTCAAGGATACTTAAAGTAGCATATAGACAGTAAAAAGGCAAATCATTTCCAAATGAATGAAATTAAAATGTTTATAACAACAATACAAAAACCAAATACAGCATCCCAAATTGAAATTGGGCACTATTGGTTACAACTATTAGCTAAAGGAGAGTATCAAATTAGATGCATCACTGTCACTGCTAACATTTCACTGCTTTGAAAGGTAGTATAGTACACATTCTTTTGCATTATTGATCTTTGGCTCTTGAGGACATGCTAATTCTTCTGTTTAGGTGGTTCAATCAAACATTTCATTTTTGCCATTTTTGTTTTTCATTTTCATTGTCGTTTATGGAAGAATGAAATATTATCCTTATCATATACATAAGGATAATGCTGGAATTGTGTAACTTCTGCCACTATCTGGCCAACCATAGTCCTATTATCAGACAGTTTTCTTGCTTTGATTACATTTTGCTTACAAAATAAGACAGATATTCTTCCAGGCAAGATGCTGTGTGATGAAGAAGTTATTAGGAGATTTCACTCATTTTGGAATTGGCTTGATTCATCAGTATTTTAATTCTGAATAGTACACTTTACCCATATTAAATACAAGGAGAAGGTTAAGAGCTGTTAAAAAGATTTTCCCAGATGATCTGTCTCTCTTTGAGACTCCCCTGCCCATCCCAGAATTATTGGCATGATAAAAAAAGACTTCCTAGGGTCTGACTATGCTGTGAAATGTCTGAAACATGAGTTGCCCCTGTAAGATAGAGATATTCTTGGATGTTGTTGACCTTTAGGGCATTTTGGCACTATCACCATCATATCTTGGCATGTCTTGGGGAATGGTAGATTAGGCACAATGTTTGAAACACATTATAATTTCCATAAATTCCACAGAATTAAATGCTCCCAGAGGTTGGTTTTCTTTCTTGGAAAAACATTGAAAATTAAAAAACAAAACAAAGAAAAAGTAGTTTCTGAAATTGAGGTTCTTTTTTGAATCTTTAGAGTAAGTTTTAAATTACAGCAATAGTTCACAGCTGAAAGGATGTTGTAATGTATGGATTAGAAAATGTGGTCCTGGGAATGACTTTTCTCTCTCTCTCTGTTAACCTATATAGAAGGTCATCTACCCTGCAGCCATAATGTAAGATCTAAGATACATGCTTCTTCCTGTCCCGTTTCTTATTTTCTTAAAATATTTATATATCATTTGTTATATAAATCTCAAACAATAGTGGTACGAAAACAATTCTATAAAGTGAAGAGAATCTATTTCAAAAGTCACCTTTAGCATGAATTAGAGGGCTGGAAATAAAAAAAAAATAAAAAAATTCTAAATAAAAAATAAAAAAAGATATGATTAGAGTGTGCTGAAAATGTGCTCTTGTTTGGATTTAGTGTCCTATATAGAACATGACTGTCCAACAAGCATGGGCTGTCACAGGGAAGGTCCATCTCCACATTGCCCTCAAGTGATGATTTGCAAGCCTTAGAAAACATAATAGGACTTCTAGCAAAGAGCATTTGGGGAACTGATGTAAAGGAAGATTGTTGTGGTTGTGGTTGTTGTTAGTTGCGAAATTGTGTCCAACCAATCATGACCCCATAGACAATGTTCCTCCAGGCCTTCCTGTCCTCTACCATCCTCTGGAGTCCATTTAAGATCACATGGACTGCATCGTTGACTCCATCCAGCCATACCTCATTCTCTATCGTCCCCTTCTTCTTTTACCCTCAATCTTTCCCAGCATTAGGCTCTTCTCCAGTGAGTCCTTCCTTCTCATTAGGTGGCCAAAGTATTTGAGTTTCATCTTCAGGATCTGGCCTTCTAAAGAGCAGTGAGGGTTGATCTCCTCTAGGACTGATTGGTTTAATTGCCTTGCAGTCCAAAGGAGTCACAGAAGTCTTCTCCAGTACCATTGTTCAAAGGCCTCAATACTTTGGCGCTTTGGAAGATATTCTCTGAATACTATTGAAGATAGTAAATGAAGTACTTTCCAAAGTTAAGATTTAGGGGATAATGGGTGTTCCAACTCCTTCTTCCTACTTTCAATGAAACTGTACCTGAGCAGAAAGCACAAAGAGCACAAGTTCTCCTATATAGTATGTAGACTGACTGCTGTAGACACTAGCCAGAACTTTTATGTGAATTGGTAATGATATTCTAATTGCTATCACAGTGTGCTACCTGAATTACCACACATTTGGCACTGACCTTTTTCTTCCAATTAGGCTTGGTATATGTTATTATATTAATTTATTTCTTTATCTTCATCTTTACACTCTAGAATGAAGTCCAAGTGACAATATAAATAGGATTCTCTTTTGTCTCTAATCATCACTAGGAATTATATTTTAATGAACTCAGTGAGATTTTTTGAAAGTGCAAGTATTGCTTCTAGGCAGAGTGAATTTACAGATTGCTGGTTTGTGGCCAATATCCTTCCCCCAATTTCTACATCCTGCCTACTCATTGCTTATCTCTGGAGTAAGACATATTGCTGTTATTTCTGAGATGAGGGAAGAGTTTGGATTAACTGGTTTTCTATATTTTTCAGGAGAAATAAAGGCAGTCTCCAGCCTTAGACCCGAGAGCTGAGGTACAAAAGATTTTGCAGGACCAAAGCAATGATGAACTCCTCTCTTGAACCCCTAGAAAATGCTTCACATGTAGGCATAATCAACCCTTTAATTTTACAGAATTACCATATTTTTCGGAGTATAAGACGCTCCAAAATATAAGACACACCTAGATTTTGGGGGAGGAAAACAAGGGAAAATATCTGCCTCTGCCTCCCAGCAATTTGCCTCCTTGCAACAAACAATATAGACAATATACACTGTTTGTAGTGTTATATTTCAGACTATACTAAGTACTATACTTGTACAGATGCTGTTAAAATTGATGTGCTTTCTGGAAATATAGTTATTCTCTGCTATTTAAAGGAATAGTACTTTTTAGAACAATAGCACTGGGCCTCTTCAGGCATTTATTTTAACAAGCATTTATTTTAACAAGTTTCTTCATTTTGTTAAGTTGTCTAGAATAATAATAAAGTGATCCTTAAAAAATAAGTCTAATAATTTGAACATTCTATAGACATTTATAGTTGTTGTCTTACTTCCTTGCAGCAAACAGCCTGATTAGCACAAGAAAAAAAAATCTTCCTCCCAACAATTTGCCTGGAACAAACAGAAAGTTTCACTTTCAATTTCTCCCAATCATCAGCTGTTAGAGGCTGCAGGGATTGCTATAGCTTATTGAAGCCCCCAAAGAGGTAAATTGCTGGGAGGGAGAGGCCAAAGGGTGGGTGGGGCTACATTCAGTGTATAAGATGCACCCAAATTTTCACCCTCTTTTAGGGGGGGAAGGTGCGTCTTATACTCTGAAAAATATGGTAGTTGGAATGGACCTTGGAGGTCTTCTAGTCCAACCTCCCAAGCAGAAGAACTCATACCATTCTGAACAAATGACTGTCCAATTTATTTTCAAAACCTCCAGTGATGGAGCACTCACAACTTCTGGAAGCAAGCTGTTCCACTGATTAATTGTTCTCACTGACAGGAAATATCTCCTCAATTCTAGGTTGGATCTCTCTATTAAGCTTCCATCCATTACTTCTTGTCTTTCTCTCAGGTGCTTTGGAGAATATGTTGACTCCCCTCATCTCTGTGACAGCCCCTGAGATACCGAAAGATTAGTATTTATTTATCTATCTATCTATCTATCTATCTATCTATCTATCTATCTATCTATCTATCTATCTATCTATTTATTTATTTATTTATTTATTTATTTATTTATTTGGAGTTTTTATATGCCGCCCAATCCCAAAGGACTCCGGGTGGCTTACAAGAAATATAAAAAACACATAACGACAAAACAATTTAAAACAGACACCCCTCATACATTCATTCTAGTCGGGGGCGGACCTCAACAGTGAGGTCAACAGCCCCAGGCCTGCCAGAACAGCCAAGTTTTTACGGCTTTCCTGAAGGCCATCAGAGTGGGTTTGGTCCGGATTTCCGGGGGGAGCTGGTTCCAAAGAGTCGGAGCAGCCATTGAGAAGGCTCTCCTCCGAGGGCCCGCCAGCCGACATTGTTTGGCCGACGGCATCTGAAGGAGGCCCAATCTATGGGATCTTACTGGCCGCTGAGAGGTATGTGTCAGCAGGCAGTCTCGAGGGTATCCTGGCCCTAAGCCATGTAGGGCTTTAAAGGTAATAACCAACACCTTGAATTGAATCCGGAGACCAATAGGTAGCCAGTGCAGCTCATGGAGGATAGGTGTAACATGGGTGTACCTCAGCACACCCAAGTATCTTGTCACCCCTAGTCCTTCTCTTCATTTAGAGTAGATATTTCCAGTTCCTCCCATCGTAATTTGTACGGTTTAGCCTCCAGTCCCCCAATCATCTTTGTTGCTCTTCTCTGCACTCTTTTTAGATTTTTGAGATCTTTTTTGTACTGTGGTGACCAAAACTGGAGACAGTTCCAAGTGAGACCTTATCAAAGCCACAGTATGAAGTGGTATTAGCACTTCATGTGACTTTGATCCTTCTGTTGATGCAGTCTAGAACTGCATTGGCTTTTTTCTGCCAGCTGCAGACACTGCTGGCTCATACTTTTCCCTTCACTCTTCTTTCCAGTTGTTTAGATGAGGTGAAGAATCTTTTTTCCTAATTATCTTTTGAAAGCCAAGACACCAACACAAATATGAATTAAAGAGTGATGGAACTCACTGCCATCACTGTTATTTTATTTAAACTGAATATATTTACATGCTATTCAGACAGGATTAAAAAATACACGAGAACTAGTTTGGTGTAGTGGTTAAGGCATCAAACTAGAAACCAGAAGACTGGTTTATCTTAGACACAAAGCCAGCTGTGTAACCTTGGACAAGTTGTACAGTCTTAGCCCTGAGAAGGGGGCAAGGACAAACCACTCCCAAAACCTTTGCCAACAAGACTGCAGGGATTTACCCAGGCTTTCTTCAAGAATTGCACACAACCAGATGGAAGGAAAACAAACCAACAATATTAAACAGCGGCAGCAAGAGTGATGTTATTTTTTCCAAGTCTATCTCACTATGCTCTAAGGAAGCGAATGACTCAAGAGAGCCCTGCTGTTGTTGATTTGCTACAATGGATACAAGTATATCTTCCAATATCTTTAAAGTAGCCTCATGCAATATACAGTATGTTGTGATTTTGACAAAGGGTAGCACTGTGGGAATAGGTATCTCCAGAGCAGTTTAGTTTGTAAAAGATCCTTCCTCGAAATAAAGCATTTCTGTAACAGCACAAAAGTAATCTGGAACTATGACCTTATTGTTGTAGTGTGCTTCCCCCTCCCCCATGCAGCCCAGTTGAAATTTCTAGAGGTGTACAAAATCTTTGGTTATGAGGAAATATATTTATGAGATCTGTAAAGATATGTTATGCCTTTACGATTATGTGAGGCTTGGCTATTAGTTCACCTGTGCCTTTTTAGCCATTCCACTTGTCTTACATTCTCAGTTCTGTGGTGTACGTTTCTCATACATGGAAGCAGTGAGTCAGTGTCATTTCCTCTCTGTATCTGTGAGTCCACTGGTTATCAATGAACCCTATAATGCTTTTGTTTTAGCTAGGTTTCCTGAAGCAACAGAGAAAAGAAATAGAAGTGTATGACTACACTGGTTCAAGGTTTACTCAGAGTTTTCTTTCACTGCATCAAATTTTGATCGTGCATTGAGAGCTTAGCAGTTGATTGTAGAATTATGTATGGGGATGATTGAGAACCATATACACACAGCCAGACAAAATATGCATAATATGCTTGCACATGAAAATAAATGCACTGGGAAGAGTGCATTCAGACTCAATAAGAAAATGCACCAGTAATATCTGTATAGAATCACTTTATATATGTGCAGAAATGGATTTGTTTCTATCCTACTACCTATGGGCTCTGCCACTACAGAGGCATATCAGCGGTATTCCATTTTAGCTAGCAGATATAATTTGAGAATACAATTGCTCTGTTATTCTCTGTAATAGGAATATTGAAACAGCAATGTTTTGCCTGCCAGAATGCCTGGGCAATATACCTTTTCCAGGATATTTTAACGCTGACAGGATTAACCAATAATTCTAAAAATTAGGTTTCCTGGGACTTCTTGATGTATTCAGCTAAGCATACTGAGGCAATATTTTCCCCATGCACAGAACCAGTCATTGAATACTAAGATGTCACAGAAAGCATCTTTTCCAAGGTTCTAGGTCTCTGTGTAGAACTCAGTAGTTTCCAGAATTAAATTCTAGCATCTGGGAATGGCATTTGATTTGTACTGCAATTGAAAATTAGGAACTAAAGAAGTATAAACATCAGCTATACCACTAATCTTAACCAGAAAAGAGGTACAGTTTGTTGTACTTTAGGTACATAATTCAAAATGTTTGAATTGCAGGTAGGAAAGAACTAGCAGACTGGCAGTATATCCGTTCAGGTACATTAATATTTTGTCTCCAAGTAAGGAAAAAGATGCAAAATGAAGGCTTTTATGACTTAAGAACAAGTGTTGCAAATTTTATTTTATAGACAGGCAACTGGAATGTACTTTTACCAATTCGAATTTCTCTGCTTCCAGGGCTTTATTTTAAGTGCATAAAACAAAGAGTAAGGGTCAGAAAGCCTACAGCAAAAAAAATCTTTCAGCCACAAATGTGGTGTTGCATCCATATATTTTAAGCTTTTGATTTAGAATTTATTTAAAAAAAGAAAGAAAAGAAAACCTCTAAAGTGGGACCAGCTGCACAAATCCCATAAGCCAGACTTTGCTTTCAATTGTTATCAGCAAATGAACCACTCTAGGGTGGGTTCCAGCCATCTCTAAGATCCCTCACTTCTAGCACAGAGTACAGCTGAGTCAACAAAGGGAGGCTCAGCTCAGAAACAGTTTTAAATTCTAAAAAGGAGGAAGCCAGCAAGCTAATTCTCTGGCACCGATGCGTCATATTCTCTAAAGTGCATTTAAGTAATTCTATATTTTGAGCTTAATGGTTCTGCAGGCTCCCATTATTTAGATCAGGCTTCCCTTCTCACACCTTGGGGTTCTCCAGGGGTGTTGGATTTCAACTCCAAAAACACTGAGGCTGGTGGGCATTAGGAGAGATGGTCTAACACAATTGGGCTACTTGAGATGGTGCTATGCATTACTTCTATCATTTCAAAAATGGGCTCAGCCATATCTATTGGATTTAATGAACTGCCTGGAATTTGGGTGGGGTGGATTTCTTTCTGCTCATTCCTGTTCTAAATATTCCGGGAGGAAAAATGAAGGGCTATTAAGATTGAAAGTGTGTAAGGTTTTCCCCATCATCTGAAAAGGGGAAACAAAAAGACCCAGAGTTGGCCCTGACCACGCAGTGAGAATAATGAAAATAGAGCTGGAAGGGACCTTGGAGGTCTTTTAGTCTAACCCCTTGGTCAAGCAGGAAACCATGTACAATTCAAGACTAGCCTCTTCTTAAATACATACAATGATGAAGCACCTATAATTTCTAAAGGCAAGCTGTTCCACTATTAATTGTTCTCACTGATAGGAAGTTTCTCCTTAATTCCAGGTTCCTTCTTTCCTTGATAATTTACTTCCATTGTTTCTTGAATGTGATAATGTGCTAATGATTCACAGGCATCAAAGAACCAACACTCCAAGTTTGTTCCTCCTTTTGGGGGCCTATTTTTTTTTGCATCTCCCAGCTAGTCATGTTTCTGGCAGCAGCCTCAATTCCTGCAAACATGAAGGAATATAGAAATGATTTTGGAGAAGAAATGAATGAACCGTTGTTGTTGTTTAAACATTTGATCATATCCAACTCTTGGCAATTTTATACGCATGTTCTCTCCATGTTAGGTGCTGCCGATGACTCTGTTGGGAGGACGAGTAAATTAAAATGTCATCTAGATAAATAATGACAAACTGGTCCAAAAGGTCCTGGAAGTTGTCATTCATAAAATGTTGGAAGACGGCAGGGGCATTGTTCAGCCCAAAAGGCATCACCGTATACTCAAAATGCCTGTACCTGGTGCTGAATGCCATCTTCCATTCAACCCTGGGCCGGATCTGGACCAGATTGTAGGCTCCACACAGATCCAACAAGCTGCAAAGCCAGAGAGCAGGCTAATCATAAACCTCACTTTATCTCGGTCAATGGGGAAATCCTCTGCTCTCAAACTGATAAACAGCTGGCATGGTCCCAAAAAAGCTGGGAACATGGCTTGGTTGCCATCGAATTTATCAGGCAGTGCGACCGGGCATTTCCTCTGAGGCGGTGATGGAGCAGTGTGAACTTAGAGCTGAGCCATCTGGGCGGCCAGCATAGCTACCTGTTGTGTGAGCTGTGCATTTTCGGCATGAAGCTGCTCCATTTTAGATTAGATGTAAATCTGTTTTAAAAGGCAGGAAACAAACTGTTCTGTCCCAAGCCTCTAACTTATACTGATGCTGGCTTGCTGTCTGCCATGACTAAGGAGGGAGATAGGCAACCCCTTGGTTGGGAGCCCAGAAAAATTATCTCTTAGGAAAACAAGGCCTGAACTCACGGATTTCTTCAAACGTTCGCTACACCTGGATAAATAACTGTTGTTTCCTGCAAAATTCCCCTCCCATCGCCCCACCTATAAGTTCTCTGGGAGGTGCCACTCAGTAGCCACCTGTTTCCTATTTCCTTCTGTGACCCTTTCCCCAAAGCTGCTCCCTCCTCCTCGCAGGCCTACGCATACGTACATCAGGGAAGGCCTCCCTCAGTTCTTCCTCACTGCTCCCTGACTCAGACACCACCTGGTGGCCAACAGGCCTTTCTAGTCCCTGCTCTGACTTCGAACACCCCCCCCCCAGAGTCTTCCTCAGCCTCCAGGGCAGTCCCATAGTGTTCATCGCTGCCAGATTCCACCAACAGCTCAGCTGGCCACTGCTGGGCAACAACAATAGGGTACCTCATTTCAAGCCAGACTTGCTTTGATCCATAAAAATCTAACTGCCAGCACAACAGCAATTTATTGTAAATCTCAGTCTTTTGCTCAGATGCAACTGTCACATTTAGTTAAAACAACATGCTTCTGTTTATTTTATTCAATGGTTTTAATACTTTCATAATCCCTTCCATTTTCCCTGACTAAGCCTTTTCCCTTAATTTAAGATTATCTACTTTACTCAAAGTCTCATTGATTTTGCTGGATTCTATTTTTAAATGTATTTAAGGTTGAAAGCAAAGCTATTTTACAGAGTTAATGGAAAATGCATATGTTCATGCACAAATTTTAGACCATCATATCCCACCCTGGCAAATTCTCAAAAATATTCTAGTTCTATTTCTTCTAGTAGTAGAGATAAGAAATTGTCCTTTATTCTTTTTGTTTGCACATTTGATTCAAAGCTAGGTTGAATATATCAGGGCATGAGAGGAAAATGCCCTATACACTGAACTTCCAGGAGTATCTTGGTTGTAATACAATACCAAGGATGGCTAACAATAATTAACTAAGGTCAGATGACTAACAAAAACATAATAATTGCATGATTCTCGAAGAATGGGTAGACTGATACTGGGAGCAGAGTTATCATACTTATAATTACTATATAGTTACTATAACTTGCCTGCAAAAAAGCCATGGCAAACAATTAGAATTCTCTTTATATTTTCATTACTATCTAGAGATTGTACTCAATCCCATGAAAAGCACACAATTAATTTTACAGGAAACAACAGCATGTTCAGAATTCCAGAGCCTGGACTCTCTGTAAATAATAGTGGACCTGTTCAACAATCTTGAAAGTCTGAATCTTAAAAAGAAGCTCTGTGGTACATTCAACCATCAGCACCCCAGGACACCTATGGTAGGGCTTTCCCTCCTTTGCCAGTATTCCAGTTTAAGTTGACATTAAGTTGTGACTTAATTGGCTTAATTCATCTTCTCCAACAGAAGCAATTGTAGACTAAGCTCTAAATAGGTATTAACCCTACATTCTTTCTACATGTGCTTATCCTTCCTTAACAGGTCCATTTGCCAGATAAAATGCAAAGCTTTATATAGCAATAGCACTTAGACTTATATATTGCTCTATAATGCTTTACAGCCCTCTCTAAGCAGTTTACAGATTCAGCATATTGCCCCCAAAAATCTGGGTCCTCATTTTACCAACCTTGGAAGGATAGGAGGCTGAATCAACCTTGAACCACTCAGAATCCTGGAGTGAGCAGTGAGTTAGTCTGCAATACTGCGTTCTAACCACTGCACCACCATGGCTCATATAGTTTGTTGCCAGTTGGTACTGTTGCTATGTGTGCGCACCATCTCTTTATATTCCCTGGATCAAAGGAGGAAAACTTCTCCATTTCCTTTTGAAGAGAATTTTCAGAAATGTATTTTGATAAGCAGAATGTCATCACTATTCATTGCTGATCTTGGGTGTTGTTAGAAAAAGAGTCTTCTATTTCACAAACACCACAAGTATTCTTATTTATATGATCGGCTTAGTTTTTACATACAGGAGGGCTAAGTTTTTATATTATCAAAAGTTAACCAGAAGCAAGTGTTTCATTTGCAAAGCTTTTCACACCATCCAGGTTTATTAACAGTTTCATGAATTATTTCGAAGAAGGACCTGGTTGCCTCCGTGCTACACCAGTCAGCTCTATATTGAGCAATTTTTCTTAATTAGAATTTTAATTTTGTTCATATTTTCCCAAGTTACAAAGTAGTATATTAACTTTCCCAGAGTTAATCTGTTTCCCAGACTCTTGAGTTTCTCAAATTAGGTGGTCTTTTAGGGAACCCACTTATCTGGCCAAGCACTGCTCAACATGAATTATTTATGTCTATTTATCTGTATTTGGACTGCTTCTGTATTCTGAATCTCTCTCTGGTCTGTAATTCATAAGTGAGTTTTCATCCACTGGGGAATCTAATAATAATAAAATAATAAAATATGAACTAGAGCTAAGCATTTATGTTCCCCTGAAATTTCAGAGCTTTTAAAAATAATCCAATAGCTTTACAGGATAAAACATCTTTCCATCCTCTTTTTCTTATAGATGTACTTACAGGATGGATTGTTATATTGGAGAATTTCACTTTTTCTATGTTTCAAGACACCCCTCCCTTGGCTGACTTTCAGATCTGTTTATGGGAATTTTCAAGTATTACATTTGCAGTTCCATTTAAATTCCCATTCATCATTATGATCAGGTGGACCTAATTCCCTTTAAAAAAAAAGAAGAAAATAACAACTTTGGTTTTATTTCTTTATGATAAATATTAAAAAATGCAAGAATGCATTTGAATTGGCACTTACTGTTTGCTAGAATTGGCTTCTGTTATATTTGTGGGTTTAGAAATAGTCCCTAAATGGCAAGAAAAGACTTGGAATTTTTTCAAGAAGCTTTGAGGGATGTAATAAAGAAATAGCAGGAGAGGCAAAAATAAAATAAAATGAAATAATGTACCACGTTAGAAACGATTGGTTTTGTTTGCCTGCTTATTTTTTTCCCCTGTTTTGGAATGACTAAGTGGCTTTTTCACTTGCTATTCCTTCCTTGCTTAGAATTGTTTGAAAAGTCTCAAAGACTCTTCTGGTACCTTAAAACTAACCAATTAATATTTGCATAGTAAACATAGATCTCCGTCTATTACATCAAATGCAAGTGAATCATGATGTATTAACAATAATGGGATAATAAATTGTTTAGTCTTTAAGGTGCCACAAAGATTATTTTTCTCATTTTTGCTGCAAAAGACCTATATGGATATTCTTCTGGAAACACTTGGGAAGTCTGATTTCAAGTGAATTTATTAGAAAGATATTTAGAGGATTGAGTTGACATTTTTTAAATGAAACTTGTAAGGACAGTGTTTTTTTCTATAGGCTCAAAACTCTTGTCAATTCATCATATGGAATGTTGGCCAGTTATATGGAGTCCAATAGTGTTAGAGAAGAGAAGAGAAGAGAAGAGAAGAGAAGAGAAGAGAAGAGAAGAGAAGAGAAGAGAAGAGTTAATCTTAACAATGTGTGGAGGATTTGTGAAGTGGAGATGGTAAGGACATGCCCAGTGCATAAGAGAAATGGTAAGACTGCATAACAAATGGCTCTTCTTATGAACAGTGAACTGGTGTTTGTCCTTTAACTCACTGGACAGTAGTCAAATCTGCTAATAGCAACAGCACTTAGACTTATGTACCGCTTTATAGTGCTTTAAGCGGTTTACAGCATAATCTGGGTCCTCATTTTACCCACCTCAGAAGGATGGAAGACTGAGTAAACCTTGAGTTGGTGAGGATCAAATTGTCAAACTGCAGGCAGCCGACAGTCAGCAGAAACAGCCTGCAGTGTTACATTCTAACCACTATACCATTGCAGCTCTAATAAACTCACTGGTTATTGACTCAATGATTGTATACTTCACTCTGAATTTATGTAATTTCAGAAGCAGGAACAAAAGCAAAGGGGTTAAAATATAGAAAGGTAACCGTATCTGTGGTTCTGGACAGTTCTGGACCATGGTGTTTTATAAAGGCCCAGAAATGAATTCAGATTATTCTGCACAATGCACGATTTGACTGTGCTATCTTTATCCTGGGGTTAATGTGCTTCTCTAGTTTTGTTCTTGGAAAAATACATGTTGGCATAAACCATTGCTATGGCTTAATCTGGTTGATTTAATGCTAATCACAGCCTGTTTGCAAGCTAATCCTCTTTCTCAGCTCATCCGTCCGTAACATGGATGTAGCGTTTTTCTGAAACAGTGCTAAAACTATGTTCAAAAATAGCCCAGCTGAAAAGTAGAAGGTTTAGTGTGATGAAGTGGGGAAAAAGCCATATTACTGGGAACTTCATCCTTACTAGTGCTGCATGGTAGCAAATGTAGTCTTCTCCTTGTGGTTGTCAGAACCCAGAGTTGAATGGCCATGGAGGATGCAAATCATGATTGGTCCACAGGTAAACCCCGTGCGCCCAAAACTGGAACAGAGAAAGCAAAACAGCATTGATTTCACCCTTTTCCATGCAGATCACACAAATAACTGTGGAGCATTGCATCAACAGCCATAGAACCGGAACTGAATGATATCACTTAGCAATAGCACTTAGAGTTATATACTACTCCACAGTACTTTACAGCCCTCTCTAAGTGTCAGTATATTGCTCAAAACAATCTCCATCCTCATTTTATCCACCTTGGAAGGATGGAAGGCTGAGTCAACCTTGAGCCTCCCAGAATTGAACTCCTGGAGTGAGCTGAATTAGCCTGCAACACTGCATTCTAACCACTGTGCCACCACGGCTCCTGATATTGGCTCTAGAAGCACTTACATACCAGGCTATAATTGGAGGGCTCATGCATAAGTCCTCAGAAATAATAGTCAATAGTAAAGCAAAGCAAAAAAAAAAATGCTTCTGCAAAATGCTTTGTGAATAAAAGAGGCAGGTTAAGCTAGAAGTTTTTCCCAGATGTAATTGCCAATCTGTGCAGCCCAGGCAAAAGAACACTAAATGTAAAACACAGATCTAGTGATCTTTCAAAAGCCCAAATATACCTGACAAATAGAATGAAAAGCATCAGTCAGGCATTTCACAAGGAAATACCTCTGTGGAAGATAAACAACTTGGTTTTACTACAGCCCAGACCAAAATGAGGGTATAAGAAGTCCAGTGGCTGAAGGATATAGGACCGTGATGGCAAACCTATGGCACGTATGCCACAGGTGGCACGTGGAGCCATTTCTGAGGCCACACAACGCATTGCCCTGTCAGCTCCAGCGTGCATGTGTGCACTGGCCAGCTGACTTTGGCCTTCATTTTTGGCTGTTTTTCACCCTCTAGAGGCTTTCCTGAAGCCTCTGGAGGGAGAAAAATGGCCCTAAAAGTTTGGGAACAGACTTCCGGGTTGCCAGTAGGGCCATTTTTCATCCTCCAGAGGTTTCAGGGAAGCCCCCTGAAGTCTCCAGAGGGCCTTGGTGGTGGGGGGGAGGAGGCCATTTTTGACCTCCCTGGGCTCCTAGAAAGCCTCTGGATCCTGGGGAGGGCGAAAAACAGGTCCATCGCATGCCAAAAGTGGGATTGAGATGAGGGGAAAGTCATGAGGACATGGAAATAAAAGGTGGTTACGGGTCATTTTTTTTTTTTTTGTTATAGTTGGGAGAAAAGGAAGAAAAACTCACAGGAAAAAAGCATCTCTATAGATATTACTTCTTAAGAGAAATAGCAGCTTAGAGAAAAAGTGTAAAGTAGTAGAAGAGTCTATCACTCTGCCTTAATGTCTTTGAAGCAAATTTCAAATTTGCTATTTGGTTAAATATGATTAATTTGTCTGTTTAGATCCAGTCCATATTCATTGGGCAGCCATATTTCAGTTCTTTCTGTTCATTCTAAAATAATTCATTCAGCCAAAATTCATTAGTGACTTTCCTTAGCAGTTCCCAGACCGGACCACAGAATTGGCTTTCTTCATAGTAACTGGAAATTTTTAACAGGAGTTACAGTTAGAAAATAACTTTCATATGCATTAATACCAAAGAGGCATGCAAACTATATTTTATATTCTATTGTGTATTATGTGTTGGTTTCAATAGAAATTTTCTGACATTTCTTTCCAATTGTGAAGTGGAGGGGAGGAAAAAGAAGATTCAAGGCACTTTATAGAAGTCAGCAAATACCATTTAGACTAATTTTCAGATTTAGGAGCATAGGCATTTTTCATGACTAAGGATGAAATATGATTCTGTTAAAGATCTTCTGGAAGTGAATTTGGGTATTTGTTGCCATAGCAGGTGATTTTTTTCTTCCATTCAATCATGTTGGATTCTTAGAGACTTGGCAGTTTCCTTGGCAAGATTTTTCCGAAGTGGTTTGCCGTTGGTGGAACAAAATCTGGCTAATATTCATCCTTTCTGGGGAGGAAAAATCTGTAGTGGATATAACAGAGTTTCCACTAGTGTCTACATTTTACAAGGAGCTTGAGGGTTTAATTTTTACCCCCCCCCCCAAAAAAAAGCTTGGTGCATCCAAGAATGTTACATAGTCATGGCCTTTCCAAAGATCTAAAAAAGAAATTTCTAGTCTTCAAAAATAACTATATGGTACAGAAAGCTCACTCAGTCATTTAAAAGTAAACATTTAAAAAAAAAAATCAGAAATGGGAAGGAAATCGTGTATTTTAAAAAGTTAAATTGTTTTGAGCCGAGGTGGAGCAGTGGTTAAATGCAGCACTGCAGGCTACTTCAGCTAACTGCAGTTCTGCAGTTCGGCTGTTCAAATCTCACCGGCTCAGGGTTGACTCAGCCTTACATCCTTCCGAGGTGGGTAAAATGAGGACCCGGATTGTTGTTGGGGGCAATATGCTGACTATGTAAACCGCTTAGAGAGGGCTGAAAGCCCTATGAAGCGGTATATAAGTCTAACTGCTATTGCTATTGCTACTGCTATTGCTATTTTGAATTTTGAGCAATCAGATGCAGGAGCAGATTTTACACTAACTATATATTTCTGGCTTCTTAGGAGAAAATATCCTTGAGCTAAACTTGACTCCTAATGATTCCATGAACCAGTTTTCTTGACAACAATATAGAGTGGGGGTTGCACATGCAGGATATTTTTGCAAATTCCAGGATATTTTTCAGCTTCCTAGTCTAGTCTACTGCTCTGCTCTGATCTCTCCTGGTGATGAAATACTAACTGTCCCATCTTATATAGCTTCAGAGAGGTGGTGCCTTCTCTAGCATAGTCACTTGCTGAGTGAAGAATTATACAGAACAGATCTCCCAGAGCTATTCACCCATAGTCACCATAGATTCTACAGCTAGTATTTCACTTTCCATCAAAGGATCTATGCTCACTTTAGGGAAGGGAAAGGGTTATGTTAGATGAGCAGGAGCGGGTCCTTCATGTCTTTTAGAGAAGGTTACTGAGTGGGCTATAGCTCCGAAGGCCTTTGAAAGAAATCATCTGGACCCTTTCCATTTGGGTTTCAGGATGGGTAGTAGTGTTGAGGATTACCTTTGGAGGGTTAGTGAATGTACATTAATCCTGGCTTGTGTGGACCTTTGGTGGCATCCAGTATCATCAACTGTCATATCCTTCTGAACTGCATGATAGGGTTGAGAATGGGGGGGGGGGGCACTGTTTTGTAATGGTTATTCTGCTTCCTCTGTGGCTGGTTCCAGTTGATTTTAGTAATGATGGACAGTCATCTAGCTCTAGAGACCCCCATTATGTGATACGTCTTAGGAATTATCTTTCTCTCCTTTTCAATCAATAAATAAATGAGGGGAAGCTAACTGCTGTAGCACAGATGTGCTCATAATTGTTTTTCACTCATATATCTAACTCTGAAAAACAAGGAAGATTATTCTAATCAGAAAAGGTCTTTGTGAATTATCATCTGCCTTAAATAATAGTGTGAGAGTTCCTCAGAATGTGTACAGGACATAATTCTTGAGGAAGATACATTTTTGGATGGAGAAACTCACTGTGTCAAATCCATACAGGCAAGGTTCCTGAACTCCCAGGCTGTAGACCACTATCAGGCGTGACCCATTGAGACCCAGGTTGCAGAATCTGCACATGCGCTCACCTGCTACTCACATGGAACCATCCCCTCCCCCCCGAGCTGGTCTGCAAAACTGGACAGGTTGGAGGCCGCTGCATAAAGGCATGCATTGGCAAACAGAATGAAAAAAGAGGTGCAATGCAATTTTTGGAGAAGACCATTGGGATTAACTTTTCAGCTTTCAGAGAGGGAATTTCAGCACCTTGTTTCAAGTGGTTTGCTGAGCTAGACATATATGTAATGATGATTTCTCAGGAGAAGGAAAAATATAAGGCAAATAACACAACATCCAGTAAGCCAAAAGTTCAGTTGACAAATGGTGGCCTATCTTGCTCCAAACAGAGGCGAGCTGGTGCCATTGCCAACCACTGGCCCTAATTCTGTAGTTATGATTCAGCTTCCTTACTAATTGCTACATGTGAAATTAGAGGCTCTGCTTATTTTATTCTGAGAATGATATTAACAGAAATGGGGATTTTCTGTTTGGTTTGCCAGCACAGCTGATGATTGTGTAAACACTTTCTGGCATAGATTTCCCAGTTTACTGAGATCAGAGTTCATCAGGGTTGCCTACATCCCTGTCTGACGCACTCCTTTGATTAACCCCATGGATCTGCTAATCAGGAGGTCACTTGCTGGTCAGAGGTGTGCTTATGGCACGCTTCCTGATGTGCTGTGTGTTATTATGGCAACTGTAAATGCCACATGTAGCAGACTTTGAGAATGTGTTTGGAAGTCTAGTGATATAATTAGGATACATTATCCTCAAATGGAATATGCCAGATGACATTCAAAAGACAATAATAAGGTTCTTCCCTCATCCCACCCCTTCTGTTTCACTTTAGTGTGCTGACCATCAGCGCAAAATTCAGAATTCCCATTTGTTGTTTTATTTAGTTTACGTTCTCCTTCAAGGCAATTAAAGGCAGATATTTTACGCTATACGCAACTATAATAAAGCACTAATGAATAGGTGCAAATTAAGTGCTGCACAGAGGCAGCTTACATGGGGAGCAATTGATGGAAGCACCACACGACAGATGTCGCGTTCGCCTTTTTTTTCTCAATGTATAAAAATAATATTTAGCAAGACAGCGTGGGTGCCACAAGTCGAAACATGGCATTAAGAAAAGAAATACTGTATGTATATGTATGTGTGTGTGTGTGTATATATATATATATATATATATATATATATATATATATATATATATATATATATATATATATATATATACACATACATACATACATACATACATACATACATACATACATATATATATATATATATATATATATATATATATATATATTTCTATACCGTTCAGGGCCTCAGGAAGTAACAAAGGAGCTGCAGAGTAATTTAATCAAGTGAGCACTAAGTGCTGTGCCTAGAATGTAAAATGTGCATGTGGCTTTTCTCATTTAGGTTTTTATCCTTTTATTGTACAACTCATTTTGGGAACTACTGCTTTTACAGTTGTAGTATGCATACAAGTATGTTGTGACATTGCTAATCAGCTAAAAATTTCAATAAATGGCTGTGCTAGTTATGAAGTCATAGCATCTGCCAGCACCTGGATGAAACTTGGCTGATCTGGATAGGATTGTGCTAGGAAATTCCAGAGAGTAGAGTAAACTGGGAAGTTGAGAAAACAACATGGGAGATGCCAATCACAAACCATTTCTCTATTGTTGCCAAGAAAGCTATATAGATGTTGGATTATTGATCTTACTTCCTAACTAGGAAGATTAGAATATGGCTTTACTATATAATTGCCCTGCTTCACTTACAAAACGTTGGTAGTGATCTACCTTTTGTCAATGTCTTCCACCTCTATCCCTCCTCTCTTTGGCTACATTGTGAGAGGATGTTGTTGGATCTTTGGTCCCACTGTGATCTTGATTTGGATAAGAACTTCCTCACTTCCCTGAATGCGACTTCCATGCTACAAATGAAAGGAAGCAGGTGGTATTTACTGGTTCTCTGGACTACTCAAAATGTCCCCTACTTGTTCTCCAGAACTGGTCAGAACCTGCTGAATACCACTCCTGGCACAGTGGAAAAAAGATCCTCTTATTCTACCCAGATTAGATGGGGTTCTATTTGCTTTTTAATCTGTCTTTTTAAAGTAATGTGTCATTTTCCCTTTGACTCTTTGCACATGAATTTCAGATTGACAGAATTGTCAGTTTTGATGTATAATGTTAATCCCACAGGAAATACTTGCCAGGATGTGTTTTGAATTATACCATGTGTACCTTAAACTGTGTGGCATAAAAAATTTACTGAGATTCCTTTTCAGCCTCCAACTCTGTCTACACTGTGGTGTATCTGTACTGAAGAGGAGTATAAACACAAATTGTGTGTGTGTGTGTGTGTGTGTGAGAGAGAGAGAGAGAGAGAGAGAGAGAGAGAGAGGGAGGGTGGGGGGAGGAGAGAAGGTTGACTAGTGGTTGAAAATATTCTAGTAAATCAGGGTACAAAAGAGCAACAATTTTCTTGATTTGAACCCCTGTAGCAACCCCTGTAGCATAGATCTTTGCTTTGTTTCAAAAAATGGTGGGGGAGCAGTTACAGTAAGTGAGAATTCAAGTGTACAGCAGGAATGCATAAAATATAGATAGGAAAGAACTGAAATGTGAATACTTAACTAATTTCAGGAAGACCCTTCAGGTAATAAATTCAGGCCATGAATCCTGTTTGGTTTGTGAGCTAAATGGGAAAGGAAATATATTTTCATCCTCTGTTCCCCCACAATAGCCTGCTATTAACAAAATCATTCCAGACAAAGTCTGGAAGCCACAGTTTTGTACTTAAACAAAACTTCAGTTCAAGCCATACTGAGTTGCAAGTCTGCATACATGTCCTGGGTGAACTATAATGATTAAGATATTGTGTTCCAAGGAGGACTATTAGTATAAGACAGAATGCCCCCATTTATTCCGTCAGCATAGGACTAAATAGGACTTGACTCTGTCTTGTTGACCGTTCTTCATTTAAAGCTTGGTGCTTTAGGCTGACCCTTGCAGAAGGGAAAAGGAAATTGATGTCGTATTACTGAAGTCTTCTGCCTCACTTTCTATATTTTGCAGAATCCTTCAAACCTAGGTGGAAGTTATTTAGGGCTGAAGAATGCAGAATAGTTCAAACAAAAGAGGAAATTGAATAGAATCAATTCTGTGGATAGTTTTTGGAAGGGAATGTTGCTTTCTGGTAATGCCCTTCATCAAAGGCTGTAATTCTCTTCTGTGGAGTATGCAGCTATAGGTTGCCTATCTTTCTGTCTCAATGTTGTAAGAGACCTTAGTATCAGTTTGCGGTACAGATACTAGAGACAAAACTTCCCAATGTGAGATAAGGAAACAGATGCATATTTCAGGAACAAACAATGGCAATTCCATTCCATCTTCTTTGCTTGAACACCATCATCATCACTATCATCAAGCAACCTTTTGAACTCTACCTTTCCAGTGTAAGGGATCCTCCTGCATGAAAGCAAGGAATTTATGAGTGTAGGAATAGCCTCCCACCAGAAATTTAGATGATACCATAACTCCTGAGTTTGACAAAAGCTACTTAAATGGAACTGTTCAGAGGGCCTTTGGTTAAGATCTGTCCTTGATATGCCTAATTTTTTTTTCCAATGTTAGATTAAATTATTCATTAAATCACTTTTTAAAATTATCATCATACTTCATTTTTATGCTATGATTATGATTGATTTTTGTTTCTTTCATGGTACCTAAACATGAGTTGGTATGGAATATGGCAGTATATAAAAAGTAAACTGGGAATGTGGTGGCTCAGTGGCTAATATGCAGAAGGTCAGCAGTTCAGTGGTTCGAATCCCTAGTGCCGCATAATGGAGTGAGCTCCCGTTACTTGTCCCAGCTTCTGCCAACCTAGCAGTTCGAAAGCAAGTAAAAATGCAAGTAGAAAAATAGGAACAACCTTTGGTGGGAAGGTAACAGCATTCCGTGTGCCTTTGGCGTTTAGTCATGCCAGCCACATTGCCATGGAGACATCTTCAGACCGTGCTGGCTCTTCGACTTTGAAATGGAGATGAGCACTGCCCCCTAGAGTTGGTAATGACTAGCACATATGTGCAAGGGGAACCTTTACCTTAAAAAGTAAACAAATTACATTTAAAAACAAGAGGATGGAATCATAAAAGCTGAGAATTATACTTCAATAGCATTAGCTGGCGTGTTGTAGTGGTTAAAGTATTCCACTATGACTCAGAAGATCCAAGTACAAATGTGTCCTTAGCCATGAAAATGTACATCTGTTGCTGATGTGAGGAAGAAAATTGGCAGTGCTATATACGTACATCAGATTTTGCCCCTTGGAGTAAAGACAGGAAATAAATCTAATAAGTAAAATCATTATACTTAAATCTTATACTTATATGTATGCTGATAATGGTCAAACATATTTATGAAGTCTGAAGATATCTCAAAATGTCAGCAATTGCACAGTAAAATTTAGCCTGCAACATAGAGATTTCTGTGGATATGAGCAAAAAGAAGTAATTTTGCTCTTAGAATATAAACACATTAAAAAGAACCAGCAATTTCCCAACTAATGTGTGGGTGTGAAGAAATTTTTCTTTTCACCTCTAATGGAAGTATTAAAAATAGTTTAATAGGATAAATCTTCCCACTTTTTTTCCCTTTGAGTAATTGACTATGGTGAAGCCAAATGTTGGCTCTGACGGTGGCTACAAGGAGAAGATAGAACAATAGATGAAATGGAATGAGGGTGACATTTCTTAACATAAAAGAATACATATAAAAATGCTCCCGCAAGAGTCTGAGTAGCTTTTAAAGGGTGATATAAGCCATGATGGTGCAGTGGTTAGCATGCACTATTGCAGGTTAATTCTGCCAACTGCCAGCAGTTCTATCCTGATTGGCTCAAGGTTGACTTAGCCTTCCATCTTTCCAAAGTAGGTAAAATGTGCACCCAGATTGTTGGAGATAATATGCTGACTCTACAAACTGCTTAGAGGGGGCTTGAAAGCACTATGAAGCCTCATATAAGTCTAAGTGGTATTGCTATTGCTATATACAAATGACTATTTCCTCAAAGGCCACACCCTTCCAAGTGAGTTGGGGAAATATTCCAGGGTTATTTCCTCTTGCAGTTACAACCAATTTTGTTGTATTTAGTTTGTACAATGACAATAAAGATTATACTTATACTTAAAACTATGAATGGGTAAGGAAGTGATTTAGAGTGATCTCATGGAGAGTGTTAAACTACCTAAGACACTCAAATCCAGGAACATTCAGTTATCCAGAAAATAGCTCTGGGTGATCATTGATCATATAGTCTACCTGTATATCTACACTTAGAAAGTAGAAGAAATGACAGAAATGACCCAATTAACTCCGAAAATAATCAAACGAAGCAATATCCCCACCACTAACGCAAAGGAGAAGTAGAAAAAGACCACAATGACAACAAAATGGACAACAAAATATCCCACCAACTATGGCTAACTTTGTGATAGCAAAAATGTACATCCTTCACTCTTAATAAGTCCATCATCCTTTTAGCATTGTTCTAGGAATAAAATTAAAAGAAGGCAAACAACAAACTGTAAGCTCCTTGGTGTATGCAACAGTTGCCGTTTCCCTGTCTTCCCATCCTGGCTGTTACCTTCTTCTTGTATTAAGATGGGGCAAAAACTATCTTTCTTTTGTGTCCATTTCTATCTGTTGCGACAGCATAAAGCAGTAATAACCTTCATAGCATCCCTCCCCTCCCATAATCCCTTTTAATTACAGGTAAAATATGTGTTCCTATCTTACCCAGGTGGATATTTGGGGAGAAAATAATATACTTGTTTGTTGCACACACTTATACAATAGAAACAAATTGTCTAAGGAACTTTCTGAAAAATGCAGCAGTTTATACACATATTCAGCTGCAGAGGAGTCAGCACATATCACAAAATCTAAAATATGTCAATTATCTTCCCAACATGTGAATTTCATTAGCTGGTTAAATGGTACCTATTACTGTATCTAGCCAGCTGAGGGATTTCCAGTAGGAAATGTGATACAAGAAAAGCTTACAGATCTTACATTCTTGAAGGCCGCATGGAATTCATGCTGATTTAGTATGATAACGGTAGGCTCAAACTCATCTCTTTGGCTCTGTATGATTAAATCTTTCCCAAAAAGACGGGAGAGGCAGCTGCCATAAAATGCTGGGACTGGAATACGTTCTATAACCCCTAACGGCTTAAGTCATACACATAAGGAATAAAATGCTAAGCCATGGAAATGTTCAAAACAACAAACAGCTCTATTGCTTTGTGGATTTGGGTACTAAATATAGTTGCTCTTTAAATGTTACAGATTAAATTTAGTTGTAGGAGACAAAGTTCTAACACGAATTGGAAAAGGAGTCTAAAGTATCCAAAGTTATATGAAGGCTCCATCTACTTGTTGCTGCTCTACTGGAGCCAAATTCAAATGAACACACACACACACACACACACACCTCTACAAGGAACCTCTCACCCCACACCCTTCTATAATTCTGTCAATCTGCGTGATGTTGCAATTCTTCTGGATGCCAAAAATCTTAGTACAAATGGAAGGCATTCAGTATGTGACTAATGGTTTTCCTGGTGTGATACAGACCATATTGCAATGGCAATGTTCCTCCTAGAATGAACAGCTTCTGGGAAAATCTTCACTGGGATTTATAGGGGTCCATTCCTAACTATAGTATTGCCAAAACAATAAAATGTCTGCAAGCATTATGGGTATCCAAGGAGCAAAGGATTTTTTTTTTAAAAGCATGCTGTTGCAAAGAAAGCTGTGCCCTTTCGTATATCAGGTGTGACAATGTTATCACCTCTTCAAGGTAGGCCAGGCCAGGAAACAGACTTTATTGTTTGTTTGTAGGATATAATAATAGAAAGTTGAAAGTCTGTCAGAGTTATTTCATACTGAATCAAGGTAGAATTACTTTAAGTTATTTTCTGATGCTCAGAGTTATATACTTAAAATGCCAATAAAGGGGAATATTTGTAGCTCGAGATTGACATGAAAGGTCCTTGGTGCTCTCTGAGCTAGGTTGTTTTCTTCCAGATGTTTCATTACCCAAACTAGGCAACATCATCTTTGCACTTTACAAAATCTATGAGGGGATTGATGTAAATGGTGATTCCAGCATTTTAATGCCTCTAATGCCCACCTATTGCATACCTTATTTTACTCCCACCCTGGGAATTATTTGAATCAAAATAATTGAACTTAACCATTCACCAAATAATTTGAGTCCATTTTAGTGCACATACAAAGGCCAGAGGAAACCATCTGTCCTAGGAGTATTAGCGTTATTTAACCTCTTTTTCTGTAGTGACATCTTTAATATAACAGTTCCAAAAATGCCTCCAAGGATGCCAGAGGAAATTCAGATCAGATTTAGCATCTGTAGTCTTTTCATGATAGTCTCCAACAACCAATCCCATTGGGATGAAAGGAAATTCCACTGCATCTTCTTTTTACCAGTGGATATTTGGGACAGTCCTAGAATATTCCTAAAATATTCTACCTTAGTCCAATATTTCAGCAAAGTTCAAATCTTGTCCTGAGATTTGCTACAAGTCTACTTCTCCTGAAAGAGTAAAATTGTCCTGTCCCCACAATGTTCATCAACTAGTGGTGGTTGGAAACAATGCCAACTTGGTTTTGTTTTTCCCACTTGACCTTTCTACTTCTTGCACTTTCTTCTCCTCCAAAGTGAATTTTGTTCTGATATAGGCTTCCTAAGACAGTAGAAAGCACACACTTAGTCCCCAAAACCCTTTTTTTATTTCAACGGCTGTGAGTTATGTTCTTTCACAGCCTGTAATAAGTCATAAATAGTTTGTAAAGAGTCCAACAGAAGTCTGCCAAAGTCTTTTGGGATTGGCAATTAGCTTAGCAAGGCCACACCGAGCACAAAGTCAAAATGGAGCTTCAGACTTTAAACTGACCAGAACAAACAAAGTTGCTTCCTGCAAAGGCTCACATGACTTTGCTCCTTTTTTATGTCTTATGGGAAGGGTCAATAATCTCCAAGCCTTATTCCCTAGTCACCCCTTTTGTCTTAATTGTTCTTGTCTTCTGGCTGCTCTGAGCATGCACAGCACTGGGAACAGTCTCCCCCTGTTCCTGTGTCTCACTGATGTCTGATTCTGGAGGCTCCAGAGACAGCACGTAACTCCCAGATGGCCCTGGCCCCTTCTCTGCCTCTGATGCAAAGCCCTTATCCGAGCCTTCCCCAGACTTCAGGACTGGCCCATGTTCCTCCCCAACTTCTTCATTGCCCTATTCTGCTGTCAGCTCTGCCTGCTGCTGGCAGACCACAACAAATTTAGAAGAAACAATGGTGAATAAACATTCTCCTTAAACCAGAAAAGGTGATTTGGAAATGCATAAATAAATCATTCAGTATTACTTAAGAAGGCGAAGAACTTAAGCTCACCATGGGCTGAACTCTATTTCTGTCAGCTAATACTGGACTAGGACCAAAGTAGATTGCATTAAGTAGATGCTAGATTTCCACACACACCTTCATGCTGCGTGCTTGGAGTTAATCCATGCTAAGAAATGAGGATTTGAAAAGGCAGAGATTTAAGGGACAAAGTCTGTGATTACAGTCCTAGTGAAACAAAGCTAAAAGAATAGAGAGCTAATTGTCTCCTAATGGAGTGTACGCTCCTGTCTCATCCTTTTGATTTGGTAAATGCAATGGGACCAGATGTGGGAGTCCTTAATTCCTTTTATGTAATGATGAATCCACATGTCTCCAGGCGGTCAAGCGATCTCATCAACATCTCAGCAGGACAACTTTGAAAAAAAAGGGGGGGAGAGAAATGGAAGGACTGTTTCACAAGGCTAAATTCAAATTGCCTGTAAAATGAAAACAAAGATTGCCTTTGACACGAGGGAAGGCAGGCAAATGGGAAAGATTCTGCCTTGATGGAGTAGGTAGCCTTTTGCCCCTCATTACAAATTGGGCACAATGAAGAAATATGGCAGAAATTCAGACAGTCATTAAAAGGTTGATTCTCCTATTTGTTGAATACCTCAAGATAAACTTTGTAAAAACAGCCTTCTTAATTTCATATACTTGATCAGAATGAACCATTTTGGCTGCTTGACCAATGTTTAATACTCTCATGTAACAAGTGGCCACACCCAAAGACAGAACCTGACAATGTCAAAGGGAGGTTTCTGCAACAATGGCGAAAGAAAATAATCCCGCTTCGGTGGCAGTATTAATGTAGGAGTTTGCAATAGGTGTGATGCCTGTTGGACAGATGCAAGGAAAATACTGTTAGTTGGAAGATAAATGGAGTTCCCATTGACAAATGTGGAATGCATGCATCTTTAGTCTGATTGGCATAGGGTCTCCTTATGCTAGTAAAATAAAAGAATGGATGGGGCAAATGTGGAGTGATTTACAGCAGTGTATAAATCAGTAAATGGTGACAATAGGCTACTTTGCAAAACATAATAGGAATCAAGGCAGAATGATTTCAAAGGTAGTTTCTACTCTGTTGCCCTGAAAATAAGACTTCCCCGGATAATAAGCCCAATCGGGCTTTTGAGCACATGCACTGAAATAAGCTCTCTCCCAAAATAAGCCCTCCTTGAAAATATTGCAACACAGAAGCAGCCATGAAGTGACCATGCTCGCTGCCTCCTGCACCTCAAAAATAATGAGACTTCCCCTAAAATAAGGCCAAGCATTTATTTTGGGGTTCAAAAAAAAACCCTGTCTTATTTTCGAGGAAACACAGTACTAGGTTAGAAGCCAGTAAGAGGTTCCTGGATTCCTGGTTTTCTGTATTATGATTTCTTCTTCCCTCCTTCTTCAATGTTCTTTCTACTCCAGTTACCCTTGGAAGTATTGTTTTCTGAAAGCACACAATAAAATCCTTAACTTTTTTAGCTGGAACGTAAGCCACAAGAAACAAAATATTGATATGAATTTATAGCAAAGAATTTCAATGCATTTAAAGTCAAATAATGGCACTCTTAGTAATGCTATACTACTAGTAGAATTTTTTCCCAGTCCCAAGAATTTTCCAGATCATGTATTTTTTAAAGAAAAAAGAATAGGCCAAAATGTGTTTCCCATGATTGGACTTCCTTATCATTAGCAGGAATTATGATATGAATACGACTAGGGCTGATAATCTAGTCTACCCTCTATTTTACTGAAAAGCTTTAAGTGACTAAAGCCATGATGTATAATAGAAAGTAATATTTATGGGCCCATAAATATTGACTACAATGTATGGAAGACTACAATTTAGTCCTAAATGGTAAAGACAGTAAATTAATGATTTAAATGAGGAAAAAGAAAAATGGTTATGTGATGTGCCTGTGAAATTAAAAGAAAGATGAAGGAAGTAATAAATTGAACAAAGGTGTTATGCTCTTATGTGATGGAGTTGAATGCATATAGGCCAATGAATGTATAATTTGAATTATGAATGAAAGGGCTAAAATGTATATTAGAAATGTGATGATTGTGGACACACATGAAAGTAGAAATTCATAGGCTAGTGACAGTTGCTTGCTATGCTCCAGTGAATAGTGCTAATGAAAGAACCAGGGGGGAATCTGGGGTAATATTGTACAACATTTTGTATAATATGATCAAGAAGAAACAATTATTATGTTACATGACATGAATGGATGGATGAAAATGAAATGAGAAAGTGGAGAAAAAGCATTGATTCATCTGGAGACCAAAGAATGAATAAAAATAGCATTGTTTGATAAGAATCTGCTGAGGAAATAACTCTTTCTTCTGAATACCTGATTTAAACAACACTCTAATGACATATAAATATAACAAAAGGGATGCAAATCTTAGTTGATTTTATTGTTGAGATGAGAATGAGAATTTATAAAGGATAAAAGATTCTGAGTGGTTCTAGGCAAATCATTACATGACAATGTCAAAAGTAGATCTTGAAGAAAAATATACGAGGAATAATAAAATAAAAATAAAAAACACATGAAAGATAAAGTTCTGTGTGAAATATTAAACTCTCATCAGAAACTGGTTTGAAAGGTGGTCATAAGGAAAATGGTGTGGAAGCTCCTTGAAGCTGAAAAAATGAATTATGATATAAATTGCTATCTCTTTATGTGGAACATATAAATGAAAGGTTAATTGGTGGAATAAAGAAATTAAATAAACTGAAGATGAGGGAAAATGCATATAATAGGATTGTGCAAAAGGTAGGATGAGATGAATATAGAATAGATTAATATAGGGTGAAAAAGATACTTCCAATGAACATGTTCTAAGACAGTAAGGAATAGTTAAGACTGAACAAGACAGAGAAATCCAGATGGATTTTTTTAAAAAATGGAATTAGGTGAAGATACCTAATGTGGACTCTTCAACAGAGTAAACAGAATTAAGAACAGAAATGATAAATATTATTTAGGTTGAAACTGAATGAGGGGAGCCTGAAAGAAGTATTCTAGAATTTTATACAGGAATAGCAGTGAAGCGACAGTGGAGCTGAAAAGAGTGCTTTGAACATTTGTGTTTCAAATAAAGAGTGACAAAAGGCAGCAATAAATGCTTTGAGAACACTGGAAAATTATAACATTGAAAATATGGACAAAATAGCTGAAGAAATGTTGATGTATGGATGTGACTTGCTTATCAAGTAGCTGGAATTAGGTTGAATCAAGTATTGGAGTGTTTGACAAATGATTTAACACTGAGATGAGAGTAGATAAGATATGTGACTGATTGCTTAATGTGTTTGTAAACATATATAGGAATGTTTGTGGTAAAGTTAGGGGTATGTTGGTTGGGAACATAAATGCATGTACACTTTTGTATGCGGATACTACTGGGTTGTTGGTGAGAAGGCATATGACTTGTAGTGAATGTAAGATAGATTATATATGCAGTGAGAAATATATGCAAATCTGAAAATTAATGCACTGGAAATCCAGGGTAATTGTATTTGACAGGACAAGCTGAATAAATGATTATAGGTTATATGTAAAAATGATAAATGTAGAGCAAATAAATATATTTGCACATCTTGATAAAATGTTTACTAAGGATGGCAAATGGATGAAGACATTTTAAAACGCTGGGAGAAAGGTAATGTATAGATCAGGCTATGGTGAGGAATGAATGTTGAATTAAAGGAAAAATGGATGTCTATAAAAAAAGAGGCTCTGTCCACTTTGTAGGAGCTGGGCATGTCAAGGTCATTATAAAAGCAAGCTGAACAGAGTGGGAACGGAGTTACCTAAGAAGGGTGTGTGATAAAACAAGCAAACAAAAATCAGTAATGAATAGAAATGATGATTGTCGAATTTTTTTAAAAAATGGGCAATGGGTTCCCAAGGATTGGGAACCATGATAGGAAAAGCTATCTTCCTGGGCCTGGTCAGATTACATTTCCTAGGAGACAGGACCTGGAATATACATTTCCTGCTGGACTTAATAATAAGAGTAGATATAAATCAGGGAGGGGTGATTCCTCAAATAACCTTTTAAGGTTTGGGGTTTTTTAGCTGGCAGTTTAAAAACAAGGTAGAAGATCCCACCATTTCATTATTTTGGAGGGTTGTAGCCATCAGCAACTTATGTATAAGGCAGAATGTCTAAACACTGTGCTATTTTAGCTCTAATAATGATAGAAAGGAAATTGCCAAAAGGAAAAAAAATGTATTAAAAGATAGTTGGTTGTGTATACCTGTTTAGTATATGACTATTTTTTATTTTTGTATCTATATACATTGTATATTTAATGTTATTTTGTATATTTAATGTTATTTTGTTTGTGTATGTATGTTTGTATACATGTATGTATGGGGGGTGAGAAAGAACATGTGCAAATTTGGACATGCTTAAGGCACCAGGCTGGGAATAAAGACATATGAGTTCTAATCCTTTGGGCCAATCATTTTTTTTTTCAGCGTAGGAAGAAAGCAATGGCAAACTATTGACAAGAACACTGCATGGATACCAAGAATGGAGTGGAGTGGAGTGGAGTGGAGTGGAGTGGAGTGGAGTGGAGTGGAGTGGAGTGGAGTGGAGTGGAGTAGAGTAGAGTAGAGTAGAGTAGAGTAGAGTAGAGTAGAGTAGAGTAGAATATTCTGGTAGGTATGTATGTCTGTTCTGTGTAGCAAACTGGTACACATCAATTTTAACTACTTTCCTTCTCAACCACTATCTAGCCCACTTCTTAAGGCCAAATGACATCCTAATGTCCTCACTGTAGATTTGTGTTAGGTAGATCAGAGAATCAATGTCTCTTTCACTCTTAGCATACAATGCAGAGGAGGTGGCTGATGGTAGTTCCACACTTGAACCTCTGTATGTGTGTGTGTGTCTGTGACTGTGTGTGTCTGTGTGTGTCTCTCTCTGTATATGTGTCTGTGTGTGTGTGTCTGTATGTGTGACTGTGTGTGCATCTATGAATATATATAGAATAGAATAGAATAGAATAGACCAAATGTGATTGAACACATGAGGTATTTGACTCTGATGCATAAGCTCTTAGTGTACCTACAATCACGACCCACAGCTTCCATGAACATAGGACATAAATAGCCTGAATAGAAACAGAAGATATAGTCTCAATTTGAAATGGAGAAATGGATGTGGTGTTTGAAATATCACATCCATGTGTCAACACACATGCAAGCACATGTCTGATTTCATTTGGAAGACCTTTGGGAAGGAGCTAACCTATTAATTCAGGTGTAGTAGAATAAAAATGAAATAAGATCAGACAGCATGGGCCCATAATACCACCTTGCTTGATCTCTGGTTGCCTCCCAGAATCCTCTTAAAATTAAGCTGTTTTGCAAGTTTCTCTAGATTGACACCACATACCTTTTGGAGTTTAGATATGTTGATTTTATGACATATTTATTGTTAACTGTAGTTTTTACTTATGTTACTAGCTGCAGATATACCCACATGACAACATCCAGGATTTCCATAAAAAACATGTGCTAATTATGCATTTCTGCTTTCATTGCTAAGTAGAGTGTTGATGCCTCTCAGCTATTGCAAAGGTATAACCATATGACAAAATAAATAACTGTTGAAATCAGCATTTTTTAAAATGTAAATAAAAGTAAATGCTGCAGTGAAAGATATCTTGTTTTTAGCTATAAGGCAGAAGCTTATCCTAGATACAGACACCCTTATTGAGTTACTATACTGAGTTACTAACATGAAAACAGCTATGTTTTCTCCCATTTGCTCATCAAATTTCTAGTAATGTAGTTACTAGGGGGGAGTAGTGATTTTGGAGGAGGTGGGACAATCAAACCTGCCTTGACAGAATCTATAAACAGTTGATGAAAAATCCAGTTATTTAATGCATTCAGTAACTCTAATTTGTTCATTAGAAATGTAATCACTATCATGTCACCAGCTGTTGACACAGAGAAAAGAGCAGTGGTTAATGATTAGCTATTTTGGAAGGCTAATATTGAATTCTTAATACAGTAGAACCTCTGGTCATGAACGCTTCTTACCACAACCAAATCAGGTTCCAACCCAAAAAATTCACATTCTTTTCATGACTGACTTCCCCCTTTGCGCCATTGTTTCGTAAGCGCCAAATTTCCAAAATTAGGTTTGGGTCATGACCAAATTGGTTTGCGACCAAAGTTATTAAATGAATTATGGTCGTGACCAGAGGTTTTACTGTATGCCTCTTGTGGACTTGACTCTGAGCTGTCCATTCAGTCCATAAGCATGTGTTCTGGCCCTGTGTTTTGCAAAGGCTTTGAGATAAAGTTGGGACACCACAGCCAAAATTGTACCCGCACCTTGGAATTGATACCTCTGTTTACCTTGTGGGAGTCTGCCTGCTGCTTCATTTGATTTTTCAATTAATCACTTGCAACTAGAGAGAAATTCTCACTGCATCTGATGAGCTTCTGTCCCAGTTTATTGTCTTTGCTCAGAAAGTAACAAAAGTATACAATATTAGAAAAGTGCATTGCTATTTCCGTTTTTTTGTCAACTGTGGCTAGCTCTATATCTCAAGAGTTTTCATTTTCTGTTTATAGTGAAGCTGCATTCTTTCATTTGTGATGGATAGGGAGCAGAATTAGTCCATTTAACTTCCTGCCTTTGCTTCTTGACTAGAGATGTTACATGCAAGGGCTGTAGCTTCTATGGTACATGGAAAAGTTCAATGATGACTCAAGACATTTCTTGCCCAAAGCAAAATCCCAGAACTAGTTCATTCATAAGGGAGAATGAAGCAAATATCTCACTCTGGGACACTAAACGTGATCCTGTGATATCAAGAGAACAGGGCTGAATGAGTCTTCTGTCTTCAGAGACCTTGGAAGATGCTGTCCTGTCCTCATAGGTGAAGTAAGATTCCGTTACCCATCCAAGCACTTCTGTGAATGTGTGTGGGCCGGTTTCTTTGGGACAATAGGAGAGGTCCTATTTTTGTCCTTTGCACAAGCAGAAAAATATCTGAGTCCCTCTTGCATTCACTGCTCAAATCATTTTAGAAAGCATCATTTGGTCATAAGAATTCCAATCACTGCAGACATTTATTTTTCCTCATTCAGGCATTGAACTGACACAGGCATTCAGCTGACACAGTTCACTTCATCCTCTTGCACAGTCAGGGCTGACCTTAAGTCAGATATTTCAAGAATTTTAGAACAAGATTTAGGAAAGAAACCCACAGCAAATGAATTGATTGTACTGTGTTCTGCCCCTTCTACCAGTGTTTTATGAATGGTTGACGATAAGCACAGTACTGGCAAAAGCTGGCTTGTCCAATGAAAATGTAAATACCACCCAAGCTCAAGGCAGTGTAGAGAGCATACCCTCTTCTGTTGTTTTCTGCTGTGAAGTAATTGGGCTAAACGCTCAAATACAAAGTACAAAGTTATCTATGACAGAATAACAGAGCAGGAAGTGACTTGGAATCTTCCAATCCAACCTCCTGCTCAAGCAGGAAATCCTGTATCATTTCAAAATAATGGTTGTCCAATCTCTTCTTAAAAGCCTCCTGGGTTGGAGTACACACAACTTCTGGAATGTCCTGAACAAACTGGTAGTGCCAGAGTCAACTATCAAACATATCATGATGGATATATTTGGCTTTGTATTTAAAGGAACTTACAAATGAGTCCCAGTATGTTTTTGATCTCCTACTGGACTAGAACCAAGATGCCAACCATTTCGAAAGGCTTCCCAGCCTGATTGAGAAGAGAAAATGATGGAAGGGCAGAAAAGCTTATTTATTTCCATTGCTACTACTCAGGATTGGATTGGATTGGATTTATTACATTTATATGCCGCCCTTTTCCCCGGAGGGGACTCAGGGCGGCTCACAATTCAGTCAGGGAAGGGGGTACAGACAGGGGATAAAAAAACGAACATAACAATACACAATTTAAAACACACAACAACCATACCATTCGAGGAGGGGGGCAAAAGCTCTTTAGCCCCAGGCCTGTCGGAACAGCCAGGTTTTAACAGCTTTGCGGAAGGCCTGGAGGGTGGTGAGGGTTCGAATCTCCATGGGGAGCTCGTTCCAGAGGGTCGGAGCAGCCACAGAGAAGGGTAGTCGCCAGTCGGCATTGGCCGGCGGATGGAATTCGGAGGAGGTCTAATCTGTGGGATCTAATCGGTCTATTGGAGGTAATTGGCAGCAGGCTCAATAATGGTTGGAGAAGCAGAGACATCCACAACTAACCTCAGTGCTATCACAATGAAGAAACGTGACACAAGCTCTGTCCTCTTAACCTCATTTTGAACACTGCCCACAAGTATATAGAAGAGAAGAGTTTGTGACATGGCATGGCAATGCACGCTTTGTCACTGGCACCCCTTTGCCTCTGCTTTCCTATGGATGCCTGTTTTGAGTACGATGTTCCTACCTGGATTTTTTTTTTTTTACATGCAATACTTGATAAGTAACATATTTGGGAGACCTTTGCAAAATTCTGCTGCTACTGATCAGCCGTGAGCTGTTACTAGAGTCCTTGTATTACGGAAAGCTAAAAGGATGTTAATAATGCAAAACAGTGAAGGGGATCGACTGGGGAAATGATGCATAAAAATATTGGAGTTGATGAACCTTCAGCATCGAACTATCAGCTGCAGGGAGAGATTTCAACATGTATCTTATCAGCTCGAGGTGTTGAAACTACTCAAGGGAGCAAGATTACCTGTGAAATATGTTAGCGCATAGCACCAGTATATTACTTACATGCCTTCAAGCATCAAGGTAAGAATTTAAAATGACATTGCAAAAGAAGAGAAAATAAGGAGCTGCTAAATATGATATAGTTATTATCCTACCACAACATTATAAAAACTGGGGATGCTTTAGCAATATATTTCCCAGGTGCGATGTTATGGTTACATTCTTTGCCTTACGATGCATGTCAGCAAGGTTGTTCACTTTCACAAAGTGGCAGGGAGGGGGATCATCATGTCCACGGTGTCAGAAGGAGCCAGTGTTATTATTGAAGTTTCTACCTTTTCTTAAAAACTTTTTGAAAGAAAATGGCAGACGTGATGAGAAGTAAAGCCCCAAGGTCATCCCTTTGGCTGGAGGTTCATTCATTTTGTAAGCAGAGAGATAGGATGAGATTGGCCTATTAATCCAAGCAAATTAAACATCAATAGTTACATTCTAATGGGAACATTTTGCTGCCGCTGTATATGATAATGTCGATGGCAGTCTTGATCATGTATCTCCTCAAGCTCTCCTTTGTATTCTTGGAGCAGTGTAGACAGTCAGATTGCAGGCTTTTTGGAGAAGGGCAGCCGTGTATTCATGGCTGCACTTAGCAGCATGGAGTCTGGCAAGATGAGCTATTTTCTCTCCGCGGCCCACAATTAACATGACAGTCCCTAGCAGATCTGTTTGGAAGCAAATCAATAGGCCCTGGCTCTCAAAAAACAATTCTGTTTGGCCGCACAAGGACACCAGCCGGAAGGTCAGGTATCAAAGATTAAAGGCTCTGTGGAATGTAGTTCCAGCCCTTTGTCCTGTTCATCTGACTGACAAGGATTTCTTATTTTGAGAGGGCTTTTTAATTTTTTTTTAAAAAGATGTGATTTTTAAGTACTTTAGATAAGATTAAATCTGGGTCAAGCTAAGCTGAAGATCAATTGTCATAAATCATTGCAAGCCTCTTCATATAACATTTCTAGAGAAGAACTCAAATGGTCTCCTTCAGCCTTGGGTCTCAACTCCCCCAAATGGCTCAAGTTTTAGGAATGGCAGTTTAGCTAATTTAGAGAGTACCAAGTTAGGGAAATCTGGTCTAAAGCAAAATGAACAGGGCAGAGCTTTTACGACTTGTAGAAAATACAGTTGCATTCACTTAGAACATGGATGTCAAACTCGCAGTGTCACAACCCACAGGCCGCCAGTTTGATATCTCTGTGTTAGAACCTTGTTGATAGCTATGACTAGTGAATGCTTATCAGCCGATCTCCCCGTTGAGATCAGGACCCTTACTACCCTTCAGGCCTTCCACAAAGCAACTAAAACCTGGCTGTTCCAACAGGCCTGGGGCTGTTGAATTATCCAGCCCCATCCGATGTAATGACTGTTGCTGAATTTTTAATTGTTGTTTTTATTTTTGTACCCACTTCCCTTCTTATTGTTAGCCGCCCTGAGTCTCCCAGGAGTATACAAGCTACATAAACCTAACCTAACCTAACCAGCCAGAATCCAAGCAAAGAAACACAATTCCATGGGAGAGTTAACATACAAGCAGCATATTGATTTTAATTGTCTTAAAAGCATTTGAATGGATAATTGTACTTTTCTTTCCCCTATATAGAAGCAATTCATTAGTCCTCCATATCCTCTGATTACAGTATGAAAGCATTAAAGCATATGCTTTAAATTGGACTCCGACATTAATCGGGAGTTAGATTCAGTGCCCTCAATGCCCCCTTCCAATTATGTAGAGAACAATGGTCCTGATCAAGCACAATCTTCTTGTGTTCAATTCACCAGTGAAAAATGAGGTGCCTTGGTAACATCTAGGAAGAGTTGGTTTCTAGGGAAACCATGGCATGCTTTTGCATAAGGGACAGAAATGGGTTCCTGCCAATTCACCCCGGATCAGGTGAAACGGTAGTGGTGGTGGTGGGAGGCTCCACCAACCTGCCCAGACGCTACGAGCACAAGCAAATGGTAGTAAAATAAATTGAAATCCACCAATGATAAGGGATCTCTTCACATGAACTGAAATCCTCATAATTGGACTGAACATGCAAAAGCATGACCTGAAACTAGGAATTGGCTTATTACCTTGAGGACAGGTACTAGAGTGTAATGTAGTTTGGATACCCTTTGGAATACATTATTTATTTATTTATTTATTTATTTATTTATTTATTTATTTATTTATTTATTAATTAATAAGATTTATAGGCCGCCAAATCCCGAGGGACTCCGGGCGGCTTACAAAAAGAGAAAAAAGAAATAATGAAAAAATAAAAAAGACAGATTTAAAATCACCACACATACATTAGTTCTGATCAGGGCTGGACCTCAACAGTGAGGTCAACAGCCCCAGGCCTGCCGGAATAGCCAGGTTTTAACAGTTTTTCTGAAGGCCATGAGAGTGGGTATGGTCCGGATCTCTGGGGGCAGCTCATTCCAAAGGATCGGAGCAGCCACAGAGAAAGCTCTCCTCCGGGGAGCCGCCAGCCGACATTGCCTGGCTGACGGCATCTGAAGGAGGCCTACCCTGTGCGATCTCACCGGCCACTGGGAGGTATGTGGCAATAGGCAGTCTCGCAGGTACGGTGGCCCTAAGCCATGTAGGGCTTTAAAGGTAATAACCAACACCTTGAATTGCATCCGGAGACCAATAGGTAGCCAGTGCAGCTTGTGGAGGATAGGTGTAACGTGGGTGTACCTTGGTACACCCAGTATCGCTCGCGTGGCTGCATTCTGCACTAGCTGCAGTCTCCAAACACTTTTCAAGGGTAGCCCCATGTAGAGCGTGTTGCAGTAATCCAGGCTTGAGGTGACTAGGGCATGAGTGACCATTTGAAGTGCCTCCCGATCCAAGTAGGGCCACAATTGATGCACCAGGCAAACCTGAGCAAAGGCCCCCCTGGTCACAGCCGACAAATGGTGTTCCAGTGTCAACTCTGAATCCAGGAGAACCCCCAAATTGTGGGCCCTCTCTGAGGGGTGTAAGTTTTCACCCCCCAGGATCAAGGATGGATTGTCTAGGCTGTCCTTCGGGGGCAACATCCACAGCCACTCAGTCTTGTCAGGATTGAGTACGAGTTTGTTTACCCCCATCCAGATCCTGACAGCTTCCAGGCATCGGCACATCACGTCCGCCACTACACTGAGCTGGCACGGGACAGAGAGATACAATTGTGTATCATCTGCATACTGATGGTACTTAACCCTGTGCTGTCGAATGATCTCGCCCAGCGGCTTCATGTAGATGTTAAATAGGAGGGGGGACAGGACCGAACCCTGTGGCACACCACATTTAAGGGGCCTAGGGGTCGACCTTTGCCCCCCGACCAACACCGAGTGTGACCTGTCAGAGAGGTAAGAGGAGAACCGCCGTAAAACTGTGCCTCTCACTCCCACCTCCTCCAGCCGTCACAGAAGGATACCATGGTCGATGGTATCGAAGGCCGCTGAGAGGTCAAGAAGCACCAGGATAGAGGAATGTCCTCTATCCCTGGCCCGCCAGAGATCATCGGTCAGTGCGACCAAAGCTGTTTCTGTGCTATACCCAGGCCTGAAACCAGACTGAAAGGAGTCTAGATAATCTGTTTCATTCAAGGTCCATCGGAGTTGAAGCGCCACCACCTTCTCAACAAACTTCCCTAAAAAAGGAAGGTTGGAGACAGGATGATAGTTCTTAAGAATAGCTGGGTCCAGAGAAGGCTTCTTGAGGAGGGGTCTTACCACCGCTTCCTTTAATAGTTGCGGGAAGGACCCCTCCTGCAAAGATGCGTTCGTAATCATCTGGAGCCAGCCTTGTGTTACCTCCCTGCTGGTCAAAACCAGCCAGGAGGGGCACGGGTCCAGTAAACAGGTGGAAGCACTCATCGCTCCCATGGCCTTGTCCACTTCTTCAGGGGTGACAAACTCGAACTCATCCCAGCAATTTTGACTGAGACTCTCCCTCGGCACCTCAGCTGATACTGCCCAAATAGAGTCCAGGTCTGCCCGAATCTGACTGATTTTATCCGACAGAAACTGAACGAAGTCTCAGCTCTTCCCTGCAGGAGTTCCCCCACCTCCTCACCTTTCAAGAGGGAGCGGGTCACCCTAAACAGGGCAGCTGGGCAAGATTCCACGGACGCAATAAGAGCGGAAAAATGCGTACATTTTGCCACCCATATCGCCACTAAATAAGTCCTGATAAAGGCTCTTAATAGTGCTCGGTCAGATTCGGAGTTACTAGCCCTCCAGCGTCGCTCTAGGTGTCTCTTTTGGTGCTTCATCTCCTGGAGTTCCTCGGTGAACCAAGGTGCCTTCCAGCTTCAGCGTACCTTGGAGGAAGCTAACTATCTTGACCCCTTCCAGTCAGGCTTCAGGCCCGGTTACAGCACAGAAACCGCTTTGGTCGCATTGACCGATGATCTCTGGAGAGCCAGAGATGGAGGCCACGCATCCATCCTGGTTCTCCTTGACCTCTCAGCGGCTTTCGATACCATCGACCATGGTATCCTTCTGCGACGACTGCGGGAGGTGGGGGTGGGCGGCACTGTTCTGCAGTGGTTCTCCTCCTACCTCTCGGACAGGTCGCAGTCGGTGTCGGTGGGGGGGCAGAGATCGTCCCTGAGGCCCCTAACTTATGGGGTGCCGCAGGGTTCGGTCTTATCCCCCCTGCTGTTTAACATATACATGAAACCGCTGGGCGAGATCATTCGGAGGCACGGGATAAAATACCATCAATACGCGGACGATACACAGTTGTATCTGTCCGCCCCGTGCCAACTCAATGAAGCGGTGGACGTGATGAACCGGGGTCTTGAGGCTGTTAAAGACTGGATGAGAGCTAACAAACTGGTACTCAACCCGGACAAGACCGAGTGGCTGTTGTGTTTTCCTCCCAACAATTTGGCTGACGTTCCATCGCTCAGGCTGGGGGGTCAAAATTTATACCCCTCAGACAGGGTCCGCAACTTGGGAGTCCTCCTGGACCCACAGCTGAGTTTCGACCACCACTTATCAGCTGTGACCAGGGGGGCATTTGCCCAGGTTCGCCTGGTGCGCCAGTTGCGGCCCTACCTGAACCGGGAGGCCCTCACAACAGTCACTCGAGCCCTTGTGATCTCTAGGCTGGAATACTGCAATGTGCTCTACATGGGGCTGCCCTTGAAGAGCATCCGGCGACTTCAGCTAGTCCAAAACGCAGCCGCGCGAGTGATTGTGGTCGCACCACGGTTCGCCCACATAACACCGATCCTCCGTGAGCTGCGCCGGCTACCTGTTGGTCTCCGGGTGCACTTCAAGGTCCTTCTTACCACCTATAAAGCGCTCCATGGTAGTGGATCTGGCTATTTGAGAGACCGCCTTCTGCCAATTACCTCCCTGCGTCCCATCAGATCGCACAGGGTAGGCCTCCTCCGAATTCCATCCGCCAGTCAGTGCCGACTGGCGACTACGCGGAGGAGAGCCTTCTCAGTTGCAGCCCCGACGCTATGGAACAATCTCCCTGTGGAGATCCGCACCCTCACCACCGTCCAGGCCTTCTGCACAGCCCTCAAGATCTGGCTATCCCGTCAGGCCTGGGGATAAGACTTTACTCTCGCCCCTCCCGAATGTTGAATGAATGTTGGGTTTTTATTGCTAATTATTTTTATTCACATTTTCTTTTTGTGTTTTGTCCTGCACTCCCTTCCCCTATCATTGTAAGCCGCCCTGAGTCCCCTTAGGGAAAAGGACGGCCTATAAATGCTAATAAAATGAAAAAAAAAAATGAAAGTGCCCTCCTGGATCCACTGCCGCAGAGAGGTCACAAAGGCACAATCTCATCCAATGCCTCAGCCACCGCAACATTCCAGGCCGCGACCAAGGACTCTCTCGGATTGTTGACAAGGGAGTCAGGTATCCCTCCAAGCTCCTTCTGAAATCCTTCCGGGTCCATCAGGCGCCTGGGGTGGAACCACTTAATCAGCTCCACCTCCCTGCAATGGGGGAGTAGCATCCTAAAGTCAAGCCTCAGCAAGGAGTGATCTGACCATGACAAGGGCGAGGACTCTATTCCCCTTAATTCAAGATCACGTCTCCACTGCCCGGAGAGAAATACAAGGTCGAGTGTGTGTCCTGCTCTATGAGTTGGACCCTGAACTACTTGGGTCAAGTCCAGGGTTGTCATGGAAGCCATGAACTCCTGCGCCCCGTCAGAGTGTTCCAGGATGGCAGGTTAAAGTCCCCCAGTACCATTAGGCCTGGGAACTCCACCGCCAACCCAGCTACCGCCTCTAGGAGCGCAGGCAGGGCTGTTGTGACACAGCTGGGAGGTAAGTACGTCAGGAAAAAGCCCAATTGAACCCCTAGGTCCAACTTCAGGAGGAGAGACTCACACCCCACAATCTCTGGGGCAGGGATCCTGCGAGGAGCTAACCACCTTCGGATGATAACTGCTACTCCCCCACCCCTTTCTCTGGTGTCGTGGTTGGTGGAGCACCTGGAACCCATCTGGGCACATTTCTGAGAGGGGGATTCCTCCCTCTTGGCCCAGCTAGGTTTCAGTTATACATGCCGAGATGGTGCAGTGGTTAGGGTGCAGTACTGCAGGCCACTTCAGCTGACTGTCGGCACATACTCTCTCACATTCATACATTCATACACTCAACAAACAGGCTAAAAATGCAGTTCTTAAATCTGCAAGGGCGGTTAGCACAAGTTCAAAGTGGCTAGGACCAGCAACAGTTTGGGAGAGAGAGGTTTTTCGCTCTCGCTCTTCCCTCCTGCGGGGCCCGGAAGAATGCAAAAAGTCCAAAAGTCTGAAGTGGCTGGGGGGGGAGGGTTGGTGCCAGTTGGGGGGGGGGCAGGCTCACCAACCACGTCCTACTCATCCCCCGTCCTCTCCTTCTGCGAGAGCCGTATGTCACAGGGCAAAATGCAAAGCTACCGGCATGGCAAAAGATCTCCATGGCCACTGCAGCAGCCGGAGTGGTGAGCAAAGAAGTCCCTCACGGCAGCGTTGTTCGAAAGGTCGAAGCGGAGGAGAAGAAGAGGGAGAGGCCGCGTCTGGAACCAGGAGCGGCGGTGGCGGAGGAAGACGGTTGCTCGATCTCAGGGTGCACCAGCTCCCCCGAAATGGCGGCAACAGGGGCGAAGGCGGCCGGAGAGGCAATGGCGTCCGAAGAGGTGCGCCCGGGACAGCGGCAGAGGGCAGCGGCAACAGCAGCAACAGCGGAGGAGGTGAACATATTTTTGGCCATTGAACAGATTTATGAAGGGTTTGGTCCACTTTTTAGATCAGTAAGGAGTTGTGTTTCATTTTGAGTCATTCCCCTCACAGGCAGAATCCCCCTATCTACTGTACTTATGTGACACCTTCCATTTTTTAGTATTAATTTTGCTTGGTCTTATTTTATTTAACTGTTCATTGTCCTTGTAGCAATAAGTCCCATATACCAACCTACTACATCTAATGTCAATGCGCATTTTATAACTGCTTCCACATTATTGCTGCATATAAAAATAATGATGAGCAAAATGATAAATAAAACAAAAAAAGCAAAATGATAGGGCAAAAACAAAAAGATGTCAATTTGATTGGATCTAATTTAAGAAAAATATGATTCTATGCATATGAAATTATGTAAGCTAAGCTCATACTACATATTATATACTTACCATTATTCTTACGTGGGGTAATCAAAATTATGCTTTAGTTATAGTTAGAATTAAATCTGGTAGACCATCTCTCATCCCATTCAATCTCCCTTCATGTATTTGATGTGCAATTTAGTCTTCATTCCCTCTCTATGATGAAATAACCTCAGCCTTTTTCTTTTAAACTCACTTTTATAGCCAATCCACATTGATTCTATTTGTTATTGTTCTATTGCAGTCACTTTTTAACTACATACTTTCCAGTGAATTTAACTTACTGTTGGTTTTTCAACTCTTACTGCCAGAAAATAAAGCACACTCATCCTCGCATATAAAAACATTTTTGAGTCTTTCAATAAAGATTTATTCCTTACTACAGCTATATTATGCACCTACCTTTCTACCAGTATTTGCACATATTAAGATATATCTACTCATTTCCCCAAATTCAGGAAGCATTCTTTACCAAGTTATAAAAATTCACCAATTTGCTCTTGAGTATGTCTTTTGTCTTTTATGTATGACATTACTTAGGTCTTTGATACACTACTTTTAGATCCAAATACCTTACAGCTGCATTTTTTTCTAATACACACTAAAAATTATTCATGTTCTTAGCCAAGAAGAGATCAAGCGTCATAATCTGTTCCAAGTAGCTTTTACATTATCTTTCCTTGTCCTCTTTCCATTCATTCTACATATTGTGAGAGTGATCTGTCTTCTAATATTTTGCATGGGACGTGTCCTTCCTGTAATCATTCTAGGAATCATTCTGATTTCATTCTCATTTTCTTCACTTCTTTCCTTTTACTACTAAGGCCATTTTTATCCCTATGTCCAGTCTTAACACTTAACATTATCTTCCATAATCAGAACCTCTCATCAACTTTGTATGCTTCACTAATTTTCACATTCTTCCTCAATCATACAGAATAAAATAAATCATGCTTTTAAATTTACACATATCATTTTGCATGTACATATATTACTAGACATATATGATTAACCTACGTATTTATAACAAAACATATATTTATTCCAATTAGTATCATATTTCAATGTGACACAATATTAAATCTAGACTCAACAGATTCTCAGTTCTTTATTTTGGAATTAGTTTATTTGTCCATAGACTCTTGGATATGACTTGGCTAGCATAGATATTATTGACATGAATTAACTCAATATTTACCTAGTGCATTATTCAGCCTCATGCATTTAGAACTTCTCATCACCTAACCTAACCCCCCATCCAATTTTACAAGTGAGGCATGGGAAGTGAAGTCCCTCAATAGCAATGTTGCATTCTGTAACTCTTGACTCATCTTCAAGGGTTGTCCCAAGTCAAGCATTTTACAATAATGTAAACAAAAGATGACTAAGGCAATCATTGAGGCATAACTATTAGAAGGCTCTCTATCTGCTCTACCCCACTAGATGCCATCAGCCATTGGAAGCATTGACCGCATCCTAGCTTGGGCTTGAGACGGTGATAGTGATTGTTGCTCTTGTTATTTATTAAATGTAAGTATTACCAATCTTTTAGGTTCACAGTTGCAGTCAACATCTAGAACACAATAAAACACCAAAACAGCTTATAATATCATAAAGAACACAATAAAACATCAACAGTTAATAGCACTGTAGCTCAATGCAATTTCATAAAGCAACCCCCACCTGCAAAAGTATTAAAGACACCACATCAAAGAGTGTAAAAATAAGATACAGATAATACATAACAATTCCCCCAAGCGCCTCTATTTACATTGCAATGGACAAATACTGCCCTTTCTTTTGTTCTAATTTGCAAGGGATATCCAATGCACAAAAATAACCTGATGTACTTTCCTTTAGATGTATGAACACTATGTGCATGGGTATGTACACAGCCAGAATACTTCTCTTTTCCTGTGGCTTTTGTCATCTTGGCTGCTCTACAGTCTTCGCTTCACCCCTTCCTGCTTCCTCCCATGCCTCTCTTCCATATCTGAAATGTTGTTTAGACACTAATTTAGGATTCTTTTAAGAGAGAGCTACCTTTGCCTTCGGAAATAGCCTGATTGACACTTTAGGGCCCCACAATGTCTCTTTGCTTCTGACCTATGAACTGAGCATCTTGAGGGGTGTCTAAACTTGCTGCTCAAAGTAGCCATTTATACTTGTCCAGACTTCTCCACTGCCTTCTGACACATATTAAAGAATGCAGTTGATGGTTTGCTTTCCTTGCTGGGTGATGACAATTGTTGGGGGGAGGGGGGAACAAGGCCTAGGGAATCCACCAGTCACTCGTCCCAGACTTATATTTGACTGTAAGTCTGGTACTTTCCAAGCTTTGATGGCCTGGCTATTGCGACAGAATGTTCCAGGCAGCACATTTTATCCTAGTTTATTATTTGTTGTGTCAAGGATTTGTGGGTTGCATTTTAATACAGATAATTGGCTATGCTTTTTATCAGGAAATTGCATTCCAATCATATTATTTGTTACCTTTGTATTTTTAATTAATTCTGCACACTTTTTAGATGAAATTGTTTTCTATATGAACATGGATTTATTTTATTCAAGGCACACATTTTTTGCCTTGTACCCCTGAGGATCAAGACAATCATTTACAACACCATACAACAAGGAATTTAAAAAAATAAAACATCAAGAAAATGATAACTACCCAGCAGCAAAGCCTAACACAGAAGAAAATAATCAAAAGTAAACAAAAAGAAAAAAGAAACAACAAAAAACAGAGACATCATACAATGCATTAGTTTTATGGCTTGCAGTGTGTCGCTATTTTCTTGCTGCCTGAAATTTTATAATGAAGAAATCAAATGAAACTAGCTCAATTTTAAATGACTATGGAGTGTCCTGACCAAGGCCAAACTGACATTTAGAGGTGAGTTCCAAGTAATTTGCTTTGGTTTGCAAACAATTACATGCAATGGCAGGTACAGCATGGGTGAGCTCAGGCTGTGTGCATACAAAGGAGCAAGAGGTAGCTTGAAAAATCCAGCATATTGAAATGTAAGGGTAGTGATTAACTTACAGTCATATTTGAGTCCTGAACTAGGGCCATAAGTCATAGAATTGTAGGTTGAAGCATCATGATCTGACCTTATTTTTCGACATTTATTGCAGTGATCATTAATTAAATTCCATGTTCATTAAGCAAATCAATTTTCTCTAATTGTTGTTGTTTTTTTTTTTTTTTTTTTTTTTTTTTTTTGGTGTGGTGCTGGAAACTGGAAATAAATGCAAGAAACCAGCAAAACATGTCAGAACCTGTGGCCACATGGCTCTAGGATGTTGCAGATGGCAAGAAAGCCGAGCGGGTTGGAAAGTGCCCAAAATTCAATCATATGACAGCACTGTCTGTCTGTCTGTCTGTCTGTCTGTCTGTCTGTCTGTCTCTTCCTTCTCTCTCTCTCTCTGTGCGTGTGCAGCCACTGTAATTTTGTAAATGTGTCACAGACATTTTTGAGGGGGGGGTCTGTTGTAACTTCAAGCAGACATTAAATGAGATACGTCGAGGACTACCTGAAGTCCATAAACAGTCCAGAGTTTTGGATGCCATGAAAAAGGTTTCAAACAGTCTATGGTCAGAGAGCCAAGGTGAGCACAGAGCTGATGATGGAGCAATTGTTCCCAACAAAGAGCTGATGGCCCATGGTAGATGTGATATAGACCTGCTACTAGTTATGATCTAATTATGATCATTGCTGCTTTTGTATCACTCACTCACGAGCTGGAAGGGACCTTGGAGGTCTTCTAGTTCAATCCCCTGCTCAAGCAGGAGATGCTATACCATTTCAGATAAGTGGCTGTTCAGTCTTTTCTTAAAAATCTCCAGTGATGAAGCACCTACAAATTCTGAAGGCCAAGCTGTTGCACTAGTTAATTGCCTTCACAGGAAGTTTCTCTTAATTCCAAGTTGCTTTTCTTAATTAGTTTCCATCCATTGCTCCTTGTCTTGCCTTCTGGTGGTTTAGAAAATAAGTTGACACCCCCCCCTTCTTTGTGGCAGCCCCTCATACTAGAATACTGCTATCATGTTCTCCACTAGTCCTTCTTTTCTCTAGATTGGTCATACCAAATTCCTGCAACTGTTCTTCATATGTTTTTCAGGTCCTTAATCATTTTAGTTTCTCTTCTTTGGCCTTTTTCCAAAGTCTCAACATCTTTTTTGTAATGTGGTGATCAAAACTGGATGAAGTATTCCCGGTATGATCTTACTTAGGATTTATAAAGCAGTACTAATACTTCACATGATTTTTATTCTATGCCTCTGTTTATACAACCAAGGATTGTATTAGCTTTTTTGACTGCTTCCACACACTACTGGGTTATGTTTAAATGATCATCCAAGGTTCCTCTTGCAGTTACTGTTTTTGAGCCAGGTTTCTTGAGGAGCACCTCAACTTAGCCCTCTGGAGTTCATTGCAATGAACCCAGCCTGGACAACCACTTGATGTCTCTCACTCATCCTGCACTTGTTCTGATGATAGCTGGTAGAGTCAACCTTAGATGCTTGATTCCTGAAGCAAACATTCATCTGGAGCATGTTCCTCTACATGTGATTCCTCCAATTTAGTGGAGTTGCTGAGATGTTGTTTTGTAAGCAGCAGTCCTGAAAGTCTGTAAAATTGTGCTTGCATAAATTTAGGAAAAAGCAAGCAAATAGCACATAGTTTTACTCAGGTGTCAATGGTATTTTAACCTACATAGTGAAGACAACCTCAGGCTATTTAAAAAAAAATCTCAGTTGAAACCCTTCAGTAGAAGGTAGAGGTTGAAAAGAACAATCAAAGCAATTTCTGTTTGTCCTAAACAGATGGAACTTTGTCACTTCCTTAATCACATCTAAAATAAGGATTGTACGAAAAATAATTGAAGCCACCATCTCACAACACTTCAATATCATGAACTGCTTTCTTTACATAGCTGATGCAGCACAATCATTTGTGTATTTGCTGAAGAAGTCTCACCATGTTTGGTAAGGATTGAAAGGACTAAAGCTTAAAGTGAAGATTCTGAATAAGCTTTCTTGTGATCTTGATCTTGAGCTGCTGGAAAAATTCTTACCCAAAAGAGAAGAGAACGCTTGACAATGAACACTGGGGAGCTGACCCAAGAATTTACAGCTGAGCATGGTAACTATAATACAAGGCTGTTGTGGTGTGGTAGTTTAGGTGCTGGTCTAGAAGTGGGGAGACTCAGGTTCTAGTGACCCATAGGAGTTCACTGAGTGAATTCATAGCAGTCACTGTCTCCCAGGCCAGCTTTCCCATGGAGTTGTTACTGTGGGAAGAGATAGTAGGAGGGGCTGTTATTTATACCATCCGAAGCTCCTGAAAGGCAGGATATTCAAATACATAAATAAAAGTATGATGTCACCGCTACACCTCTAAGAGAGAGGAATCAACTCTATAGAAATACAAAGATTCTTTCTGTTATAAAAATTATTTCTCCGTCAAATATTCTCAGGTTCTACTTAATGTTTAAAAACATCCATTTTAAAAATCTATTTCTGTGGAATTTTTCTTAGCCTCTTGCTCTAATCCTTCAAAGAAAGAAAAGCTAAGAATGGTCCGGTCAGACACAATGAGTGCCAGAATGTGGCTTATTAAACCAGGATTAAGTTCCATTCTTGAACTTAGCCTAACTGTAACTGCTTTTATAAGACTCATCTTTTGCACTTCCCAATGCTTCTCTTCTTTCCATTCATCATTCACCCCTCTAATTTATAAACCTACCCACCTCACAAAAAAGTGATTCTGGGCAGCATCCTGTTATCTTCCCCCCACCACCACCACTTCCTTGCTTTCTTCTCCCACTCAAGCTTCTTACAGCTGAAGCTGAGATTGTAAAATGCTTGTTGAACAATGCAGGCAAATTAACTATCCCTTTTGGGATGCCACAAAATATAAAAAGCCATTTTCAAAGGCTTTAACTTATCAAAGGCTGAATGGTTAGCAACAGACAGCCATTTTGGAAATCTTTGTTCAAGATGGAGAGTTCAGCTGTATATTTTCCAAGTTCACTTTAACCCCAAGCTTTGAGTGTCGGCAGTTAGTTTGGATGAATTACTCTCTAATTTCTGCCTTTTCTGCTTTTTGGACAAGCCTTTAAATTACAGTTTAAGAGCCTTTGCTGGAGGTGTCATCCTGTGTAATTTATGAAGACCCTCTGAGTTTTCTGAAGGCACAAATGAACGGTCAAGCCAGAGTTCAAGCTATGTGACACCCACCCACCCCTCAGCTAAATCCATTGGGTATAGCTAGAGTTTGCTCATCTTCCCAGAACAACGAGGTGAATAAAGTAATTCTGAGGTCTGGGAAGATAAAATATGGAAGCTTTCAACTATAGCTCTGTGAGATAGGATCTCAGTAAGGGGAGTTAAAGGTATATATGCTGGGTTTCTTATCTGTAGCTGTGCCCCAGTTTAATGCTTACAATCTTTCTTAAATTTATGTAAGGATTGGAAATTACCTTTGTTTATTACTGTGTTTGTTAATTACCTGAGTATATCAGAAATTGTGTCTTGATGGCTTTACTATCCAGTACCCTTCAGGCTTTATCGTATTGTCACTAGGCTCATTATAAACATGCTAGTTATAGTGTGTGGTTATTCCCTGGACATTTTGGGATTTGTAAATTAATTCATTTGATAAACTCACAGCAAATCTAGATGTTGTTAGATTTTCCCAACATTTTCCACATTTTGCAACTCCCAAATGTTCAGGATAATGTTTAAATATCAAAATTAATTTTTATATCTTTTTTTCCTTGCATCCTTCTAACTATTTTTTTTGCTATGTTCTGAAGTTCTGAATTTTCATCAATCACATTTCTTCTGGAGTATATTAATATACAACATTCAGAAGGTGTGGAAAACACATAAATACACATTTGAAACTAAGTTGGTTAGGGTGGAATAACACTGTTCACTTGATTCGTGACCCAACAAATGCACGCATGACAAAAGCGCACTGCCCAAACCGCGCCGGAAAAACCGCAACATCATAAACGCGCCCACAACAATGCGCCGACAAAACCGCATCCACAAAAGCGTAATTTCAGTTAAGGTAAGGGTTAGGTTCAGGGTTAGGTTTAGGGATTTCATTTAAGGTAAGTGTTAGGTTTAGGGTTAGGTTTAGGGTTAGGGTTAGGGTTAGGGTTAGGATTAGGGTTACTTGTTTGTTGAAGGCGCGCTTTTGTCGGCGTGCTGTTGTCGGCGCGCTTCTGTGGTCATTCATCAGCACGATTTAGAACTTGCGGTTTTCTCACCGTAGTTTCGTTGGTGCGCTTTTGTCGAGCACGCATTTGTCGGAGAACCCACTTGATTATGTCTTAATCTATTTTGAGAGTTTACACAATGCATTGAAAGTAAACTATTTTTTTTTAAAAAAAACATTTTAAAATTACTTTTTAGATTTTTATGTAATTTTATTTTTGTATTTTTATGTTTTAATTTTTTTCTGGTACCCCACTCTCCTTATGCTGGTTTTTGAGCATAATAAAAATAGATTGTCTGAACTAAATGTGTTGTGATCACAAATCTGACCAAGCCACAAGACACCATCCAAAATGAAAATTAGAATGTTGTGCAGTTGCAACAGTCTAAACCGACTGTGATTGTTTAACTAATTGTAACATAGCCAGATATATATTTCATATAAACTTAGTCAATTACAGATTTTTGAAAGTATGACTAATAAATTGATATTTATTTAAAGCCTTAAAATGCTTATATTTCCACAGTTAGGTTTTACTGTAAATGCCTTATTGTCATATGGATATGCCCTTTCATACCACACTGTGATTGAAAGGAAGATAGACATTTAACAAATAAGTAAAATCAACTTTTATGTCAGTAAAATCCATAAATCACACCAGGAAGAAGGATACATAAAACTAATTAGGAGATCATTACAGTATATGCACTGGACATATTTTTTCCTGTTGTTTTGTGCTGCAAGCTCATTAAAAACTCCATGTCTCTTCAAATGCCCTGACATGAAAGGTGATGATGAATATGGCTATAAAGACCAAAAATCATTCAGAGCCTGCTGTCTGAAAAATTGGACAGTGACACATTATCAACTTGTTAGAATGTACTTATCTCTATTTATTGTATTCAATTAGCACATAATGGATGTTGATTGAAAACAGTCACTTTCAGCTGAGTAGGCATTCATTTGGCAGAACAGTTTAATTAGAACAGGGTTTTGAAAAATAGACACCTAGGTAGGTGATCACAGTTGAGGCAATACTTCATGTTGTTCTAACTCTATGGAAAAATCATATGCTAGACTGCCCTTTGGTGACAAAACCTGAGATTGCTCAAGCACTTCAGAGGAAAGTTATTCTTGTATGTTCATTCACAAGTGGTTTAAAGCTTCTTTTTCAAACTCAACCTTACAGATGGTTTAGGAGAAAGGTGAAAAACTGTGTTGATAATGTAATGGCAATTGAGAATTGCTAACTGTTTAGGTTGTAGAATAACTAAAAAGTTAAGAGTGCTTGATGAATAGTCACATGCGTTCCATAACACTGGAATGCAAATTGCAAATCTTAGCACAGTTCCTCTTCCCTTGGATAATCACCAGCTCTGAAACAAATGTCCTCAGGATTTGAACAATGCCCTGTGTATTTTGAGGGAACAGAATCAATATGCATAGGATTGTGCTTTTAAAACAATGAAATTATATCATGCGCTGTCCACCTTCCTTTCTGAAATTAGCACCCTGTTTTTTCCCCCTTTCTTTTTCACGCATATCAAAATGGTAGATCTGCACACACAAGATGCTTGTGTATTGGTCAACAGGAAGTTCTCCAGCTGGACAGATGTGGGGGGTGTGGGCTCTTAAGAATCTCACATGAACCCTGTCTGACAATCCATCTCCAAGATTCTTTTGAATCATAAACCCCCCCTGGAGGTGGGGGCAAAGAAGGGCAGCATGTCATCAGACCCTGGGGGAAGCAACAGATCCCTCGTGGGTTAGAGATTTGCCTATGAATTGGAGTCAGGGTGGCAGCCTTCAACATGGCTGACAAGATGCTGACTTTTTGTCAAAATAATTTTGGAGCAGGAGGGGAATGGAAGAGATGAAAGGCTGGGTAAGGAAATTTATTTAACCCACAACTATAAATTAAACCTGGAAAAGGCAAAGAAAATTTGAGAACATAAATAATAATGATAGTCAGATTGGGACTTTATTTCTCCAAAACAACAGGAAAAAAGGAAGGTGGAGGGCTGTAACACCAGCCCCCCCCCCCAAAGCTCTTTGTTTATAACGCTTTCGGACAGAAGGATAGAAAGCAGAGAAGTGGCAAACCAACAAAATTATAAACTTTAAATTTGGTTTTGGATCCCGAAGGGTTTTACTTTTACTTTGTTTGAATTCCTCCCAGCTAATAAACAAGAAAAAAGTAAGTCTTCTTACTGATAATGGTATCTTAACCTTGACTGTGTGAGAAGTTATAATTAACCAACTGCCATAAAGTAGAAGGAGGCAAAAGAAACTCTTGGCTGATTACAAGCTTGCTACAAGTGATTTATTTTGAGCAGTTATTAAAGGAAAGAATAAAACATCAAACTCAAGAACTGGGAAATATGAAGGATTCTTTTTTCTTCTCCTCTTTTTTTCTCTCTCTTGCAAAAGATTAAGATGGTGACAGCTTCTCTTCAGGTTTCAAATTACTTGGATTAACTAAATTTAAGGTGGACCAGAAATTTTGAAATAAGACTTGTATAATTAACTGCAATCTTGGAACTGGAAGAACAAAAGTCTAAGATGGCTCCCATTGCGTTTCTCCATAGCAGTTAAAGTAGATAAACTTAAGGTGGATTAGAACTCTGAAACATTGTATTGTATAATTAATTATAACTTTGGAACGGGACATCATGGAAAACTGGGAATTAGAAGAACTATGTGAAATTATAAAAAATATGCATAAATCATTAAAATCAAGCCTAAATAGAATCCTGAACACAGGGAAGCAGAGATCTAAAGAAGAATTCAAAGAAGAAGAAGGGGGGCAAGACAATGAAGGGGAGAAACAGAGGGAAATAAAAAGCAGAGAAAAAACTCCATCAGTCTTGACATAGGGAAAACAGTAAAAAGAAGAGGTGTCCCAAGAAAAGGGAATAAAAAGCAGACAAAAGTGGTTTTGAAGGTTGTTAGTGGTATAAGGAAAATTGAACTAGGAGATGATGCTCCAACAAAGAGAAATTTAAAATATGCTTGTGATAGTGGCTGGGGGAAAAATGATGGGAATGGAGGTGTTAAAATAAAAATAAAGAAAAGGGAAAAGACAGGAACAGAGAAGTGGGACAAAAGACTTACTAGGAAAAAATCAGACACCTAGATATGGGAAAATATAAAGCAAGATAAGAGTTTTATTCCTAAATATGATAATAAAATGCAGTTGCTAACTGGTTGAACATAATAATGGAAAGATAACGAAAAAAAGACCAAAATATATGGAATATGGATAAATATGAAACTGATATGGGGAGATTGTAAAGCAGAGGTTTGTGTTTCACTTTTATACATGATAATTAAATTGAGGTGCGAATTGACTGAAAATGACAACAGAAGCACAACCAAACATGGGTTAAAATATATGAAACATGGGTATATGTAGAACTTTTAAAATGATGAACAAAGTGAGATGTTTACTGCTTGTCATTTTATATAATAGATTAAGGAAATTGTAATGAATATTGAACAGTGAAGTTTGTCATTTATAGACAATTTAAGGGTCATCTAATCCAAGGTATGGAAAAATAGAGAGGGAACATGGAATTTATCTACAATGGGAAACTACTGAGACTTAAAGACAGAACCACAAATTGGGGGCATGTAAGGATGTATAATTATATAAAAATAATGATTAGAATAGCTGGGAATGGTAACCAGGTCTACATCACAACCAAAATTAGGCTGAGGGGAGGGGGGTTTAAAAGTCCAATGACCATATATGTATACTTTTTTGTTCTTTTTTTTTTTAAGAAAGGAGGAGAATATATGTTAAGATCAAATAAGTATATCAAAATGGAACTATAAATGCTATCAGTATAAAATGGAACTTGCCCAGGAGCTGAAATACACCAAGTAAATGAGATGAAGAGTGGAAAGAAAAGGAGAGAGATAAGGGAAGAAGAGAGGTATAGGGGAGAACGCAAGGAGGGGGGAAGAGGAGGAGAGAAATGAGGAGCGGAAAGGGGGGAGAGGAGGAGGAGAGAGGAAGGGAAAGTAGAGAAGGGAAGGATGACAGAGGGAAGAAAGGAGGTGGGGGAGGAGAGAGAGGGAGAAGAAAGTGATGGATAAGGACAAATATGGTATATGGAGAGCAGAAGAGCTAATAATTGTGTTTCAGGAGTTGATGGTAAGATGAATTGAGGTAGATATTTAATAATACAAAATGATGCTGGTTATGTAATAGTATACATGTGATTATATGTTATGAAAATGAAAAAAAAATATTTTTTTTATTAAATAAAATATGTTGTGTATTATTTGTGAGTGAGTGTTTGACCATATACCAATTCATATGATCATGAACCAGTTTGATCTAGTGGTTAAGGTACCAGACTCGGAACCAGGAATCTGAATTATATTTCTATTTTAGGCATGAAAGCTGGTTTGTGATTTTGAGTCACTCTCTCAGTCCAACTCACCACACAAATTTATTGTGGAGAAAATAGGAGGAGGAGAAAGTATTAAGAATGTTTGTCTCTTTGAGTTATTTATAAAAACAATAAAGGTGGGATAAAAAAATCTAAAACAAATGGGTATATTTATATACACAACTTTAGGGGAAAGTAAAGCCATTAAACTTGATTCAATTCCATTTGCATAACTTTTATAAAACGTGTACAGAAGCTTACAGATTCCTTCTTGCTAACATTTCTTCCTACAATAATTGTTATGCTATTCTGAGATAAAGGCTATTAAGCCATTTCTAAAGAAAGTGAGAATTTACAATGTATTTGTTATCTGAATATCAATTTGTGGGTTTAGGACACCAGTCTGGAGCCCTGCATTGTGGGTACACTATTGTAAAAATGCTTGCATCTTAAAAATTGTATTAATTGAGTTACAGTTATAGCCATCCATTACAAAGGTGTAGTAGAACTGGAGTTTGGGGGAAATGGAGTTCTGAATACAAAATGGCAGAGATCCTGAATTGAAAAATTGTCCATTGTATGATCAAGGAATGGGAATTACAATCTGTAGTCTCCCCATATTCCACTTTTCTTCACATGGATTCTAAAGTGCACAGAAGACAGAAAATAACATTCATATCTCTCTTTTTCTCTGTTAGGTCTAGATGTTGTTGTGGTAATCCAGTCACATCAGCCCTACCTAATGCAGCTAATGTCAATGGAATTTACAGTTCAATGATATCCAAAGAATTGTAGGTTGCCTTGTCTCTTTGCAAAACAAAAACTATGGTAACTAACTAACTAACTAACTAACTAACTAACTAACTAACTAACTAACAGTGCTAGCTCATGAATGGGTAGTTTGTCATCATCAGATGTTCCTGAAATTACGACATAACTGAGCTGGCAAATTAGAAAATGGTCATGTAGCCTAAATATTGTCATTCTACTAAACTACAGCTTCCCGCATCTTTCCCAATTGGCCAGTTGGAAGTAGACATAGAAGTTCAGCAACTTCTGGAAAGCTTCAGTTTAATCTCCTCTGCCTTAAATATATATTAAAGACCTGAAATGGGTTGAGGGAGTATACTGATACATACATACAAAACGTTATGATATTAAATTGATTTTCCATCACCTTCAAAAACCAATAAATCGGAAAAATGGATTAAGAAAATTTAACCTTTTGCTTCAACTTTTTTGTTGGGCTAATATATATGTAATAATTATTTTCTTGGGTGTGTATCTTACAAAAAAGAGGATATTGCTACTTCTTGCAACACTTTATGAAAGTTTCCTATTTTCTTCTAACTCTCACACTGTAAATCAAATTTTAAACACACATCAGTGTAATATATTTGGAAATGATGTTAAGTGAGGTTTTGGGACTACATCTCATGTTAACATTTGTCTGAATTGTCTGCTTCTGAGGAATTTATGGTGTGTTTCACTGTCATTGACAAGAACATCAGAAACTTGGTTTAAAGAAACAAAACAATTTTTTATAATCTTGATGGTTGATTGACAACTTCAAGAAAGAAAGCTATGATATTCGTTGTAGTTACTGTCCCTATCTCAGAGAAAAAACAGAAAGCAAAGACACTTCATAAACAAAAAACATATTGTCTATTCCTCTTACAGTAGCTTAACTTTCCATTATATTGTTTGATTTTAAAATGTTTTCCTGTAAGACATAGAATATAGTAGTCTATTAGTACATATTAAATATGCACACTAGCATGTAAAACATACATCACTGATGCTTTCCTTGATGCTTAGGAGACATTAATCATTGTGTATTATTAAGCCACTGTGGTTCAATGAATTCTGTGCACAAACTCAAAGGCCTCTAGTCAAGGTAAATGAATTCACTAGACAATCTTATAATAAGCAGTTATTTTGAAGGTAAAAGGAGAAGAAGACGGCAGAGGAGGAAATGATTAGATAGTGTCATTGATGCAATGAACATGAATTTCAGAAAACTCTGGGAGATAATGGAGAATGGGGAGGTCTTGTGTGCTATGGTCTATGACATCCCAAAGAGTCAGACATGACTAAGTGACTGAACAATCATAAAATCCTAGACACAGAAGACATCATGTGACCCTCATTTCCCATTCAATTTAAAATATCCCCAACAGATAGCTGTCTATCTTTTGTTTTAACACAAACTGCTTTCTTTTTCTCATACTTTGTAGAATTACAGATAAAGTTTCTTAGAAGACATCATAGATTAACAGCAATTTATATGTTCGAATATATGGAAAGTATAAAATTATTATAAAATAATTATGTAAATTAATTAACCCTCCCCCAAATCTAACCAAATGAATAAAAGCCTCAAATGAATAAAAGCAGAGGGGGGGAAAAAAACAGAAAACCAGACAAAATGAACAAATGGCTAAAAACCCAAACAAGAACAGCTTGCCTCCAGAAGTTGTGAATGGCCCAACACTGGAAGTCATTAAGAAGATGATGGACTGCCATTTGTCTGATATGGTATAGGGTTTCCTGCCTAGACAGGGCGTTGGACTAGAAGATCTCCAAGGTCCCCTCCAACTCTGCTATTGTATTGTATTAAGAAAGTAAAAAAGTGAAAAAAAGTCAGAAAAAAACATCAATTGATTCAAATTTCTGCTTCCTTTTATAATTTTGAGCTCTCAAATTTATACTAATGCAATCTTCTGTTATTATACTGGAACTTGATCCTTGATCACGCTCCACTGTAGGAAGAAACATGAACAGTGATTCTGGGAGTTGAAATGGTAACCTCTTTTTTAAATATAAGCAGGCTAAGTGAGAGCATTAAGAATACTCATTAAGGGGCAAAGCCAAGTGAAGCAGGATAATTTCAGTCAGATTCTCAGTAGTCAATATGGACAAGTCTGAACTTGCTCCATTTTTAAATTGTTTCTCCAGAGGATCATTATGGTTTGAATTATATTCCAAAATATGAAAGATACAGGGAGTTAAAAATGTTGGAAGGAAATACCCACCACATCATATATATTTTTGCAATGTTGTCCTAAGCATTTTAGTCTCCTGCTGAAAAGCAAAAACTTTCTGCAATTTGTCTTTTCTTAGGCCAGACTATGGGAGAACGGATATCCATTTTTCCATTATTTCACTGGATTCAGGCATCTGAACTGGACCTCCTTTAAAGTGTGTGAATTGATAATGTCTGCTTCTGGAATTCCAGATTTTAACCCATGAGTTGGATTGCATCCCTTAGAGCAGTGAGCAACTTTTCATAGAATGATTTCATTGGAAGTAACTTTCTTGCCTCTTTTCAGTGGCAAGAAAATCAAATTAAACATCTTGGACAAATGGCTTCCTGACCTCCACTTGAACAGATGTACTGAAGAAGATCCACTGGTTCTTGGTATTTAGTGTCACTGATAAACTGCTCTTATTTTCCTAACATTCATCCAGAATACTAAGGAAGCTGATCACTCATTCTCATGGTATTCATGATAATAGGGTCCAAATGACGCTGGCAGATTTCTGGGAGAGCAACATTCTTGCAAATGTACCCCAGTATATTGCTAATCACAGCCCTCAAAAGAAAGCTTGCTATGGTGATGTGAATGTGAGAATGCTCCTTCCAACAAAGTGATTGAAACAACTCTCACATCTGCAAGGATTTTACGTGCATGTCAAACATTCTTCAATAGTTTTATGAATCTACTTTTGTGTGAGTCCATATAAACATGGGGGGGGGGAGGAGGGGAAACAAATTTCAGTTGCAGCCATCCAATCAGTGGCCTGAACAAAGCCTAGACATCAGAACATATACCAGATTACACTGACTCCCATATGAAAATAATAAGAGAACTGAAATCCCTTCAGATTGGTCCAATTTCAAATGAAGAAAATTCCAATTGAGAACCATATGGGTTAAAATAGGAATAGGCTTGGTGAACCTTTTGGCAAAAGCAACAAAGTTCTGGTGGCACCTTAAAGCGGTATGTGGCATTATTTTTCATGAACTAAGCCCACTTGATCAAATACACAAAGTGTTAATGCTGAGCTGTAGGTATTTATATGCATTAAGCATTTCTGTCCTGGCTGTTTATAACACCATCTAACTATCACTGTCCTGATAAATCATTGATGAAAGCAGGATCTATAGTGCCACAGTATTGGTTCCCTAATGTTATAAATTACTAGTGTCCAAATGTTCATGGCTTCAGCTAGGAGTTCAATCAGTGAAATGAGAAAAGGGAATGTGGATAGTCATATGGATTATGATAGCCTAATGCAAATTTCTTGGCCTTAAACTGGCTAACACATTTTTGGGAATTAAAAATAAAATTAACCTGTGGATAAAATTATAAAAGGATTTATAGGAAACAGCAAGACTGTTCTTGTTCTTAAGGAACAATAGTTAGAAGGCCATTCTAACTAGTTTCATACTTGCATCAACAGCATCCAGTCACTTTTGTGAGGGGTAGGTGTGTCCTTACTAGTAAACAATATCATTGTGATGGTTTAATGCTTCTTGAATTGCTAATGCTGAAAGGCTCTTTAAGGCCTATGACCAAGTATAAGGGGACATTGCTGAAGACATCTTCCATTGGATTTTGAACAGTAACATTTTGATGTCACACTTCTGTCTATTTAATCTTTTAAGGTGTGCTGGTCTGTTTGAATTGTATTGAATTCATTCAGGTAAAAAGATGAATGATCCCATTGTTGTTTCCTCCATCAACTGTAACATAGGTAAGCACCCACAAGTTTCATGCATTCTTCTGAATCAATAGTTTACATACCCTCCAGACGTCCTCAGGGTTTCTGAAGCCATGGTGGGTGCAATGGTTAGAATGCAGTATTGCAGTCTAATTCAGTTCACTGCCAGGAGTTTAATCATCACTGCCATCCTTCTGAGGTTGGTAAAATGAGGAGCCAGATTGTTGGGGGCAATATGCGGACTCTGTAACTCTGTAATTGCTTAGAGAGTGCTTTAAAAGCACTATTAAGCAGTATATATATTTAAGTGCTAATGCTGCTTATTGTATCACCAAATATCAATGGCCATATCTGAACATCAGTGGTATATTGCCCTGTCAATGTTCAGAGAAAAACAATGGAGATGCATGTTACATTTTGGATGAGCTGAGCATGATTTGAACATCCTCTTCAGCCTTCAGCAAAGAAATCCAGGACTCTGTCAAAATAGAAAACTGTTTCCACTTTCTTCCGTGACATCATTATGTCATCATCTTTTCATGTCTGATTCTTGCTGGGACAATAATTTAGAAAATTTGGACCATCTGTTTGGCATTCTTTGAACACATATTGCTCAGCTAAAGTGGGCCAGCAATCTTGAATGGGCATTCCTAAAGTCTCCAGTGTATTTGGCTAGTTGAAAGCCACATCCTTTCAATTTCTTTCTCTTGGATTCAAAATGAAACTAAGTAGGCCCGTAGGGGTGAGGTAGCAACTGAGTTCACATCTGGAAGTGGGGAGAAAATTTAAGGCTCCTGGTCTTACTTGACTCCCTGCTGAAAATGATTGAGCTTGAAGGAGTATTTGCTGCAATCTCTGCAACCTGATCTGTAAGACAAGTTTGGCCCATTAGATAGAAGATGACCTTGAGATAGGGGATAACTTCTAACCTCTCTTTGACCCAGGCAGTGCCTTTTGAGCAAACAGGAGCTCTTTGTTTTAAATTAGTAAGGTTTATGGAGCAACAGGGGGCACATGTGTCACTAGAAGGATAATGCTTTTATTTTTATCTGTGGATAAGTAGTGATTAAATGGTAGTGTGGAGGGGTGTGCAGAATCAGTACAAATATGACCTATTAATGTGTCACCCAACCATCAAAGTCCTTTAAAAGGTCATTTGAAAACAGGAGATAGTGCTTCAAACTATCTTTTGATGTAGTATATAGAAGTACTGACATAGAAAGTCCAATTATTCATTTATTGATGGAGCAAAGAAAAACAACAGCTGCTAACATTCACTGAATAATATTGCATGATATAATCAGATGTAATAGCTGTAATAATCCTGGAGGGGTTTACAATATACAGATTTCTTTTATAAGGCCTCCATACAACTCTGTAAGCATTTGGCTGCAATAATTATGTCATCACTTGCTGAGTTTAGGACTTTACCTAGTTGATTTGATTTTGATTTAGTTGTTCACCAGTATTCCGGAGCATGTCTGAGGAGGAGGAATCATTTAGGGTAAGCCAGAGTAAGTGAGAATTTTGCCATCAGTTTTTACAGAATTAGAGGCATTGAAGTCCAAGATACCAGAGATATTTCATTTGAGGCTTCTAAACCTGGGTTTACTAATCAGAGCCTGAGCCTCAGAATTCCAAGACCTTATTTGTTTGTTTGCTTGTTTCCTGCCAACATATCCATCACACCTTCCTCCTCTTATTTTCCCAAGAACAACCCTTTGAAATGGGATGGCTGAGAGAGAGTTACTGGTCTAAGATCATCCAGCTGGCTTTCATGGTTGTCCCAAAGTGCTTCCCCTCCCCAAGAAGCAACTGGACTTACTGGTTTTTCTTTGAAGATGTTTCTCATTGAAGAAGTTTCTTCTTGGCTTCTTCAGAAGAAGCTTCTTGAATGAGAAACAAAACATCTTCAAAGAAAAACCAGTAGTGCAGTTGCCTCTTGAGAAAACAAAAAGGACCTTTGGGACAACCATGACCTGGATGACTGAGAATTTTCATAGACATTTCATGGTTAAAACGGGACTAAAATTCTCGGTCTCCTGGTTTCTAGCCTATGACTTAATCACTAGGCCAAACTATCCTTTTCGGTCTTTCTTGCTTTCAAGAAAGGGTAGAGTTGTAGAGAAAATTCAGCATGGTGAAGTATGAAAATCTTCAGTCCATCAGCAAGCTCCTATCTCTGAGGTCTCTGAGTACTAAAATGCTATGCCTAGCTTGCTGCCAGGCATTTCTTAAAGAAAGAAGATAACAGGTTCCCCAGATAAAAAAAAATGCTTTGACTGTCAAATGGACATAATTTTATTTCACAATCAAAAAGTAAAAGGCTTAGTTAAAACATCAAATGCTTAAAATGCTTCAGCCCTCAGCACACATTCAGCTTGCATCTTGCAGTCTTAAAATCATGGAAGTAATCTTTTAGAACATTATTTATTCATTTAAAAACATTTATATAGATACCCATCTAAAGCCAGCTTTGGGCAACTCCCAATGAAAAGTTAAAAAAGCATAAAGCTACTTTGCAACTATAAAACTAAACACATTAAAATAAAAGCCTGACACCAAGTCAACTTCTGATGTGCAGTCACTTCATCTTATCCCCATATAGTATCATTATTACTGATATTGAACATTTCCACACTACTCAGGAAGCTATGAGAGTCAGGATAATGAATGTTCAACTGGCTTTTTTTAAAAAAGGTTTGTTTTCAGAATTTCTGCATGCATAAAGGAAGACGTCGGTAGTGTTTTTTGGTTTCCTAATAAATGTAGAGGATAAGGTTACTATTCTGACCACAAAAGATTGGCAGATCATCAGCAAAAAGCTGTAATATTAGAAATTCTAATCTTGTTAGATATTTTAGTGGTAATTCGGATTTTTGCAGCCCAAGTGGTGCTACCCCCAATAAGAAAAATTGTAGTTTCACACCGAGATTGGATCAGAATCATGGAACAATAAAATACACACATTGTGCATTAATCACTTATTATTTTAGGTTACATATTTGCAATCAGTTTGAATAAGAAAAGGCTCATTTATAGTTAGAATTGCCTGCTGAATCAAAGGGCTTTATTAACTAGAATATCAATTTGATACACTGCCATAATGTTAAAATGTTACAATGATATTGCAAGTAATCATGATGTTTGCATGGATAAAGCAACTACTTTATAAGCATTAACAGATTAACAGAATTGGAATTGGACCTTGCAGGTCATCTAGTCCAACCCTCTGCCCAAGCAGCTGGGTTCTTTCAGAGTTAGAACAAAACTGGAATGGAACAATTTATAATCTGAGAAAATATCACATGGATTGAAATGATGCTTGTAGTAGGAAATTGATACAGGTAAGTTTTTTGTCTAACATTCACTGAGATTGAACTTCAGTGACAAAGTAACATTTGATGGAATCTCGCAGAATGTTTTTCCACACAGCTTTCAGTGCTATAATTAGGATATACTTGCACATTTCATGTAAGTTTGAACAGGCTGAATCTATATTGTTTTGTTTTTCCTTTCTGAACATTTAGAGGCATGGACATCCACTGGCAGGGGGAAATGACAAAAGCATACTGTTATGGCATTCACATCATGATGTCAACATTATCTTACATAAGTACTATTGGCTCTGGTGGCTTGTGCTGCTCCTGAAAAAATATATTTGAGACTTGTCTGAGCCAGAATTGATGCTGTATATTTACCAAAAACTCACCATTCATTGGTTCCAAAACATTGCAAACCAGCTTGATGTTCTTACTGAATCTCTTTTTCTTTCTTTCTAATTTTAGGTTCCTACTAGAGCCAATTTGGCGTGGTGGTTAAATTAGAAGTCAGTGATTGTTGAGGTCTAGTCTATCTTAAGTACAAAGGTCAAACTGGCAATATTATTCTCAACACTTATTTTAGTTCCTGAGTTGTGCTTTATGCTCCTCTGGTTCAACTGTGTCTCTTTTCTGCACGATTGATGCTCTTCTAAGAAAGCATTCACACTGTAATCCCCTACCATTATTATTATTTTCAGTCTTGACTGCCTGTGTATACTTCTAGTTCCCCTGGAATCAATACTATGACTGTATGGGTCTTATTAATCCTACCAATCAATCAATAAACATGCAAGCAAATACATAAACTGAAAAACCCAGTGCTGAATTTGGCTGGGAAATGTCCATTGATTTTAATATCAATATGAAGATTCACAATTAACAGTTCTATACTATCCGCACTTCTACTATGAACTATAAATATTTGAGCTATAATACAATGCCAACCTTCTGTATTTTGTTTAAACAGTCCTGTGCTGTTTTACTACATACTACACTTGATTCTGACATTTTATTTATGGCTTACACAAGCAACACTTTTAGATTTAAACCTATTTCCATCTTTATGGGTATCTTCTTCAAACAACTGCTCATTTAGTATGGTTATGTTATAGGATTATTGCAAATGAAGAACAGTGCCTATCTTAAAAATATTAACCCTATATGATTATAATACTTCCCTTTAAGGATCTGCTGTTTTATTCTTGTTGGCACAATCCCAAATGAAAGAATGAATAGAAGCCAGGTGACTGTGAGTTCTAGTCCTTCCTGAGGCATAAATTCAGGTGGGTGACCTTAAACCAGTCATATTCATTGCCCTAAAAAAAGGCAATGACAAGGCACTTCTGAAATCTTGCCAGGAAAATTGCATTGATCTCTTTTTCTCTCTCTTTGTATGGGTGGCTATTAAAAATAAGTGCTGTGCATCCTTTGAAAATTATTCAGCCTTCGTACAAAGACTGCAGCCTTCTAATAATTATTCAGCAGCCAATGTCTTCATGCTTCTACTATATGTGAGTTTGAAAAAAATATTCCTCTGGATTATGGAATGATCTCATTAAAGTGGTATTTTTTCAGAGTCCCAAGCACTTTTTCTAAATCATTTTCAAAATGTGCACAGTCCTGCTGAGAATGTTTCTGCTGAGACATATTCTGAAAAAAATGACTTTTGAAAAAAGGAAATTTAGGAATTGTGATATCAAACAAAATCCATGAGACCAAAATACCACCTATATTTAATATCATGTGCATTTATCATATTTTATTTAATTTGAATTAATTCTCTTCACTTTGACTGTTTAATAATAATTCATCCCCACCCGTATACAGATATTTTAATATAATTATTTAAAAGATAATACGGTAATTTTTGAATGGAAATGTGGGCACAATCCATGAAACAATAATGCAAAGCAGATTTTTTACAAAAATATTTTCTTGGATTTGTGATTATTTTGCATTATTTTCTCAGATTTGGAAGTTTTCTTTTGTTTTCCTTTTTGTTTTATAAATTATATTTTATTTTAAGCCACAGATTAAACAAATGGAAGCTATGGTACCAATTTTGAGCTATGAAAGAATGTACTGAGGGTTCAGATTGTTTATTGCTTATTTAGGCTAATCACAAAAAAGGGAAGTCATGTGTCCACAAGATAGTCTATCCCATATATCTAGATCTATGCCCCCCCCCCCTTGGCACATCCATTTGCAAACATTTGAGAGAAAAATTACTTTGTAAATTTGAGAAAAATCTACCTGCTTACAGAGTTCCTGCCCTATTCCTCCTCCAGGCATCTTCCCTCTGAAGGCATAAAAGGTAAAGGTTCCCTTCGCACATATGTGCTAGTCGTTCTCGATTCTAGGGGCAGTGCTCATCTCCGTTTCAAAGCCGAAGAGCCAGCACTGTCCGAAGGTGTCTCCGGGTCATGTGGCCAACATGACTAAATACCAAAGGTGCACAGAACACTGCTACCTTCCCACCAAAGATAGTCCCTATTTTCTACTTGCATTTTTACATGCTTTCGAATTGCTAGGTTAGCAGAAGCTGGAACAAGTAACTGGAGCTCACTCGGTTACGCAGCACTAGGGATTTGAACCACCGAACTGCCGACCTTTCTGATCAACAAGCTCAGTGTCTTAGCCACTGAGCCATTGCGTCCCTTCACTGAATGCATATAGTTCAGCAATTATATCTCCATATTCTGTAGGAGGAGCACAGTCTCACCCTACACAGACATATACAGAGAATTTCAGTGGCAGATAATCAAAGCTGATTAAGATAAAGAAAGGCAACAGCACTGATTCTTTCAGTGGCACATAATGCCTCCTTTGGGGGAGATCCATGGATTTTAGCAGATTTCCTTAATCGTTATTCATTTCCCATGGATCTTTAAAACATTCTTGCAGCAAATGTGTTTTTCTTAGTACATGCCATAGAAACAATTGCCTTATGTTTTGCTGAAAGAGCTCTCTCATCACACTTGCCAAAGTTCTTTACATAAACTCATGGAAGGGATGCTTTCTTTCCCATCTTAGTAAAGCAAATGATTATGTTCCACCAATGAAAAAAGTTTGCAAAAGGAGGTGGGGGGAGGGGCTGAAGGGAAAAAAAAACCTATGCAGTTCCAGACTGCATTGAAGGAAAATAATCCATCACCTGGTGAATAAATCTTATTTTAGCATAAATGCCACTTTTAAGATAATTTTGGGGTAAAGAAGAAGGGAAAAAATACTTGTTATATTTGACAGTTAAAATTAATAGCATTTTAAAAGGTGTTTGATTCCCCCCCCTTTTGCTGTTAAGACTTACCTTGCCAGCAAAATATCTGTACTGAAATTAAATTGCACTTGCTTCTATATAGCACTTAAGAAACAACAAGAGCCTATATTTGTCACCAATAATGTGTTGGATCACAAGTTATGTCTTTTCCAATCCAAGAAGGCTATAGGCTGTCTTAAGTAGAACAACACATTTTTACAAAAAATGCATGCATTGTTTATTATATTTATATCTGAGCTCTCTCCCAGTCAACCCAGTACACTTGCATGTTGGTGACTCATATTGACGTGCAATGTGGGGGAGAGCGTATACATATGTTCAGAAAAAATCATTTTATTCTGACAACAACTTTCTGGGACAGAAGAGGGCTGAGAAAAGCTAAGTGGGCAAAGGTTGCCCAGCAGGCTTAAAGCTATTACACCAAGGCATAAAAATGCAACAAGCAGGTCTCTGTAAAGCAGTTGTTCATCAACTGTTCATCTGCTGCCCTTGCCAGCTCACAAATCTTTGATATTCTTGACCTTTCTGTGCAGGGGCTGACACCATCCACTCCTAGCTCAATGATGACCACATGATCTTTAACTACCTTGTCTCCATTCTTCTCGATAAAGACTAGCTGACAATCTTTACTTTTGAACAAGCAAGAGAAGCAACATGTTATAATCCCTTTTCTAGAGATTTTTCTCTGTAATTTCCACCCCCACCACCATGAAAAACCACTCACAGACTTAACAGAGCAACAGAATAACAGAGTTGGAAGGAACCTTGGAGGTCTCCTAGTCCAAGCCCATGCTCAAGCAGGAAACCCTATATCATTTCAAAAAATAGTTGTCTAATCCCTTCTTAAAAACATCCAGTGTTGGAGTGCTCACAACTTCTGGAGGCGAGTCATTCCACTGAATACCTATAATTGTTCTAACTGTCAGGAATTTTTTCCTTAGCTCCAGGTTGGTTCTCTCCTTGATTAGTTTCTATCTATTACTTCTTGTTCTGCCTTCCAGTGCTTTGGAAAATAGTTTGACCACTCTTCTTTGTGGCAGCCCCTCAGATATTAGAACACTGCGCTCATGTCAATACTACTCCTTCTCTTCACTAGACTAGCCATGCCACGTTCTTCAGAAGCTTTAACTTCCATTCCCCTAATTATTTTTGTTGCTCTTCTCTGCATTCTCTTTAGTCTCAGCATCTTTGTTATATCATGGAAACCAAAGCTGGACACAGTATTAGGTTCAAGAGTGAACCTAATAGTTTGCTTGACTCTGAGGTGTGAAAAGGCCTTTTAGGTGTTAAGGATTGTTTGGTGTGAGTTAAGAGAACTAGATTTCAAATCTTCCATTTGTTCTTTTTTTGATTGACAAAAGACTGAAGATGGAAATGAGATTGAGAAGAGATGCTTCTGACTTCACACAGCAGCAGCATATATTTTAACTAAAGTGCCTGCATCCTTTTTCAACCTTTCTGTCCTTTTAAGTTTTCTGCACAAGCCTATATATATGTACTGGGTTTTTTTCAGAGTAACACAAATGTGGTTGCTATTTAATAAACAACAAAGTGATGCTGCTCTTGCCCACAATCCAAAATACGCCTTCTGAATCATTTTCAAATGGCGTGCAACCGTTTTCTGGATTTTCCAATTTCTTTGCTAATGGGTCCTTGGATTCTTTCCACGTTTATATTTTTTCTAAGTGTCTTGACTTTTTCTGTTTGAAAGTTAAAAGCCTGAAGTAGGCATTTTGTATATTCCATTTGTAAATTGTCCCCCAAATACAAAATATTTATATATATCCATAATATGAATAATTTTGGCTTTTGGCTTCCATGGCTCATGCTTTGTGCATAAAATGAAAATGGATTCAAGTAGTTCAGAAAATTCTGCATTATTTTTCCTCTAAAAATAGAGTAGTGGAAGGAGAAGGAAATTGAAGGAGACAGAAACAGTCCTATTTAAATTTACTGAACCTTACTGTAATGGAAAGATTTTCTTTAGTATATTATTTAGTATATTTTAGTATTCATGTTAAATGTTCTATTAAACATTTTAGTATACTTTGGTAATGCATCGGTAAATATCTTCTGTCCTTTTGTCTTGTTGGCCCTCTCAACATCATACACATTAAATATAATGGTAGCTCATGTTCCCACGCAAGTATAGATACCCTGCATTCAATGACATTTTCAATTTATTGACACAACGTATACTATGTGGGCTTCAAAATTTAGAGATAAAGTTGTTCCTCAGTTATTGTACAAACAAATTAGACATAGTCTTGTGTCAGGACAAAATGCTTTCCATTAGCAAACTTAATGGAGAAATGAGTATCTGGTATAACTCCTGTATACAAAAGTCAGGAAAAACGTTTTAAAAATGGGGCAAAATGGGATAGTTACTCTTTATCAGTTAAGTGTTGACAATACTTTAAAGACTTTCATAAGATTACAAGATGAATGTAATATCCCGGTGGTTCTCAACCTCTGGCCTGTGAACCCCTTGGGGGCTGCAATGTCATTATAGGGGTACAAGAAGATGTTAAGATTTTTTTTATTTAAATCTTGAGTTTTGGGCATCTGTGGCGACAAAAGGTATTTAAAGGGGGGTGTTTGTGGTGAAGAAAAGGTTGAGAACCACGTCCCAAAGGTGCTTTTTCAGGAGGCAATTGAACTTTCTTGTTATTTCTTTTGAAGATGTTTAGCTTCTTATGGATGAGAAACAAAACATATTCAAAAGAAAAAACAAGACAGTCCAGTTGCCTCCTGAAAAAGCACCTTTGGGACAACCATGACGTGGATGATGGGGAATCTCTACATACATTGAGAATTTTGACTGGTGAAAGCTCCATTGATTTTAATATCAAATATAAAGATTCACAATAATGAATTCTATACTATCCTCACTGCCACTTTGAAACATAAATATTTTGAGCCAACCTTCTGCATTTAAATTTAATATTCTATTCAGTGCAACTCAGGTTTTTTTCCCCCAAATCTGCTCCATAATTATTTCTCTGGGAATGTAAAATGCATGGACAATTTCAACCAAGATGAAACTTCAACTTTGAATCATATTAAGTCAATGTAGACATTTCCTCTCAAGAACAGGTGCCATATTTAGCAGACTTTGCTTGGATACATTATAATAATAAAGACAGAAGGGCAGAGTGTCTTGAAACATTTGGCAAGGTCAATAGCAAAAAGAGGTTATTAAGCTTATGTTGGCTGCTGTTATAAAATGGAATCAAGGCATGAAAATGTGATAAAGAGTGCAAGGAGCTACAGACATGGCATTATTAATAGGAAAAGTATGGTTACAGCCCAACACCTCACTTTTATCATCAGTAAGGGATAACAGATGCTGTTTCACCTCCCCTTGAAATTTAAACATGATTAATGCTATTGCAATGGTTATGGAAGAGTGTTCATAAAGAAGAAAGAAGAAAAAGTTAGAAATGTTTTCTTCTCATTCTTTCCTGATTCTGTCTCCACCCTTCCTAATTCCAGTTCTTTGTTAGAATAGTTTTTCATTCAAATAATTTAAGGACATTCTTGATCTTACTTCCCTTTCTGTATTCTCAGCCTGACAATCACACTCTTTCTTCTTTCAGAATATTGAAATATTTTTCACTTGTACGGGACTCCAAATATGAAAGAAACAACCAGATATGGCCTCTATCCCGACAGATTGCAACTTTTTCTGCAAAAAATAATAATAGGAAAGTAATGTCAGTCCCCAGAGAATTCTGGCCCTTTGCAACACCCACAGCATTTTGCTCTGCTATTTCTCTGTAATCATGGCCAGCCACAAAACAGGGCATCTGGCAAGAGGCGACAAATACATTCCAGACAAAACCAAGACCTCATTGATGCTATTCCAAAACTGGTATGTGAAGATATTTGGATTAATAAAATGAAATCCAGCTGGAGTATGAATGACAACACATTCTATTTTAGGCACCAAAGGCCAGTCCAAATGTTATAACCCTTTACTATCTTAGCTTCAATGGTGTACTTCCTAGTTTAAATTTTTCATCATTACTCTTACCAAGTTACATGCAGTGTTTCCATGGAACTGTTGTATGTTGTATGTTGTGTATCTGTATGTGATGAACAGAAAGAGGTGATCAGATGTTTTCAAAAGTTTTGTAAAAATAAGAAAGTTCTATCACATAGGAATGATTTTCAGTATCTTCCTCGCTAGTTATAACATATAAATTGAGCCTGATTTAAGCAACTGCATTTTGTACCTATTTAAAAAAATATTAATCACTGTTAATGTGAAATCAAATCAAGTAACTGTATTATAGCCATAACAATATAAAACCTAAAATGGAGAATCATTTTTATTGTCATATTTTCTGAAAATTTTCTGCTTGGCAAGGCCTTCTCATGATGGAAACAAAATATACTTAAATCAATATGATCAATGTAGTAATGGCAATAATATTAAAAATGAGGAAGACAATTCCAAATGTAAAATTGAGAGCCTCACTAATGCAGGTTATTAAAGAAACATAAATACTTGTAAGTCAATCACTTTTTTTTACCCTGCAACAACATGGATGCTCACTTATTTAGTGCTACTATATGGCTATTTAAGTACTAATGGAAGAATTGCCAAAATTCTTTAAGAGGCAAGATATAAATGGTGTTTTCCCATATAGATGAGAAAATGGGAATAGCTGATATAATAACCACTTTTTCTACTAAAATAGGAGAAAGGAAATGCATGTACAAAATTGATTGCATGATTTTTATTCTTTTTTATAAAAAGAAACAGCATTCTGATGGAAATTAATTACTGCTTATTACACCATGATGGTTTTTTCATATTATCCTGTATTTTTTTTAAAGAAAACTTTTTTGTCCTAATGTTTTATTTATATTTATTTTTCCTTAGTTTTTAAATTAAAACATACAGATAGTCCTTACGATTACAATTGAAACTGGAATTTCCACTCAGTCAAATCATCACATGACCGAATTTGATTTGTTGACTATTTCTACTACAGCCATATATTGAGTAACAAAATCATAGATTGCCAAACTACAGATTACCAATAGTGTTTTAGATGTCCCTTCCTACAAGCTGCTGACACCCAGGCTAAAGATAGCTCTACCACCATTCATACTAAATTATAGTTATCAGATGCAAGGCCTATGAGTGCAAATCCCAATAAAAAAGTTGAATTTATATAAAAACCAAATGTATGGGGGTTATCTATGCTGATTGGATACCACAAAAATGTGGACCCTTTCATGTGGTGCTTTCAAGTGATTAGTAGTGAGCACTATAATGCAAAACTGTAACCAGTCTGAGGGGGAGGCCATGAGAGTTCAGGTATGAATTCAGACAACTTTAGCATTTGAGTTAGTCTGAGAGAACAAATGAACAAGGAAGCAAAATGTGTCCTTTGTGGCACGTTGCCTTTATTCTATCAACTTATATTTTACTTTGAATACTGTTCTGAGTACACTTAGAAGTAAAATAGAGGAATAGTATGATTGTTATGTGGAACCAAACACTATATGCAACAGATATATGTTACTTAATTCAATGTGACAAATATGTTTTCAGAATCCATTTGGTATAAAGGCCCTAACATATGAACAGAAGACACAAGCATGTAACAGATGTTGCTATGTTCCAGAATGGCTGAAGTAGTTTTGTAAATGACTACCAGTGCTAGATTTAATGTTTCTTCTGTGTATCTTCTTCTCAAAAGTTATGAAAAGGGATTTAAAGTGATTGCTCTTTGATGTAACCAGTGACAAAGAAATAGATATGTGCTGCAAATAAGGACAGGTGATTAGATAGCTTGGATAACTGACCATTCTTAGTGAATAGTTGACTGAGATCCATTCCTAGCCAGGCAAAGTATGGCACCATCATTACAGTTTTGAAAACTGCTCATGGAAATATGAGTGGCTAAAAAAATATCTACAGCTTACCCAGGTACTCAATCAAACCAATTTCATGCCAGACCGAAGAGGGAAAATCACAGATCTAGATCCTGAAATAAAAACACAATTGGGAGACATAGCAAATCAACTGCCTACCGAAATGGAAAGACAGACGCAAGTCTAGAACGTAACTACCAAATATTTCACTCAGTAAGATTTAATTGTAATCCTTCCCTTCCACATTCTCAGAACTACCCATGGGGATTCTGCTGCTGCAGAAGTCCTGTTGATTTGTTTCCCTTGTCAGTTTCGCAGGGTTACGGTACTTGAGGAGATGTCTTTGCAGAAAGTCCACAAAATGTCCCACCTCATGTTATCTCTGAAAGAATAATAACAACTGCTGACGAGAACAGTGTACAAGAGTGCAAGCAATTAGGGGTGTCACAATCAAGTTTTACATTTCCCTACTATCAGTTACATGTCTCTACATAATATAAATCATGCTGGCTGGAGAATTCAGCGAATTAAACACCCACATTTCTTAACGTTGCTAAGATTGAGAAATACCGATATGGATGGCCACAGTATAGTTGTATCGACAGGGGTATGCATGCTTTGCGTCTTCTAAAATGTACAACATTAAGGAAAGGCAGCCTACAAGCAGTCAGATTCAGGAGAAAAAAAGGAGCAAAGGGAAGATGTGTTTTTTTTGTATATCTTATTTTATTTTATTTTAGGTCTGTGATAAAAGTTTCACATCAAGTCCTTCTGAACTGTCCTGGGACCCAAAGAAGTAAGAGTACCTTTTTGTTTTTACAAAGGTCTCTTAAGAGTAGACTTATCAGGTAATCAATACTTGAAAGAACAGCATGTGCTTCAGGAAATCTAAGTTTCAAGGAATGGAACAATTCAACTATTAAGTGCCTAGTACTAAAAGTTTTGTTTGTGCCAATTAACAACTGAAATGGGAAAGGAGAAAAAATATTTTTGAATGCTGGTAAGGAAAAAAGGGGGAACTAAAGTAATTTACCTCATAAAGACTTTATCTGTCACCTACTTGATGAATCACTTCTCCTTTATTCTCTGGATTCTCTGGAGATAATTGGCATCTCACCTGAGGCATGTTTTAGATATATAAAATGTCTTTTTATCATGTTTTAAGTTCTTAATTCAAAAATGTTTGATATTTCTCCCTTTACTTCTTTCTGTAAAAGACGTGTGCATGTGGTGTGTGCAGGTGTATACTAATGCATTTCCTGAATGACAAACAATAAGGTTTAACATAAAAGTTAAAATATTACAAAAAATAATGCAATAAAATCCATCACTGATGCCCAGTAGAATAAAAGTACTATAACTTCATTTAGTCATGTAATGAAGTTAACAACTTGTGTAAAATTAAAGAAATCATGTCACTTTTCTTGAAATAAATAAATTATAAATAATTTTATAAATATTAATTTATGATAAATAATTAAAATTAGAGCCAATTTAGGCTAGAGATTAAGGCACTAGACTAGAAACTGGGAGACTGTGATTTCTAGCCCCGCCTTAGGCATGAAAATTGGGTGGGTGACTTTTAGCCAGTCACTTTCAGAGCTCTTATTAGGAGGAAAATAGGAGGAGGTAGAAGTAATATGTACATTCACCATCTTGAGTTATTTATAAAATATTAAAGGTAGGAAAAATAAATATGAAACAAGTGTTCTTGAAGAAACTTGAGACCTCAAACTATTTAAAACTTTACATGCCAAAATCAATTCTTTGAAATGGACCAAAAGGGAAAAAAAAACAATAAATAAAAAAATGGAAAGCCATGATAACAAACAGGAACAAGAAGAGCTATTCTATCTTCATAATGAATTCTTCCAGTTCATTCTTGCTGCCATCTTCTGTACCAGTGACACCTCTCGACCATTTTAAGTGCTTTAATACAAAGCACTTAAAACTTTCCAGATTCTTCCTGCCAACAGAAAGCCAAAAAGGGGGGGGATGGGGGACCCCTCAACAGACATGCCTTAGGGCACTCAGAAGCCAAAAATGTGGATAGGTTGATGACAGCCCAAAATTATGGGTGAGCAGTGGAACATTTTAAACAGATGTTTAAATGTTCACAGAGATCGCTGCAGAAAGCAAACCATGCACAATTGTGGGTTATGTCATTGTGGATCATATATGTTACATATTTTTCAAAAACAATCACAGTATCTCATCCTTGTTTTCCAGAATCAGCCCACAAAGCGATCCCTCTATATCGCATGAGTGTTTCTTAATTTGGGATATGTTAAGCAACCCCCACTCCCCAAAATATGTTCTCCCTATACTAATTTATCGTATTTGAATCATACTAAGAAAACATATTTAAAAATCCTATATTCAAGATGACAAATCAAAATTTGCTTCTTGTTTTAGTAACACAGATGAAGAAACAGATTTAAGCTTTGAGGAAAAGTAAGATAAATATTTTCCCTCTTTTCCATAGAAAGATAATTCCCTACTCCTGTGGGAAAAAAAACAGCATCTTTCAAATAAAAATATTCTTGAACTTTTGCTAATTCAGAGTTGCTCGCTTTTGAAGCATTTGCCTAACCTTCTCATGAAATCCATTTGGTAATATGCAGGGGCAAGCCAGATCTTATTGGAAGACTAATTCTTATGGCTTCTTTTTCCATCCAGAACGTGTGAAGCCCAGTGAGGCCACGTTTCATCTGCTGCTTTAATGATCTGTTCATTTGTGACAGATCTGGCTGCTTTCAGCCTGATGTCTGGCAGCAGTTGACTGAACAGCAGAGAAGTTCAGAAGCCTTTCCGAGCACTGACAAATTTCAGCAAGCTGTCACACAAAATGCAAACATCAAAAGGATTGGTGCGTGCACTTTTCTAGGGCAGCTTTCTAGGTTTTTACTGAGTTACAAAATCCACCGAGGAGGACATAAAAACAAAGCTGTAATGAACTGCATTCAGAAATGAACTATTTCTGAATGCAGAAAGCCAAAGCAAGCAAAGAAAATGATGATGCAGGAAAAAATGGGTGGGTGAGAAGGAGAAACACGTACCACCAAGGATAAATTGGTTGCTTGGCAGAAGGAAAAATAATTTTTGAATAATGGGGAAAATCATAAAACTGGTTTACTTTTTTCAAGGAGATGGGAATCTAATAGCACTGGAAAAAAGGAACTTCAAAGCATACACATCCTAAACACTGTAATATTGATGTTTCAAACTGAGTCCTTTGTGAAAGAGTAGCATATATAATTTTAGTGCTGTTTTAAAGAATGGCAATAATAAGTACAAAGAATAAGAAGTATATCGTTAAGGCAAGAGAGAAATTGCATTGGCTTCCAGGCAAGGATGGCTGACTGAAGATGGCTGTGTGAAAAACAGAACTGACATTTGCAACTAAGAATAAAAAACAGGGAGTCCATAAGTGGATTGAGTTCTCTGAAACTTCTCTGAGAAAGAGATGACATGAGATAACCCAAGCTATGGTTGCTTCTCACTAGGGGACTGCAAAGCAGTGAATTCCAGAAGCCAGGGGAACTAGAAACTGAGGGAATTTGTCATACTTGCTCCATCCACAAATGAATCATAGTACACTAAATTACACTTCTCTTGGTAATCACTTTTGGAAATTGTCTATTAATAGCTTTAAAGAATCTAGACACCTTCAAAGTGACAATGCTGGAAACACTGGATGAATGCCTTCAATCCTTAATATTAGAAAATGAAGTTGTATTTTTATAACTGTTAAGAATTTAAAATGTACAGCCAAAAATAAAATGAGGTTTTGGCTGTAGAAAGTTTTCAATGGATTAAGGGCTCAGAAAATATTGGAGATAATTCAAATATTGTATTTTGAATATTAAGGCATTGAAATTAATTTTAGAGAATAAAGCATTTTCATGGGAAAGAAAAACTATTTTCATTAGTGGAGATATAACAAGACAAGCAAGATAATGGCATTCGGAGACATTTTTGAGGATCTGCATCAAGACTTTGAATCAATGTTAGTTGTATTGTTTCTTCTTGAGAACTGACTGTTTACCTGTCTGAAGATGCTTCAGAAAAAAATTGTTATGCAGTAAATTTTATCTGAGAACAACACGAAGAAGAATTTGAACAAGAATTTTTCATTGGACATAAAAATTGTTGGATGATGCTTTAAAAATCAGGAGAACAACAATGACAAACTCAGAAAATTGTTGGACTAATTTCAAAAGAGGGAGCTTAACATTTTCAAGAAATTTGAAATAAACATCAACTATCATTTGAATGGCTTATAAAACAAGATTGTTTATATAAAAAAACACTGTTGGTTTATTTGATCAGGGTACAGTGAGATATGTTCTTAATTTGGGTGGTTCTTTTTGGATTTCTTGACATCAGGATTGGAAAAATGTTATTGGATTTTCCTTACAATTAACATGGTGTTTTTTCTCCCTACAGTTACTTGATATATGCTAATTTGAAAGGAATTTTTGTGAGCTTGTTCTCTTTAACACAGAAATCATCCCTCTTTGTCATGTTAAAATTTCAGTCTTTTATTCACACCAGGATCCTGGAACCATTTAAAGCCTCCTTTAAATGATTTGCTTACACTTAAGAATTGAGATGCGGGATAGTGATTTTTATGTCTATTACCGTATATACTCGAGTATAGGCCGACCCGAATATAAGCCGAGGTACCTAATTTTACCACAAAAAACTGGAAAAGTTATTGACTCGAGTATAAGCCTAGGGTGGGAAATGCAGCAGCTACCGGTAAATTTCAAAATAAAAATAGATACAATAATGTTTTGAATATTATTTCAAAGAAAAACAGTAAACTAGCGGTGTATTCAATGAAATACTTCACTCACCTCATGATGCTGATGTCCCGCTGTGATGATGATGTCCCGTGCAGCCGCGGGAGCGATGTCCCGCCTCCTATGACACACAGCACAGTGATTCCTATCATTGGATCACTGTACCAGAGGAGGTGGGACATCGCTATGTGGCTGCTTGCCATAACAAGGAGGAGGTGGGACATCGTTGCAGAGCGGCAGGAGGGGGAGGAAGGGGAATCGTAAGACAGCCCTGCATTACATTAGAACGTGAGGAGGGGGGATGGTGCGGTTGCGCGCTGCGCGGCAAACTGACACAGAGGGAGGGGAAACTCACAGGGGCACTGGGCCATTCACGAGTGTCACCCAGCGGCATGGCCCCGCCCCTTTTTTCTCCTCCATTTCGGGCAAATTTTTCACTGACTCGAGTATAAGCCGAGGCGGCTTTTTTCAGCCCAAAAAGTGGGCTGAAAAACTAGGCTTATACTCGAGTATATACAGTAATTAATGTAACTATTTTAGGGATCTGTTTGGACTTTATGCTGACACCTGGTTTGGAAAAGATGTTACTTACTGGATTTGCCTATAGTTAAGAGATATGGGAAGAAGAATGTTATAATTGTTAATTAAGAGGTGGTGCAAAGATATAGTGAAATCATTTATACTTGTGATGAGGGTGGGAAGTTGCTTTTTTGGTTCCCCCCCCCTTTCTCTATTTTTTCTTTCCTTTTTATTTTCTAAGAGTGATGTTTCAGTGAATGCAAATGTTTACCATGCATAGGTGTGGATGCTGCTTAGGCCTGTCTTTTCCTTTTAATTTTCTAAAAAAGGTATAAATAGACTTAATTTACTCAGACTTGATTTTTCTAATAAGCTTATTTGATGCTTTATTTCTGGGAAGCTACATGAAAAGTACTTGGTCTAAAGCAAGGAATCAAAAATTATGAAGAGTATTATGTTCTGGCATTCAAAATCTTCCCTGACTTGTAAAGGAGAGGGATGTAGAGGACTCCATTAAAAAAAAACATTACTACTTTGAAAGGAAAACCAAGTATCTACACTTTTGTTTGATTATTAAAATTAGTAATTTAAAATATTTAAATTAGTAAATTAATATAATAAATTAGTAAAAAAGTTTTAAAAATATATTTTTTCTTCCCCAGTTTCAGATAATGGCCAGTCCAGGGCAGTGGCCCCCAACCTTTTGGGCATTAAAGACTGGTCCCATGGAGAAAACTTTTTGGGGACTGGAGAGGGCAGGGTTTCACATGCTGCCTACATCCCACAGATTGGTCTTGTTTGTTTACACATCTTGGTTTCTGGCATGCAATAGACTGGTGCTGGTTCATAGACTGGAGGTCTCGGAGACCTACTCAATAGGAATCTTTATTTTAATTTCATTTCTTTTTATTTCTACTTAGTTGAATATAAGTGACTAAGCAAGTAGAGAAGGGCCAATTCTTGGATACAACCCAATTCTTTGGGGTGTAAAAGCACTATGAAATGGTATCTAACTCTAAGTGCTATTGCTATAATCTGATACATCTCATTCATTTATAAGCCATTTCTCTACTGCAGCTAACATTAAAATATAAACAGCCCAAAGAAAGAAAGTGGTGTGTGTGTGTGTGCGTGCGTGCGTGCGTGCGTGCGTGCGTGCGTGTGTGTGTGTGTGTGAGAGAGAGAGAGAGAGAAGTAAAGAACAATAATCTAATATTAAAATGCCTGGAAAAATATATTTTCAGATTTTCTAAAAACCAGGAGAGTAGAAGGAAAGATATTCAGCAGTCTGGGAGCAGCCCAAGTGAAGGCAAAGGTATCAATACAATGAAAGCAAGGGAGAGAATCATCTCAGGGCTTGTGGACTGCCATAGGCCATTCACTCCTTCCTTGCTTGGGTTCTTCAACAAACTCAGTTGGGCAATGGGTGGCTAATTTATACGGGCTGGAAAAATCTGGATGAGAGATGGGATACCTAAAAAAGAGAGAGTATGGGTCAGAAAGCCAGATCTCTGGCAATGGCAGCATCTAAAGATGTTCTTTACCGGAAAGGTAGTGGTTTGGCAGCCTGGGTTGCTGGAACTGGCAGCGACTCATGCCTGCCACACCCACAAACTGGTTCCCCGGGTAGCAATATTGGTGGCGTCATCTTGTTTTTCGGTTCTGCGCATGCCCAGAACAATTTTAATTGCACTGTGCACACAAGCAAACTGGCAGTAGTGCCTGCCCAGAACCCATTCCTCCCTTGTACATATGTGCTAGTCATTCTTGACTTTAGGAGGCAGTGCTCAGCTCCATTTTCCATATCTCTTTGCTGCCATCTATAGCTATTCACAGTTTTGCATCCCAGCTATGATAGGTGCATTTCCTGACACATCGTGGAATGAAATCTGGAGACAATAACAATACATGGAGGTGTAAGGCTAAGTTAGCCAGCCAGGCCCCCCACCTAGGAGTCTGTCTGATGGGGGAAGCAGAACAATCTGGCCAGGAAGAAAGTGGGCAAGGTAAAATAAACAGCTAAATTGGTAGGTAAGGCTTCCAAGCCTTGATGTCTTCTTTCGGCAGCTGCCAGTGCAAATGTGTTTATTACTAGGACAGCTGCCACCGCCCTCACCTGCTGTTAAAAATTGTTTGTATAAATGAGAAAAAAAGAAGTGGGAGAAACAGAAAAAAGATGTGCAAGATATAAGTGTGAGAGAGACAAAAGGAGAAACGTAACCTTGGTACACATGGCATCTACCATTATGTTTATTATTTCTGGATTATTATTTTTTTTAAAATTGGAGGCACATTTAGATATAAAATTTAACCCTCCTGATCACAGTTTCTTTTTTCCCCCTACCATCCTACCATATCTTAGGATATTTTAAGGCTCATCCTAGCCATGTGCCTCCATGCCCAATATGTTGTCCTTGTATTTAATGAGTAAATTCCACCTGCTATTTTTGGATTTGTTTTGCGTTTCAATTACCTGGACTGATTAGATTTGCATGGCCAGCCTTTCAGAGAAGCATCCTCCTTCTAGAGTTTTATATTCTAGGCTGATGAGGAAAACAATATCATTGTTCCACTTTATGGTTTGAACAAATGTACAAGAACATTATGAGCCAGACTGTTTCTAGTTCAGGTTCAACTCAGCAGTAAACAAGGTGCCAACTGCATTGCGGGGGCTTTACTTTGCAGGTTTGTTTTACAGAGATGCTTATATAGGACGGATGCAATCCAGACAAATTTAAATGTGCAAAAGTCATTCATTCTAATAGGAGAGGATTAAGGATCAGTTTGTCTTTCATGTACGGAATAGGAATTCAGGGTTCCAAGCTGTGCTTGGAAAATAGACAAAATGTTTTGAGCAATGGCACCAAAAAGCATTTCATTTCGGAGCACATCCCAGACTTCCTGGAGAAATAAGTGTCTTTTGAGTCTTTTTTTTTTTTTAATAAAGATTTTTTTATTTTTGAATAAACACAAACAGACAAAACACACAAAAAACCCCCACAAACCATCTTCCATTACAAGTTGTAGAAAGTGTGTCTATTGGTTACAAAAACCTCCGTGCATACCTTCCACAATCATCACCTGTACAATTCATATCAAATCATATATTTTAAATTAAATTAAATAGTTAAATATATAACTATCATCATACCTCAACCTTTATTTGACTATAATTGTTTTACGTTCTTTTATATAAAAATTTTCCAGATTTAAAGCAAAACCACATAATGGTATTCCATTAACTCTTCCCAACATCATCCAATAAGATTACATTTTTATAACTTGTTCTAAATAAAAATTGGTTATATTTAATAACAGAGTTTCTAAACCTCCTTTCGTAGTCACCAATTTATATCAAAATTTCCTCTTATCAAACTAATACATATATATGCATTATTATCATTATCAATCAATTATTTAACTATATCCATTATCACTTCATTTTATACATAATGCTATAAATTTAACTTAATTTGACTTAATTTTTTTTATTATAAGTGATTTCATTACATCAACCTGTGTCTTTCCAGTAATAGTGTAGTCTTATGTCTCTTGCCATTTGTGGCATTAGTATTCTGGTTATTTCCTTAGTAGGTTTTGTATGGACTTCTCTTCACAACTTATTGCTATTGCATAGCTCAAAACCCTCCATCTGCTTCTTCGATCATCTTATCTTTGGTTATCACTAGTGCTTCTGACAAGATTTCTCTCCTTAGGTTCATCAATTCTTCTCTCTTTTTTTCTTCTATACTTTGAAATCTGGGGTAGAGCTCCAGTACATCTATCTCCCCTTTCCAATATTCCACTCTTTCCCATTTCAACCACGCTCAGTTCATTGTCAGTATCAACAATTTTCTTTTCTCTTTGTTTATTTTTTCCTTCCTTCTGACCTCCACTTTCTTCATTTGATAAACATCTTCAATTTTTCCATCACATTTTATTGTTCTACCATCTATGTTCTCCAATCTCTTCTCAATTTTCTGTTACTTCTAATAATTTTGAATTTCAAACATAATCTTTTGCAATGTTAAGGTTTCTTTTTCATGTTGTGCCATTCTTCCAACTTGTAAACACTGCAATTCTGGCATTCACGACCTTTTTATTAAATTTTAAAGCAAGTTCATTTATAATCTTTCAAGACAAGGCTTGTTTTCACTCCACTCCAGCTGCCAATAAAGCTCCCAAAGAGCACCTGTATAAACAACCCATGCTCTTCTCACTATCACTCTGTGTAAACAAACTGAAATACCTTGAAATGCAAAGTCAAAAGATCAAAGAGAAAAAGAAAAAAAAACAATATTTCCAAGCCTCCCAAGCCTCCAGCTTCCAAGTGGCCAGTGTTCCTTCCTTTCCCTCTGTTATTACAGCCCTCTTTGTATTTTTTTTATATCTTCTTTATATTCCAGAAAACTTTTGTTTAAGAAAACAAAATTCTTAAATGGAGCAAAAAAAAAAAAAACCCATCCAATCCAGCATTATAAAAATAAGGAAACTATTTAATCCATAGGTATAAAAAAAGAATATAAAAAGTAGTAGAAGAAAAACTAATCCATTCAATTTAAAGAATAGGAAACATTTGCAAAAGTTCCATCCGTAATTTTTTTTAAAAAAAGGTTAACACACTGTCTAATGTAGCTTAATTTCACTGCTTGTTCTCTTCTGTTTTCAAATTTAATTCAGTTTATTTTGGGAGGGGGGGGTAGTCTCTTTTATAATAATATGATTTCCTCACCAGATGGACAAACTTTCTCTTTCCGTTTTCCTCCCGTTCCAGAGCTGTCCCAACTTCAGCAGCTTCAATGGCTGCGCTTCTGTAGCCGGCAAAAGAAATTCTCTTGGATCAATCAGGAACTTTGCGGTGTCCCTGAGATGAGCAGGACGTACTCTTTCCTGTCACCATCTCTTTGGGAGGGTTTAGGTCCAAAAGGACCATCCAACAGCAAAAGTATCAACTGCGATCTTGGAGCTCCAAGATCGCCGTCATGTTGTCATCCTCTCCTCAAGTGTCTTTGAATCTTGATTTTGCCTGTCCCAGATTCTTACTCTTTATGTGACTTAGTTTCACTCACTTCACTTAGTCTTCTTTTTGTTTGGCCTTTATTTTGTATTACCTTCTCAGTCATTAAATAATTTTTCAAAATAGTACTACGGCTCTTTTGGGGTCATAAAAAGTATAACATAATCTTTTATTCATGAAGAACTGGGTCATATCCATGTTTTGTTAGACAAATATGATTCCTTCAATAGAAGAAAATATTTGTAGCTCAGGGTGTGAACTGCAGAGATCCTCTAAATTTGGTCATTTTCTTGCAGACATTTCATTACCAAAGTGCACAACATCTCAGTGCTAGTAGGCAGTGGGGTTTGCTCTCATTTTATATATACTGTAGTGTCATATTATGGGAATGGTCTCAGTGATTCCTTGATTGGTTTGTTGTGTATTGTTAGATTGTTTGTGTTAGTAGGTAATTCCTTGTTTGTGGTATTGAAAGGTAAACCCCTCTCCCTATGATTTGTGATGTTACCTAGTTTGGTAATGAAATGTCTGCAAGAAAATAACCAAGCTCAGAGAGTACCAAGGATTCCACATATATGATTCCCATCCACCAGACTGTTTCTTTCATGTTACCAGAACATAGGAAGAATGACCAGGCATCTGATTTACCACCTCTATTATGTTGTGATGAACATGAAAATGATTGGAACTTATTCCCTTTGAGACTGTCCATAATAATTATCTAACATAAACACACACGCATGCACGCACGCACACTCTCTCACACGTGCACGTGTGCGTGCGCGGGCCCGCACCACACACACACCACACACACACCAAACTCTTAAACTACTGTTCTATGGAAAATGTAAAGTGTCGTTTGCATCTTTCTGTCTCTCTGATTGCCTGTCTTTTGTCCTCTTATTTGCAAGTTTAATTGTTTATGATTGTTTGCTGTCTTTAATAAAGAAAATCAAACTATATTTTTTTTGCTAGCTGAATTAAATAGCATGTTTCTACTCTGGTCTGGATTTACGAACTAATCCAGATCATTGGCTCTGATCTGGATTTAGGGACAAAATGGGAATCTGCTGGGTGCAAACTAAAATGGAAATTATTCACACTGATTTTCCAACATTCAAGTTTTTGCAACAATAACACGAAAGGTCTTTGACATGCCATTGAATTCCTTCTTTTCAAGCTGTAACAGATTAATACAATTACTGCTCTGAAATCTGAATACATATGTAAATTAATCCATTTGAAGAAAATAAATTCTGTTTGGGGGCCCAGAAGAAATGGCTGTTATCATTCCATGCATTAAGATCAAGGCCAAATAGCAGCTTTTTCCCTGCTCGGTTTGCAAGCTGTAACTCGAAGTCTTGATAGAGCCTTCAGAATGAGCTTTTGTAAACCCGTCAGCTCATGTCTTAGCATTTCCTTTTTCCCAAGGGATGAATTTGTTGTATAGCTTGCCTTGGAGTTGTAATCTAATCCTGTGAAGCATTGCAGATTATATGCACCCTTGAAAAGTAGCGGGCAATGATGTAAAAAACATCTTCATTGGTGGAACAGAAGCAGCCAATCACAGGGAGAATCAGAAAACCCGAAATATAAATAAAGCTCGGGTTTCAGGTCAGAACACAATCTGTCCTGGATAAAATCCAAACCATTTCATTCAGCTATTTTAACTGCCTTCCGTCATCACCATTATTCATTCATTTACGGCGCAGGTTTCGCCTTCCTCTAAACAAAAAGAAACCAAAATAATAACCAGCCTTCATATTCATTTTCAGTGGGAAAAAGATATTAATCACAAACCTGACACTGTATTTGTTTTAAATTAAAGCTGCTGCTTTAAAGCAGATGCTTCTCCTCAGTGCTTATTGAATGTTTATTCTGCCTTGCGAGGATAAGTTGGGGGGGGGGTAGGCTAGCATAGCAGCAACAGCTCCCCCTCCCCGCTTTCTCTTCAGCTGGCCTCATGTTAGCACAGCCACCTTTCATGGATGGCTTTGATCAGGGTTTTGTGACGAGCAAAAGTTAAAATTGGGTTTAACAAGTGGAACCAGTAGAGCAAGGACAGGGGGCTGAAAGAAAAAGATGAGAACATTTTTTCTGCACTTTTCTCTCTTTTTTAATTTAATTTTTAATTTAATAAATAATCTGGGGGGGGGATAAAAAATTAATAAAATAATTTTGGGGGGGAACAAAGAGATGGAGGTTTTTAGCCTTTCTAACTGAACACAACCCCAAACTAATGGGGCAAGGGGCAGGGTTATATTCAGCGTGCCACACATTGTTAGGCTAGAATCTAACATCATCGGATTGAAAACGGGGTAAGAGAAACATTGGAAAGCCTGAACACCCATGGAAGCTGGCAAATAAAAACATTGGCACACTTAGAGTTCAAAACTGAATATAGAAATAGGAGGAAATCCAATTCCTTGACTTATAATATTCATAACAACCATGTTGCTTAGCAATGGAAATGCTGGTCCCAATTGGGGTCCTAAGCAAGGACTACCTGTAAGATAATGATGTAACAGGTTAGAATGGACAGACAACAACTATATGGATAATCAAATCATGTTTTCACTAATACTAGCAAAGTATAAAACTAAGGTTTACAAGTCACAATTGTTAGGTTCACCATCACCTTTAGCCAAAAGTAAAGTAACCACAAAATGGGCTAGCACAATGTGTCATCTGAACAAGGTTAAGAACAACATAGAACTAGTAGTTTTATGACTTTCAGAGGAGAGAGATGACTCAGTTTTGCTCTCGGCAGAGAGTAAAACTACAAGCCTAATAATAAAATACAACAGGGACAGAAGATAAGATATCTGTCTGATCTAAATGAGTTCAAATCACCAGAAACCTGATGGATCATATCCCGGAGTTCTGAAGGAACTGGCAGATGTGATATCAGAACCATTGAACCATATATTTCAAAGACCCTCGGGAATCAGGGAACTACAAGGAGACTGAAAAGAACTGATGTGATTCCCATCTTCAAAAAAGGGGGAAAAACAGATCCAGGAAATGATAGACCAATCAGCCTGACATCAATACCTGGGAAGATACTGGAAAAATAATCAAGCAACAGATCTGAGAAACCTAAAACCAAGCAAGTTATAACCAGAAGCTAACATGGGTTGGTCAAAAACAGATCATGCCAAACATTCTTTGACAAAGTGACTAAATTAGTGGACCAGCGAAATGCATAGTGGACATAGTATACTTGGATTCAGTAAGGCATTTGACAAAGTAGACCACAACTTACTTTTTAGTAAGTTAGAAGATATGGGATAGAAAGCATAACCACCAGATGGATAAATCACATCAATGTGATATAGTCCCCCATGTAGATATAGTCCTTAATGGAACTATATCTACGTGGGGCAAAGTAAGCAGTGGAGCACCCCAAAGTTCTATTTTAGGCCCAGTACTCTTCAATATCTTCATAAATGATTAGATGATGGAATAGAAGAGGAGCTCATCAAATTTGCAGATAATAATAAACTGGCAGAAATAGCTAATACCCAGATGATAGGCTTAAGATTCATATCGATCTCAACAGACTTTGAACACTGTGCCTTTTCAACAAAATGAAATTCAACATAGAGAAAAGTAAGGTTTTACACTTAGGAAAGATAAAACAAATGCACATGTATAGAATATGTGGAACTTGGGTTAATAGCAGTAACTGCCAATAGGATCTTTGAGTCCTAATGGTCAATCATTTAAATAAGAGACAGCAGTGTTCAGCACCAGCCAAAAAAGGCAACGCAATCCTAGGCTTCATTAACATAGGGATTGAATCAAGATCACATGAAGTACCAGTACCACTTTACTAAAGCCTGGAATACTACATCCAGTTTTGGTCACCATATTATAAAAAAGATGTTGAGACTTTGAAAAAAAAAGTGGCAGAAAAGAGCAACAAAGATGATTAGGGACCTGGAGACTAAATCATGTGATGAAGGATTGCAGGAATTGTTATGGCTAATCTAGTGAAAACAAGGACCATGGGAGATATGATAGCAGTACTCCAATATTTGAAGGACTGCCACAAAGAAGAGGGGGCAGCCTATTTTCCAAAGTGCCCAAATGCAGACAAAAAACAATGGGTGGAAACCTATCAAAGACAGCTCCAACCTAGAACTAAGGAGAAATTTCTTGACAGTGAGAAGATCTAAACAGAGGAATGTTGTGGGTGCTTCATCACTGGAGTCTTTTTAGAAGAGATTGGATATCCAGCCCACCGGTCTGAAATAGTGTAGGATCTCCTGCTTGAGCAGAGGGTTGTTGTACTAAAAGACCTCCAATGCTCCTTCCAACTCTGATATTCTATTCTACTCTGTTTGTTTCTGTTCTATTTGGATTGCCAATTGACAATAAGAAAGCTGGAATCACACCCTAGTGAAGATAAATTAGGCTGCTTAAACTTTTTGTAGACATGTGGTTTGCTGGACACATGATGTTGATCCAAATTAATGATCAAAGAGTTCTAGCCACCATCTTATAATACATTGCCCATCTGGTACTTTCATTTATTAGGCACAAATGTAAATATATGAATGTTTCTTCAAAGAAAATATGTATGTGAATCTGGAAGCAGACTAGAGCCAAGGTGGCGCAGTGGTTAAATGCAGCACTGCAGGCTACTGCTAGATCAGCAGGTCAGCGGTTCAAATCTCACCGGCTCAGGGTTGACTCAGCCTTCCATCCTTCCGAGGTGGGTTAAAATGAGGACCCAGATTGTTGGGGGCAATATGCTGACTCTCTGTAAACCGCTTAGAGAGGCCTGTAAGGCCTATGAAGCGGTATATAAGTCTACTGCTATTTGCTATTGCTATTGCTTTCAAATCCCAACTCTTAAAGAGGGATCAATTTACAGCAATCCTTACCAAGATATTTTCAACTCTCCAAAATAATTGGCTTACAAATAAAATTCAGAAGATCTGTTTTAAAATCAAGATGTTCAAGCAGATCTACAGATCTGCTGGCTGCTATTCAATAGCATTGACTAATAAAACTGAAGTGTACTATCATGACATACTGGAGATTGGATATTCAGTGAATAAGGGACCACAGAAACAGACATCCAGAAATACTCAGGTGTGACGTTTTAAGGCCTTTTAAAAAAACAAAAACGGGGGAGGCGGATTTGTAACATGCTAGAAGATCAGAATAGAAGTTTAGTGACCAATAGTCTTCTTTTTCACAATGAAAACCCTGGATTGTGGAGGAGCAAGGAAATGCTGTGTTGAGGCTTCCTAAAAAAAACAACAACCAGTAGAACTCTAACAAAAGTTATAAACATTTATAATATAAACCTGCATTTTGTAGTGGAAGATAGACAGATAAACTAGCAAAGTCCAAAAATATTGGAATAGGATTATGCTTAATACAATTAAAATAGCATACCCTTGATGAAAAATAAGATGAAGCAGAGTTAATCATCTTTACAAAGCATCCTTACAGTTATCTTTGTTAATAAGCAACTGTTATTTTTTTTTAAATAGCTCAGGACCAATTTACTAGAAGATGTAAATAAGAAGGCATCAATTACATGTTGTTTCATTACACTCAGTTACAATGTACCCTTAAAAATGTTTTCCATTTCTATCCCTTCCCTATAAATCCTCCAGACAGATTTACATTAGTAAATAAAGTTGATTTTAGGGAATTTGATTCATTTCAATTAAAATCCTTAGTGCTTATCACATGCCTGATACTCTAATTAGGCCAAGGGTGGCACATGGGTAGCCCTTGTTAATTGCAATGCAATCCCACAAAATATAATAAAAATATGAAAATAAAGAAAATTTGTTATTTATGTTAGTATATTATATATTTATATGTGGCCCAAGACAATTCCTCTTCACTCATGTTCATGGTTAAAACATGGCTGCCCAACTTTTTGACTTGCCTGGACCACACTGAGGTGAAGAGGAATTGTGTTATCTTATATATTTATATATAAAATATATAATGTAGTTAACATATATAAACAACAAATTTCCTTTATTTTTTAAAATAAATATTGTAGGGCTATCTTACTAGCTGTCCAGGGCCAAATCTAAGCCAACTCTTCTGCAGCTGATTAAACTATTTGTCCCTAGTTAAAATCCAAATTACATGGGAACTGTAGTGGAAGCCCTGTATAGGAAGCCTAATATATTTTTTTAAAACAAAGAAAGCTCTTACATTCTATTTTCCACTCTCCAGAAAAGAAACTAGCTCTATCTAATTGCCCCACCTATTGTAGTCTTCTGACTTTAAAGAAAAGCTAAAAGTGACTTTTGGTTATCAAAAGATTGTCCATTTCTGTTGTACATTAACTAGTTTTCAAAGGCAATGTAGCTTTCAGATAAAAAGTCTTCTAACAACTTCAGATAAAAGGCAGCAGATATCATACTGATTATTGCTAATCTGCAATTAGTATACAAAGACCACATGACCAAATAAGCTAGGTCACACATTTGTTAATTTAGAAGTGGATTCCTAAGAGCCTTAGCAAAGTTAGTGCAGTGAGCATGTATATGTGGGTGGTGTACATACAGAGGAATCCGGACATGCCAGCCATGGCAATAGTTCCTTCTCATTTGAACTATGGATTTATCATTATTATCATGATACCCTCCAAAGACTCAGTTATGCCTTTAGGATGGAAATAATTTTTCATCACTACTCTATGGAGTTCAGAGAACTCTGCTGTGCTGATATTTATGAAACTTAATTTGTAACTAACTTGGGTCCTTAATTTCAGTTTATGAAACCTAATCCAGATGTAGTGCTGTGTAATTCATGTAGTTTTATTGTGCTACTAGTGATTTGCAAAGATTTTCTATTTTTAAGAGATAGCCAGATCTCTGGATAAAGCAAACAAGTGCTAAGCAACAACAGAATTGATATTAGAAAGCATAACATATCTTAATATAAAAAGAATAAGAAAGTTTCAATATGTAACCTGATAATCAATATAAATATTGACTTAATGGAGAATTTTATTTGTAAAACTATAAGTCTGAATAAAAGTAAATTACAACAAAGGTTAGCTGCTGGGTTGTTATTTTTAGTATAAATTAATGTTTCAGTGAACAGTTGCCAAAAAGATGTGTTTCATTCCCACTTCTATATTTTCTGCAGAATTTGACAGTCTAGGGGGTATAAAATGGTTAGTCAGAGGGGAAGTGAAAAAGTAAGTGAAAAGGTGTGATGTCAATTGAAAAAAGGGGATGAAGTGTTCTTTGCAGATGCCTGGATATTTGGCCCAAGTGATGACCTGCTCAGAAATTCAGAGTGATGTTTAACACACTCAAGCTCTACTGGGTTTGAGAGTCACACCCAGTTTTTAATATGAGTGTTACATTTTGTGGAAAATAGTCTCAAAGCCTAACAAGTTCATAATAGGGCCCATACCCTCAATATAATAAAAATAAAATTTCCTTTAGATTTCAAATGAAAAGTAAAGGAAGTAATATAGAAATTGGATCACCATTCTAGGATATTTGCAGTTTAAAACTGGGCTTAATATTTATTTATCATTCTCATTGTGTATGACAGAAAAGAGATGTAGGTAGGTAGGTAGGTAGGTAGGTAGGTAGGTAGGTAGGTAGGTAGGAAGGAAGGAAGGAGGAAGGAAGGAAGGAAGGAGAAGGAAGGAAAACAAGGGAAGACAAGGTGGATGAATTTCTCATTGATAAAACAAACATTCTTTGTTTATCTTAGTTTTGAAGAACTTGAAGGGCAGTGTGATGTTTGTTTTGATTATTTTGACTTTATCATTTCTTCACTGATTTGCAGAAGCTTTCTCCAATGTTGGTTCCTTTTGGAAATGTGGATTTCAGTTCCCAGAATTCTCTCATTTACAAAGTCATTGCTGATAATTATGGGTTTGAGGAAAACTGAATTGTCATTTGCATGGCTTCCCACATGTCAATTAAAATGCAGAGAAAAATGTCATGCAAGAATTCTCTACGTGCTTCTTCCACTTCTGGAGGTTTTGTCAATCAAGAAGACTTCAGAATGATGGACAGATCAATTGAGTGAGGTAATTCCAACAATAACATTAAAGGAAACGTTAAGTATCATAAGAATGAGGCATAAGATCAGACGAGGAAAACCCCTTTTCATTCATTTATTATAATGCAGTCGTTGAAGGGTTTTATAGAAATATACAATGCATGTTTTTGTTTTTTTTAAGCACACATTTTCCATTCATCGCACACCAACATAATGCATGTATAAGTGGTTTATACAAAGATAGATAAACAGAGTTTTCATTCTACTACATGGCTTGGGTTTGCTGCTTATTTCATCAGGGATGAGATCCAAAATCCTAGAGAAAAGCAGAACATTTTTCTTATGTTGAAACTTGATTAGATTGTATTACGTTCCTTTGAAAGTTAGAGAAAATTATTTTCAATAGCTGTCATCCATGATAACTGAATCACAAAAGCTGGCTCAGCCCTTCAGCTAATGTAACATATTTAGATTCTTTCTTGTTCATTCACAGCCAGGAGGGACACTATAAAATTAGTGTCATTGATTTAACAACTTTCATCGCGAATTAGTGCTTAATTAATTAGTTTTAGTTTCCTTAAATCTATGTCACAAAAAACTACAAAAAGACAATTCCAAGGCAAGGCGAGAAAAAAAATCAGCAATCTTTACTTGGCTGTTTGTGATTTAGGCCATGTCTTCAACTGGTATTAACTTATCAAAGCTTTTCAAAAAGAAAAGGTTTGTGGGCAATAAAATGCAATGCCACTGAAGCACCTACAAATCCCTGCTTTGGGAAACCTTGGAACTTGTGTTTTCTAATCTTCTCTCCATTTTAAAGATGAAAAGCTAAGCTGCAAAATAGCACATCCAAGATTCCATTGAGATCAGGTCTTGGTCTGCACGTTTCTTCTTCGACAACCAAGTTGGGGGGGGGGGGGTACAACAGCTGCAGCAACAGTTGAGCATCTATTTATCATGTTTCTCGATGCATCTGCTGCTCCACTTACAGAAATTCCTCTAAAATCAACACTAGCCTCTCCATCTTCAAGATATGGTGAGATTTTTTGGCTCTTGAGGTATTTACGGGAAAGCCAAAGGACTTTGAGAACAATGTCAAAAGCTTATTTAATCTGTTGTAAGGATAAATTTGGTCCACAAATTGCTCGGCTACTATGTTTGATGATGAAGATAATTCATTGGCAGGGAAAAGATCTCATCTGCTTGGTTGATTAAATGAACTTTTCAAAGTCCAGGGTAAATGTTTCTATTCTTTCCACACGGGTCTGATGCCAGCAGAATTAATTCCAGTTTCTAGTCATTGTTAGCCTGCATATCTCAAGGCAAGAGATAAGGATTTAAAATAATCATTTCATGTTCTGCTGTACATGTGAACAAGTTCTGTTTTGCTGGTTTCCAGGCATTTCATTGTAAATAAGAAACTTTTTACCAGACCTCCCTGATTAAAATATGGCTGTGCCTAAAAATGAACAGCATACTGATTGGAAATCACCAGCATGAAACCACAGTGCCTGAAACTTCAACATGCTGCAAAATGCACCATATGGAGAAAAAGAGACATTGGTGATTCATAACCACCCATCACACTTTTTGCCAAAGTTTAACCATTGTTGCACATTTCCCATTTCTTCTAACTTTGGATTTTCTCCTTGCATCTGGATTGAAGACCAAAAAGTATGTCTTGGCTTCATTACTCCCTGTCCATTGTGGCATTTATCTTACTGAGAAAAAGGTGGTGGTGGTGGTGGGGAAACCAGATAGTTTGGCGGAGGCCATAAATCTTGACAGGAAATATATTTCTCTAAATATACGTATTATTCTACAACACAGCTTCTGGAATGGAGATTCTATTAAACTCTCCGTGCAAGGCACCAGTAGCCTTTCCTAATAATGGTGTGCAAGGGGAAAAGTCTGCCGAGAGTCATTCTTTTTGTTTAAGCAAATTTTCTCCTACTACCAGGCAATAACAAGAAAATACATTCACATCTGTCCTCTTAAAAGAAAGAAACAAAGAAAAAAAAACCAAGGCCAGTCTGCAGACCAAAACAAGCAGTTTGAGGCAGCCTACAACAAACTATCTGCTTGTCATAACATTTGCCCACATTTTTTTATCTTGGAGAAAAAAATATTTGTAGGCTTCCTGGAGGCTGGTACAATATTATTTTTGTTAATGCCATGCCAGGACAGCATAAGAAAGAGTTCTTCCATTCATAACATGTTGCTTTGCCTTGAAGGAGCTTTGGGCAGTGTGAAAATTATTGCCTCAGCACTGATGGACTTGGCACCTGCATTAATGGGCTTTCTCTCCTTCCTCCAAACATAGCTGCAAACATAGATTGGAAAATCATATGAACTCAGAGAGAAATAGATAAAGCCAAGCAATTCAGTTTGGTTGCAGATCAGCTGTATTATTTTTATGACTTTTTATGATTTCTGCATTTCTGCAGTGTTGAGTGTATCTATGGACATTCTCAGTTATCCAGGTCATGGTTGTTCCAACAGTGCTTTTTTGCAAGGGGTAACAAGTCTTTTTTGTTTTTCCTTGAAAACATTTCACTTCTCATCCAAGAAGCTTCTTCAGTTCTGACTCAGGGATTTAACTCATTGAGGAAGTTTCTTGGATGAGAAGTGAATGTCTTCAAGGAAAAACAAAGAAAGCCCAGTTGCTTCTTGAAAAAAAGCACCTTTGGGACATGCTGAGTATGTCCTCATTGGTTCTCCCCTCTCTAGCAAATCACCTCTTACTTTTACTATAGATGGATAGCAACCTTTTACTAATCATCAGCTATCATTGCAAACCAACCCAAGCATCTATTGCAGTATTCATGACTACCTCCCCTATTCATAGTCTACCCTCCTAGGAACAGTAGTTTTGTAAAAGGCTGATTTTTTAAAAAAAAATAGAAAATATAGGCCAGTAGAAGGAGGTCTCAATGTGGATGTGGCAAAAATGACAACTTGCATGTAATGGCATTAGGACATGTTTCATCACTTTCCCCATTCCAGCAGATCTCTGTGGCAATCCTGATTTTTTTTCATCAAAGGTGTGAGAAATGGAAACTAAAAACGTTTTTGTGGTTATTAAGATAGTTAGGCTGCTGCTTAAGGAAACTGTAAATGACATATTCATAACAAAAAATATGAAGACTGCGACAACATGCCTAACAACCTAGCTGAGAATGAGTTGTGATGACTCTAAAGGTGAGGATTTTTTAAATTTTAAAACAGAGTAATGAAATAAATCATATCTCCCTTTAAGACTCTAATGTTTGAGGTAAGTAGTAATGTCATGAATTAATATATTAATATTATTACTGAATATGAAATTATGGAAAAAAAACTTAAGGAAAATGTAAGACTGATTTAATATCATTTAGTTTTAAACTGATAAGTATCTTTTCAGATGTGGAAGAAAAATAATTTCAGCTGTATGTTTACAGAATATTAAAAGAAGAATTATCACATGTACACACACCAATTCAATGCTTTAAGCAAAATCCTATTTTTGTAACACTTTAAAAAAACATAAAATGTTGCAATAACGGTGAGTGTAAAGGTTTATGAAAATGAATGTCCTAAGTCAGGTTTTTTTTAATCCTATGAAATAGCACAACACCTATAAACCAATATATGGGCAGAAAATTCAGATATAATTGTAACTTTAGTACATTTTAAGATGAAAGATTAAACTAGCAAGAAGCTTATATTTAAAATGAGATGGAAGAAAAAGGAAAGATATAAGACAAAACCCAAAGCAGTAAAAGTATAAAGAAATGACTTCCAATTTCTATTACAGCAGTTATAACTATCATTGATTTTAATTTATGTTTACATCATTGCTTACATTTTTATAATCCTTACAGACTCTGGTCATATTAATTAAGATGAAAAATTCAGTACCAAAAAGAAAACACACATAATACAAAAGATACAAATAAGGTGTCTAAGAATAATAAGATAAACACGTTCAGACATGGTGATTGGTGAGTGTCCCAGTCATGTATTGGAAAGGATCACAGAAAATGATAAAAATCTTCATATATTATTTTTTTGGTCGATCCCAGATATCTCAAATATTCTCTGTTTAAGTCCCTCCTCCCTATCTAATTCTTAAGATTAGACAGATTAACAGAGTTGGAAGGGACCTTGCAGGTCATCTAGTTCAACCTAGTTCAGCCCAGCAGGAGATCCTATATCTGCTACTATCTAGGATTGAACTCACAGCCTCCTGATTGTGATGTGAGAGGCTCCACCTCTAGGCCACGGAGATAGCTTTTGTTCATAACCACAATTGTACCAAAATGATGAAATGTGCCCCACTGTCACACAATGCTCTGTTCTTTTGTCTATGACATAACATCACACACAAGCATTAAGTCTAAATTATTACATCACAATGCATGCATTGTTACTTGCATCCTAAAGGATGAGTAAGAATGCAGTGGTTGGTTAACCCAGTCTTCTTCCTTTCATGAAAATACCACTAAGTAGGGCTTATTGAAGTGAAGCTTCTCCAAGCTACCTACCCAAATAAGTTATTCAGAGCAAAAATTAAGACATCTTTGGCTACTAGGTCCAAGGCAGAATTTCATATTTTTAAAAGAAAATACAATGTACCCCTGCTTTGCAGTCACACAGTCAAATAGTTTTAATAGAAGAAAGATGAATTATATTCAACCTTATTCACTCTTGGGTATTCCCCTATTTACATTGCTCCGTCCTATCTTAACTAATTGAAAGGGAACTTCCTCACTTCTACTCAAGTTAAAAAGCAAGCCAGAGAGATGATGTAAAATGAATGAAACAACCTCAGGCAAAAGCAATTATCCAGAGGAAGAAAAATATCCCAGTTCCCAACTTGACTAGACTTGGAGCAGCACCTCCAGATAGCTGCAACTGATGTAGAACAGCACCATTTTTAACATGGTCTTTGGGGCAATGTCTTCATTGATGCACAGGACAGAGACAAATTCAAACTGCATTGTTGGATATGGGTTTATGTATGATGGTTTATGTATG